>NW_022280031.1:13676851-13789736 GCF_004355925.1 Anarrhichthys ocellatus
GTGTGTGTGTGTGTGTGTGTGTGTGTGTGTGTGTATATGAGTGTATAGGTGCGTCAAAAGACAGCCTTCCGGTTAAGGTTGGAGTTCATCGGCTGGTGTTTTGATTCAGCTGTGGGATGGGGAGCTAAATGACGGAGTAAGGCCCTCAAGCGCGCCTGCAGACATGATTGCATGCATGTACACTGTATGTATAAAACCACAGTCCAACTCCCCGTGTCTCTGATCCCTGATTATGTCTCAGAATGCCTCTCCTTCTGAACACTCAGTAAGGCTTCAGCAAGTAGAATTATATAAGAAGCACTCACTCGATTACATAAAACCTCCATTCACTTAATTTAAAACCTGCCTGGTCTAGGGGCCGCAATTATAAATGGTAATCGAGATGAAACATGGTATTCAAAAAAAGACACCACTGTGGCAACTGCATCTCTTGCACTAATCGTCAGAATTTTACACAGTGGTGCCATCTATAGCCGCAGTATGAAATATGCAACCCTGAATAGAAGCAGACTGAGCTGCACACAGGTGCTGTAGACATTGTACATTTGTATATGCTTGGTCAGAGCGAGGTCATATTTTAAGATAGTATTTAAAACTTGAGTCGTTCGGTCAGAGGAACCTATGGTAAGCAATGCGTCTCTAAAATACATAATGGCAACCTTCAACTTACAGAAAATGCACGGTGTGATAATTGAAACCAATTAGAATGGAACTTCACAGATAAGTTGGCTGTGATATCAACTGCAATTAAACGTGTTAACAACACTCCTTAGGGCACTTCACAGGTTTACCACGAGAGTGCCTTGAATAGCATTACTGGAACAGCAGCCGCTCATTATAAATTGCATCGATATCATTCAGAGCCATATTTGACATATTACTTATTTTCTTCCTGAGAACATATACAGTGGCATGCACAGGCACGCGGGCACAAGAGCTGACACAAGATGTCCCTCCACACACTGAGCATTGGACACGAGCTGAGCCACCGTACGGCCAGATGTCTGGCAGCCAATCCCACTTGTGCATGTACAGTTTCACGTCTCATGCAAGCAGCCGGGAAAGGACAGACACAGATGCTGGTTGGTTGTCAGTTCCCCTCGGTGTCGATCAATGTACATCTAAATCAATGCTAAGCTCTGACTAACTGATAGGCCTCGTTTCCAACTGTCCGACAGCTGACGTTAAGAACGTTGTGAGGAACCTGCAGGGCGCTGGTTGTGGGATCTACCATGACAGTCTAAAGGCAAATATTGAATTTCATTCGTTTCATTAGCTCTGTGGCATGTGGTAGCAGGTGAATGACCCAACTGTTGCTCTGTTATTGTCAAGTGATACATAGCAAGTATGGTGAAAATGTGTTTTGTTGCATACAACAGTTCTATTGTCTGTGATTTGTATGGCATTGCGATATCAGTATTTGGAAAAAACTGACCCGTTTCTATTCACTTTATTCTTCTTGTTGAGTTCTGCAGACTTCGTCATATACAGTATGTGTATGTATGAGTTTTAGGTCTCGGAAAAGGTGATAAAAACAACCCCCCCCCCCCAAAGACAAAGGACCCCCCCCCCCCCCCCCCAGAGCTCCGTAGGCCTGCTGTGCCTATGGTACAGTCGCTAAGCTTTAATTTGACAATCGCTGTTAGGGGGAGAGGTTTAGCACATTATCGAGTAGTCTCACTCCTTTATGCAGTTTATGTGTTTCGACAGTGATAATTGTTGTTACTTTTGAGTGAATCGAGAACTGCACGTGTTACTGTGTGGAATTCCGTGTCTCTGCTCTTCTGTGGCTGATTTACAGGCTTTAGAAGATTGCTTCTTAAATTGTAACATGGGATGGTTGACAAACCCAAACAATAAGAGATCAATCCGTTTCCTCACCACTGCGGGTCCCTCATCCGTGGCAGCATTTAAGAGCTCAGATGAATCTGTCTTCAAATGCAGATTGAAAAAAATGCTTTGTATTACATGTGTCGTTGCATCGCGGTGTCATGACTGATGTGTCTGTTGATTCGCTGACACTTTCTGGTCCTTGTAAGTATATAATACAGCAGGGTGGTTTAGCCGTGTCTCTCTTCGCGCCGTTCAAAAGGTTTTGTGCTCGGCAGGCCTCCGAGGGGAAGGGTCATCTGAGGTACCTCCAGGTCTTTGGATGAAGTTCTGTCGAGATCTCTTTTCTCTTTTCATGTGCGCTAACATTTTTTTATTCATTTTTTTAACTCTCTCAGAGCTATTAGGAGGATGTTCCACGCATTTGATCATGCAACATTCACCGACGTTCAGGTAGGTCTGGTGAATACCAAAGCTTTCCACCGCGGAGATTCACCCGAGCACACAGCCGCTTCTGATGCAGCCTGAACGCCTACCAACGCTGTGTGGCATCTCGCTCATCATCAATCACTTCAAGTAAATGTCTCCACACTACTCATCAGTCTCTTGCGTCTCTCCTCCAGGGATTTCTTTTTCAACCGAACTTGTTGCAGGCTTGTGGGCTCTCTTGCATGACCAGGTCGCTCGTGCCAGAGCTCCTCAGTTGAATTTAGGTCATGACTTTGACTCAGCTCATCCTGAAACACTAAATGTCTTCTTCCTGAGCCCTTTTAAGTAGATTTGCTTGAATACTAAGGATCATTGTCTTGTTGTCACATTCAGCCCTGCTTTACTACATGTTAGATCACTGAGCAGTCATTTTGTGTTGTATCATCATGTATTCAGATCCACAGAGAGAAAGAGAAATAAAGTCCCAGGACTACGATTGACTGTTGGTATAAAGATGTTCTGCAGGTGGGCAGTGGGATGTCGTTTTTGACCATTACCACACAGTTTAATGTTAGGCTGATCTCCCCGAAGAGCACGTCTGCACCAATCCTCATGTTTTGAGTTTTTTTGGGCCTTATTATTTCCTCAGTAAAAGTTACCCTAGAGTGAAAGCCATTTATATTCAGTGCTCTGTTTATTATTGATGGATGCACAATGAGATGCACCAGTGGAGGCCGAAGGATCGCTCCATCTTATTCTTTTTTTTTTTATTCTTTGGCTACTTTCAATATTTTTCTGTTTCCATTTGTATATTATTTGTCTCAGTGGACTCCAAGAGCACAACACTTTTTTAATAAGAGTTTATAATCCCTTCCAAACAGATGCATTCAGGTCATCTTGAGACATCTTAAAGCATGTTTTCTTTAAACTGCATTCAATAAGTTTCTGATCTGTATTCATAGGACTGTCAAACAAACTGTGGCCCAAAAACATAATTACATGATAGGATCACTCCGCAGCCATTTTACCTTTCACCTATGCAATGCATGAGATGTTGGCGTCATCTGTATCTCACATTTAGTGGAATAAGCCATTTATTTCTTATATCATGAAATGTCATCAATAACAATTTTAACATTGATTATAATTACTGTTAACTCTCCCAGTTTAATCCACTAAAGAGGTAAAAATTACAATAATATTAATGATTTCTTTTGTCCTTTTTTGTTATTTTCTCTAAGTTGAGGCGAGGTCTGTATAAGCATATGGCTTCTTGACCTTTCCTGAAACTTTTCTTATTTTTTCATTATCTGGATTTGATGCTCATGTGTCGGCAAAATAAAAATAAAAATACATTAGACACATGATCCATACAATAGCAATATTCTACAATAAATAAATGTACATCTGCTTATTTCAAATGTCAAAATGTCTATGTTTATCATCGCTCACACAAATCCACCAAACACACAAACAAAGCTACCGGTGACACTTTCCTTCCTGTCTTCATTTGCTCATTTTCTTTACCAGCGTGGCGTGTCTTCCTCCTCCTCCTCCTCCTCCTCTGCAGACATCAACATGACAGCCACTTAAACTATGACCTGTTCTGCGTCTGTCAGAAAGGCTACAGGGAGGTCACACCCAGGTGACCCTATGGGTCCTAGTGATCCATCTGATTCTCCTTTCATTTTTCTGCCCGTGTGCGCTTCCCATTTACTGACCTTCCCAGTCCATCCCTTCTGGCCTGAGAGTCTGCTTTGCAAATGCAGTGAGGGGGAACAGCCGTGTCTGACTAAGGTCAGCAAACGCTGCAACACAAAGCCTCCCTCACGAAAACAGTTTGTCTGTTTTCCTAATCGCCGATCGGGGGTAAGAGATTATGTTCATAAAATTTTAACATCCTGCATAAACAACACTTTTATTTTTTTGATAGCTTGTTTTTTTAAGCGGCTCTTGGGCGTTCAAAAGCCAGTCGGCCGCTCCACTATTCCAGTCCAGGCTGAAATAGCTCAACGTTTATTGGATGCAGTGCCATCAAATTTAGTACAGACGTTCATGTTCCCGAGAGGATGAATCCTAATGACGTTGTTGACCAGCAGGTCAACTGCGCTTTCTATTTAGATCTAATTAGCAAATGTTAGCACGCTGTCACAGCCAAACTAAGTCGATGAACCTGCTATTCATTATTGTAATTGTAAGACATTAGCATTTAGCTCAAAGCACCGATTTGCAGCATACACAGCCTACTGGATTCATGACTCAGTGCTCTTGTACCTTCTACGTTTTAAAGAAGCTATTAAAGAGCATGTGTGATCGGGAGGATGGCTCTATTTTATTCTGAACTGTAAAAAGTCACAGTATTAGGTTGCCTCGATCCTACACTAGAGCAGAAATTGGTCCGTTAGAAAAGGTTTCCTCTTTATTTCTCCGTCTCTCTTTTGCAGGCCTACGACTGGTCTGAGGGGAATATGTGACCGCTGATGACAAAGACACACAGGAAATGAATGGCTGTACAGTATGTAGGTGAAGACAACGGAGCAGAACAAACAGGTGAACTGAGGGGGAAAAAACAACCAGGTCAGACACGTGAGTACTGGTCCGCTTCTCAGCAGCCAGCCAGCCAGCCCACGGCACACTAACGTGATCTGCATCTCAACCGGGCGCAGCACAGCACTTTGTCCTCTGGCACACTGGCAGCTCACAAGCTCCTTCAGACGGAGCTGCCAGGAGAAAGAATGAGCCTCTAAAGCGTCAAGGTCAGGTATAAGGTCTAGATGGGGAATAATAAACATGTTTAAATTGGCAGCCTCTTGCCTGGCCTGGACAACCATTCAATTACAGATTGACAGTGTGCTAATTCAATGTTAGATGTGAGTGGCTGATTGAGTTTGAATCGTCGCTGCTTGTGGGATTATGAAACATGACAGGCTTTTTATAAGGTGTAATTAACGCTCGGATTTTAATGGGGACATGACAGGTATTAAATTGGTTTCAGATCTCATTGTCAAGACTGACTGTTAGGGATGATGTTGGGAGTGTGTCTGTGTGTGTGAGTGTGTCCTAAATGTTATGTTGCATTTGTGAGCATTTTACACACACAGCATTTAGAAACCCGTCAGTTTTCATCTTATTTGAAAAGCAGCAGTTAATTCCTTTTCACTTTCAAAATTACCGTACATTTTAGATTTTAAATATTTAAATATAACTTTGGAAACAAAATAATTGATGCTCATTACATCCGAATGGGCGTTTTCTAATGATTGCAGGGCTACAAATACCGATACAGGTTTATATGATTTGTGAGATGACCAATTCAGAAAAAAGAAAAAGCAACAAGTTTGTTCAATTCAAAGCCGCTGACACTTAAAAACACTCCTCCTCAGCCATAATGATGTCTCTCGAGGTGCCTAACTTTTCTATTCATGTTCAGCTGAACAGCTTGCAAACAGGGCCTGACCATATGGCTCAAATGCACAAAAAGCAGCTTCCACAAAAATTTCAAGCAGAAAGCGAAAAACTGGATCCGGTTTTTTTCTGGCACTTGAGTCACAAAAACACATTCTAATGAGAATAATTCTGCACACATCAACGTTAAGGTTTTGTACACATGATCAATAGCGATGACATCGCCTGCATGCTTGCAAATGTCACATTGAACTGCTGCATCGTCCCATCTGTCGATCATTTCTTGCCCCTCTCTTCCAACGTGCTCCCATGCTGTTCCTTTCCACTGTAATTCTAAGGCAACACCTGAAACAGCACTTATGTGCAATCTTCCGAGACACACACCCCTCTTGTGCCATCTCTGTGAGCACCAGCTATAGCTATACCTCGCTGCCTTTCTGTGCAATAAATACTGGCAAATGGAGTGTACAATAGCCAGTAAAAACCAACAATTAGAAAACCTGTCTCCCTCAGGGACCGGCTGTCAGAGGTATTCATGCCCATCGACCAGATCTTTCTCAGCACTTTGATTTCGCAGAAAGTGGCGAGTGGGAATAATGATACAATATGTGATATTGTATCTGTGGCTGGCATATGCATCACATAAGACCCTGTCAAGCAGTTGGGAGCACACCATGATGGGACCGCAGCAAGAATTTCTCGGACAGCATTTTTTTTTCTTGTCTTTTTGTGCTCTCTATCATCTAACATGACATGAGGTGACACCATGCCTTGGCCATTTGATAGATGACATTGTCCCAGTTCATTTTGGAGGTACAGATGTGTGGAGACACCTTTCACTTTTCTCTAGTTTCTACCCGTCTACCGTTGCAGAACAGATTATATGGGTTAAACTTGAGTTACGAGACACTTCAGGGCAGATGGACAGATAGAAGCTTGATAGACTGGCAACACTACGACTAAAAACAGAATGGAAAAATCTCTTAAAATAACATTTTGACTAAGAATTGTATTATTTACTTAAGTTTAAATGCTGCAAAAATAAAATTTGCAAAAAAGTCTAACCTCTTAAAAAATGAATTAAATTGCAAATTTTATAAAGGTCACCGGGTTAAATACTGCTTTGGTAGAGATGTATTCACAGGAACCGTCCTGACGGTTTATTTACTCCACTGCATCGGTCTAATGCACAAACACTTTTGGGAAATTAAAAGGTCATTTTCCATTTTGTTCCCCATGAATCAGACATCTCCACACTATACAAATAGAGCTTTACATTTGAAGCCGCTTCAGTCAAATTAAAAACAAAATGATCAAGTTGTTGGGAGTGCCATTTTAAAAGTGTCTGAATTTGTTGGCGTCCCAACTTGGCAAAGAAAACCACACTCCAAGGCACTTTGAGTTCAAATCTCAGCCATAACGTATCATCTTTCCTTCTTTTTTTTTACGTAATTCTTCTCACGAACCAACTGTCTAACAGAGTACAAAGTCTTAAGAAGACTTTCTGAAATCTAAAATGTCAGCTAATTCCCTGCCATGTCATGACAACGTAACTGATCTGATGCCACATTAAATCACACTCTCAGAGAAAAGAAACTCATCTGCATCCTTTTGATTGGCCCTCGGACGAAGCAACCCACTGCCACGAAACAACCCACTGCCACTCAGCCCTAACTCTCCACCAATGTTGCATCCCTTTTCTCTCCAGAGGGTTCATGGCTGCGGGGCTGTGGCTTGTCAAAAACAATTACATCCCTAGGTCTCGGGGAGGGCCTCCTCTTAATTTAAACTGATAAGCATCTCCTTGCATATTAGCAGTGAGGCCCAGCGGTCATCCTGCTCCCCGCAGATAATGGACTGGGCTGGCAAACAGCATTTGTCAGGGACAGCCACTTACCTGGGCCGTGCACGACATGCTGAGCAATGCTAATAATAGCCACTCAGCCAGACTAGCAGTTAGCAGGCCGCGATCCCCAACCCTGCGGCTCGCCAATCAATAGTAATTTACTCTCGCTCTCCTTTTCACCCAACAGAGAAAGAGACATATTACTGAGCCCCCTTTGCTGTTGCTTTAAGTCTGGGCGGTGGAAAAAAAAAGAATACATTTAAGTCTCCTCTGCTTGATCAAGTTGCTCTCCTGTTGTACCCCAGCAGCGTCTCTGAAGTAAGAGTGTTGATCTGAAACGTGCACGTTTGCCGATCATTCCATGGTATACAGTGGGAATGTAATATAAGTTTACAGGAGCATGATGAGGGCAAAACTGCATAAAGAGCTTGAGGGAAATATGATGATAAACATTTCTCTTCATCTGGTGCCGGTGTAATTGTACGCCATGGGCGGCCTAAGGCTTGTAATATCGTGGTAAAGTAACTGACGTTGAATACAGCTGAAGTGTTTTCAACCTCCCCCGCCCCATGCCTTGACTATAAGGCACAACATTATTACATGGAGACAGTAGACAGCGTTGATGGATGGACAGATAGACAGATGAGGCATTACGGAAGAAGACAGACGGTGCTAACTAATGGTGAGATGAGAGATCCAGTGAAGAGATCGTGATGATGAGGAATGCGCATGACACAGAGGGAGAAAACGGAAGAAACAAACACTGAAGTCTGGAGGAAAAGACAGCGTGATTAATCCCTGTTCATCATCTCTGCTCATGCAGCTCACGAGCAATAATGGCATTCATTTGGCTGGCGAGTCCACCCGAGTGGGACGCCGTTTCCTTATGGCCGCGGGTTGGCATTAGCCCAGTGCACTTATATCATTAAATCACTCATTAGTGGCGGAGTAAACGAGGTAATTTGATTTACAGAGCCAGTATCACTCCCCCAGTAAACAGGTGAGTTGCACAAATACAATTACGTGGCAACAATGACTTCAGGGCGGCGGAAATTATCGAGGAAACCCGTCGGCTCCCTTCGCGCATAAATGCACATTGACATTTTACAGGAAGATCCAGAGTCCGACTCTCTTAGCTGCATCCTTGCTCACAATGAAGTCATACAAATGTCCAGATTGATCTGCATTACTCTCTACACGCCAAAGGCTCATTCACATCCACTATTAGGCTGATCAGAGTTCAAATATTCCCCATATGTAGAACATGAATGACGATTGGTCACAAAGGACACGAAGGCCAAATGCTTGTCGGCAGAGTTGCGTTGACGCAACGAAAAAAAGCGGAAAGTACAAGCCGGCCGTGACCGACAGTCCTGTTTCCATAAATGTGTTAAATTTCACTGCCGCGCCTCAGAAGAAAAAGCCAGAGACGGTTAGATCAAAGCATACAGCGTCGCTGCCATAAGCAGTTAAAGCCGCGATACAGACAGTCCATGAGCCCTCGCTTCCTTTAAAGAAAGACAAGAGGGACAAACAAGCGAAGAAGAGACGGACATAGAGGCTGGATTTTGTGTTTGCACACTGCTAAGCGTCCTAAACGGAATGTGATTTGTCATTCTGTTTGTCCTCGGCTAAATGCGTGCATATCTGAATATGTCACCGAGAATGAATAATGCGAACACACTGCTGCCTTTGTGCAGTAGAATATTACTCCAACAAAGTATAATAGTTGAGTTAGGACACATATTGAAAGTAAGTGATTCAGGAATCCAGAGTGTAATGTGGGGGGGGGTTGGATACATTCCAAACAGCCTTTACTCATTTGCATCTGAATGGTCACCACCATTAGTATGGTAAATATGCTGTAACACACGATAAGCACATTTGAGATGGAACACGCACCAAATTAGGGCCAAAGTATATAGCCGCACAAAGTGTAACACAAAGAAAGTTGCTCCCTCCCACCCGAGCAAAGCAGACACACAAACCAAGCAAGGCTTGCAGAAGCCTTTTGTACCTGTATCTCATCCTGGTCCTGAGGGGCATTTGCCTCCCCTCTGTGTAAGCAAAACTGACATCCTTTATAAAAGATTTATGAGCCGAAGATGCAAACGATAGAGCGTGAACTCCCTTGGGTGCAGCCTCTTCCATCTGTGAAGGATCACCTGTTCTTAGGTGGGCTAAAGCGCTTGTTCCCTGCCAGTGTACTAACAGGCGTGCAGGCCGTAGGGAGCAGGCAGGGGGCTGCGGTATAGGATGCTGTGCAAGTGTACGGCCTCCTGGCGGTGGCTGCGGCCGGGGCTGAGTGATGCAGCCACAGTGGCAGATATTATGGAGTTCTCAAGCAGCTGACAGAACCTTCTACTGTCCGTGGCGTTGCTTAAACACACGGCCGGAGGCGACTTGGAAGGTAGCTGATAAAAAAATCTGCCTTTGATGTGAGCGCACGAGAAGTGAGACGCCATAGCCAAGCCAAGAGTCGAAAACAATTTGCAACTTCAACGGGATCCACAGTGGAGGAAAAGCTTTTACATCAAATCCTAGGGAGCCCCAACAGGATTACAGCTCTACGCCTCTTTACAACCCCACAACTGGTACAGAGTACGATCAACACCACTGGTTCCACTGAGGGCCCAGTACCGGCCACAGTGTCATCGGTTACACTTTCCCTGTCAGAGCATTAGTCCGAGTCTGTGTACAGACACTGTTTCCCCACCTGCCCTCGTTCTGCTTCGTTCTCTGCCTCATTCCACTTGTTATTCAGATAAATGAATAGCTAAGCACTGTTGCCTTGACTGAGTTGTGCTCCTGGAGGGGGCTCATTGAGCCAAGTCTCCCACAGGAGAGGGGGGGGGCACTAAAATAATGGTGTGCTTTGTGTGGGAATTCTGCTTCATTCCCCCCCCCCCCCCCCCTCTGCCTATTCGCCATCTCTCTCTCTCTCTCTCTCTCTCTCTCTCTCTCTCGTGGCCTCACGGGGCGCCTCTCCGCACCTCCCTCTATTCGTCTGAAAGATAAACGAGCCCTGGTAGAAAGAGGTGTCACACTTGTTGCTTTTATCAAATATTTCTATTCATCCCCTGTATAAACTTGATGCTCCTCACCATGACCGACCCCCCCCCAAGGGCTGCTGTAAGCTTAAACAATGAGAGCGGCTGTCTCCCAGAGCTGCTTGCTAATATGGGGGGGGGGGGGGTGCATTTAGTCCGTTCAGACACATTTAATTGCCGACCTTGTTCTCACGCCAAGCCCCTGCTGCTGTTTTGTCCCTGGATCATCTTGTTTGTTCTCGGCGAGGCAAACAAGAAAAACTGATGCAGTTACGAGACACCGGCCTGAAATAAAAGGTGTTTTTAAGGCCATGTCCACGGCGTCACAGGTAAACACTGTTTACACGTGAGTGGGTCAAAAACAACTGAAAAATCAAACAAATCAATTTTTATTTCCTCTCTTATAGTTGCAAACAACAAAGCGGTGCATTACAGCTACTGGCGCTCAGCATGTTAAAACCTCCTTCCGGTCACCTCCTGCCCTCCACGGTCGGATATTGTGTTTTCAGTATTGCAGACGTGATTCTGGCATTTACAGTGAGCAATCACATAGAGAGTCGGAGGTGTGGGAGAAGTTCGCCTTTGCAACATTTCTGCCCTACAGCACCCGACCGGAGCTGTGAAGGCGCACAGCATCAGGTGGGAAAACACCAACGTCACATTGTCAGCTTCATCCACTCTGTAAAGTGTTAAAGTGGTGCTTGGGATTGTAAAAGAAACACCATTTTCATGAGGATGACGGAGGAAGAGGTGTGTATTAAAATGTAGTCAGCTTAGTGTGTCCATGGTCCTAAATCATAGCCCATTAGGAGACATTTTTACCGTGAGGAGACATTGTGAGTCTCAGACCAAAAGAGAGCTTTGGCCTGATAAGAGAGAAAATTGGCCAATGCGGTCATTATCATGCTAGACAGCTGAAAGAAGTTCCCACTGTGGCCTGAATGAAAGGAGTGTCATTACCGGCCTTTCCTTTGCAAAGCCACCAGATCAGGGGGAAGGTGGGAGCCATTATCCATTTGTTAATTGTGCCGGCTCGTCGTTTCTCATCCACCTTTGACCTTATAGGTTTCAAGAGGAATTTACTATCAGTTGGCGACAGGGCAGAACTGTGAAAGTAATGCACTCAATACATCTATTCAAATCAATTAAATTTGTTTGCTTTCTGTTTCATCACCACCTTCACTCCCTCCTGTTCCCTCCGCAGGTTCAGTTCATTCATATCGAGGAGCGGCTTTAGGAGGGAGCAACCCAAAGTCTGAAAAAGACTACAAATCTATGACAGAAAGACAGCGAAATGAACTGGAGGTGTGGAGTTTTAATGACAAGGGTCTGTAGATGGCAAAAAGGGGTTTATGAAAGATGTGACCAGGTTGCATTGTGGGAAATGTAGGCTATGGTGGGTTTTAATCTAAACCCATAAAAAGACTAAAACTTAGCATATCTCCGTCTCTGCTGCATGGATTTAAATCATTCTTTTTTTAATTTAAATCTGTCTCTTTTTAGTCTTCTCACTTTATAATACCTCCACACCAACTCCCCTAGAATTCCCCTTTAAAAGGCCATATGGAAAGGCCCCTTTTCTCTTCCGCCGCACTACCGCTGGCTGTATCTCCCCAGAGCAAGGACAGACAAAAAGGTTTATAGCTGAGAGGAATAGTAACCCTGGTGAGTAATTCCTAAGCTAATGAAACATCATCTCTCAGCTCATTCTCTAGTCTCACTTTCTTTTCTCAATTCACGTTCCTGGGGGGCGGGGGGGGGGGGCTCCTGACTCAACTAAGCAGTCCACCGAAGTCACAAGCTGAATCTTCAGAGCCGTCACCCTTCTGTCGCTCCTGCACTTCTTCAAAAGAACCAAATTAAGGTCTCACTATGCATCAGAGTGGCCCTAGAGTGAAAAGCTTTCTCACACCCTCACACATATTTGTATAAATGCCACACACACACACATCAGAGATGCAGAGCCCTTTTAAAGAGCAGCCGGCGATCCTGTTATATCACATATCTGTGTCATGTTTGCATGCATGTGTGATGTGTGTGCAGGTATAAGAACAAATTCATGCATGTGAAATGCTTTATCACACGGCTGGTTGTTTAACTATGTCTCCATTAACACCCCCCACCGTTTTATCGTGCTACAACGGGATAGATATTAGATTAGCCACATTTAAATATTTGCATCCTCCGCTGTTTGCATTGCTTTCGGGTTGCCCCGACGTTCTTGCTCTGATCACATTTAATGACTCTTTTTGCTTTAATGAGTCAAAACTCAAACTTTATGAATCTCATCTAACTTGAAAATAATAAATTGTGCCCCGGGGCCTTCCCGTCACCTACGAGGGAATGTGATAGCGAGTGTTGCATTGTGGGCAGAGAAGATGTGCAGCGGGGGAACAGGTGCTACAGGGTAATTACAAACACAGCAAGCTTTTAATTATACTCTCTAGTATGAACTGTTAATGAATGTGAACCTCATGCAAATAGCGATGTGTTTCCACTGTGTCTGCAGACATGTGCAATCACCCGCGCGCGCACACACACACACACACACGCACACGCGCGCATGCACCGCACACGCACGCACATCAAGTGTTAATGAGGGGGATTGGCAGCAGATAGCTTCGGTGCAGTGCCTCTTCGTGGCTTGGAGCAAAGATGGCTCTCCTCTCAATCCCCACTCTTGTTCTGCTAAGAACCCAAACGGTGACAGCTGGAAACTTGCTGGGCTTAGCCTGGGCTCTGTCACCTGGTGATGTCAAATCACTTTACCAGGTCGTGGCAAGTTTGTTGGAACGACCCGTACAAAAATAAGCCTGCGTGTCTGTGGTCCACAGCCTGACGTCTAAAAGCTGTGGGCTTTAATCCGTGCAACCTGCCACCCTTTGCGCTCACCTCGTAGCACCTGACACGCTTGGAAGCACTGATAATTGATTCACTGTGAAATCCCCTCATTTGATTTCCCCTCCCGGTTTTTCTGTTTGTGTACACTTGTGTGTTTTGCCGCGTGTGCGGTTGTATGCTGGCATGTGTTGCATTTTCCATACGAGTGGTGGATAAATTATTGCCTAAACTATTCAGCTTAAATTCAGCTTTTCCTCCCAGCTCCCAGTCCCGGTGGAGAGACAGTGTAGACTACTGTATCAGCGGCCATGTGTCCTCCCGTCTGCATGCTGGTTTGTCTCACTCGCTCGGCGAGGCTGCCTCGCTGCGTTACATTCTGTCCCTCCATGTCTTCGTCCCTGTTCTTCTCTCGCTCTGCTCCACTTTCTTTCCCTGTCCTCATGTCATCTCTGTCTCCCAGATCCACGATGTTAAAAGACAAAAATGGACTAGCCAAGCCAAGCCAGCAGACTTTTAAGGTTTTTAGAAGGCTTGCAAATAGGCTGAAAATCGGATTAGGGCGGAGAGGAGGCAGACTTTTCTATTGAAAATCCATTTTGTGATAGGGTGGCCATTGTATGTGTAAAGACAGGCAGGACATACACTTGTCTCAAACGGTGTCGGGGTGACGAACAAAGAGAATGCCACCTATCTGAATAAAAGAGAAAGCTTTCCTATTGAACGTCACAGTGGATGATGCTGCATTGATGTTTTCACGAAGGAATCTCTCTCGAAGGAGTCTTTGTGCTCCACTGTTATTATCCAAACTACTCCGATTATGGAGAGGAGCATGACACCCAGTGCAGCGGTGAGGCTCATTGATGTGTATTTAATAGTTTTTGGAAAACAATGGAACTGTATTGTACAGAGTAGCGAGCTACGCTATTTCAGGCCTTGGCTGCACTACTTGTTGTTGGTTTTGGTCTTTAAGTTGCATCTGTTGATGAATGTTAAATAACACCAGATTCATCTTTAAAGAGATAGTTGGGATGTTTTGAAGTGGGGTTGTATAAGGTACTTACTTTTCCACGGTCAGAGTATTTACTACATAAGATGGTGGTCAGCATGCCCCCAGTTTGGAAAAACAGGTTCCAACGCAGAAGCAAAGCAATATACTCCTGTGGATGGGCGCAGCAACAAAACATATTTTACTCACCTAAAAGAAAAGTCCTTGCAGAACACAGGAGTTGCTGGTCTACCGCTGCATCGATCGGTTAGTTAGTTTGTGTTATTGTTATTTCGAGGCAGCGGTAGACCAGAAACTCTACTAACGTGGATAACTGCTTCCGTTCCCAGTCGCAAAGGGCTGTCTGGTGGGAAGTTAAAGTAGTAAAAACATTCTTAATTTAGTGTACACTTAAACCTTTTTTTTTATGCGAGCCTTTCTTTCAAGTGGTTAAAATACGTTTTGCTGCTGCCCCCCTGCACAGCAGTACTTTGTTTTGCTCCTGTGCGCTTCTCCAAACTGTGGGTGTGCCATCGCTATCGACTGAAGGTACTACGCCGACTATAGATACGTACCTCATACAGCCCCACTTCAAAACACGCAAACCATCCCTTTAAGATCTTACCCTATCTAGAAAAGCTCTCATAAGACATACTCAGTCATCACAGGCCGTGGTGTGTTTGTGTGCACCTCTCTTGGCTGTACACTACATGTGACACAGCGGCCTGCTGAGAGACACATTTTCTATAAAGACAGGCACAGGAGCGCATCAATGGACCCCCGCAGTCTCCATTTCTAGTGTCCTCTATTGTTTCTGGCTATTCTTTTTGCCATTAATATCCGTCAGCGCTAACAGAGCAGGAGAAAGGCAAAAATATCATCCTTCAAAGCACACACTGTTCCTCGACGCAATACAGCCCATTATGACCATGGCATTTCTGCTAACAGTGGAGAATACAGAGGCATGCATTGAGAGTATTACGTAAACGTAATTATGCATGGTATTTCAGAATGTGTTGTACTGCATTAAAATGTCAATGGATCATCTGTAGAGAGAACAACCACATTACAGAGAATCTAAGTGCAAAACAGGAAGCCTGCGACTTGTCAAAAGTTCCCAAATCCAGACAGTTGATATTTTGGTTGCTGGCAGAGATGCTCCAGTGCTCCGCTGAAGCTGAGCAGTCTCCAGTTGATAATCATCTGCTTTGTGGCGGGGACGCAAGGGGAGATGAAGCAGATGGCACTAGTTTGTATTTTGCCGCAGATGCTTTCTCTGAATAAGGAACGCTCGGCTGAATGCCGAGCTCTGTGGGAGAGGAGAAGCAAATTGAAGCCCTCCTGCACCGCACTCCCCTCATCGGGGAAAGGGCTATTGTTGTGTGTGCGTGCGTGTGCGTGCGTGTGTGTGTGCACTCCAATACCGAAGTGACAGTCGAGTTCTGCTCACTCATTAATGCGCTGAGTTCGGGGATGGACACGCCACGTAAATTCATGACCTCACTCATCTATTCTAACCCCCCCCCACCAACTCTCAGTGACATGCCTACACTGATGAGAAGGGATTCTGTTATATTTCCGCAAATAACCAGGAAAAACAGTGCAACTGCAAATTCAGTTAAAGAGTAATGACTTCGCGTTTCAGTTACTGTTGGTTTCCACCCTGAAAGGATTCCACTCCCGCATAGCCTTGAGCCAACGCTTCCCGAAGAGATAGTGGACCTCATATGTACACCGAGAACGACTTTTACAGTTTAATCATGTATAATCCAAACCACACAGAAATGTAACAGAGCTTTGGATGGTCTAAATGTCACATTTGGTGGCATTTCAGCGAACAACGATAATGGCCTACCAGAGGGGAGTCATATCATATTGCAATAAGAGCCTCTCCCCCATAGCCCATTTGAATGCAATTGTGAAGAAAAGAAAATTTGGCAGAAGTATAATTCAAGTTCAACACAGTTGACCTTAACGGGGCTGCCTGAGAGTTATCTGAATGAAGTAACTTACTGTTAATGGAATATGTTTATGCAGGAGAGCGGTAAGTGGGGCGAAAGGTCAAAGGGCATCAGTGAACAATGGAAGGTGGAGAAGATTATGAAGGGAAATGGATGGGAAATTAAGAGAGAGAGAGAGAGAGAGAGAGAGAGAGAGAGAGAGAGAGAGAGAGAGAGAGAGAGAGAGAGAGAGAGAGAGAGAGAGAGAGAGAGAGAGAGAGAGAGAGAGAGAGAGAGCAGCTTCTGATAAACAGTAACTATCTCAGTACAGTGCACCTCAATGTCTTCCTCGCATTGCCCTCTGCTGTCTTACACAAGCCTGCTGTCCTCCATGTCCACACTCCTCGGTACAGTGCTCACTCTGAACACACCACGTCACAGTAATCTGTGTAATCTGTTACTCAGACATCCCTCTGAGATCTCTCTTGTTATCATTTGTTATAGAGGGGGCCCCTCTGTGCAAATGGAAGCAGACGGTGGTGCAGTTCGGATCCCATTTCACACATGTAGCAAATCAAACCCAAGTAGCTGAGGCAGTTTCATCTTTTGTAATGGCGCTGAAAGAGCTTGATGAATCAACAGCATCTGATTTAGAGAGCTCAGAAAAACCGTGTAGACAACGTAAATGCTGTCCTACATCACACAATGTGATGTCTACAGCACTGTGCTGCTGATTTATACGAATGTAGCGAGGCCATCTGAGGGGCAGGCTGCCACCCCCTGCCTATGTGCCATCTCTCTGTGCTGGACATGGACACTGGCACTGGCCGGCATAAATGATTGAGTTGGATGTCAGAAGTAGAACTCTTGCCAAAGGGCCACAGCATTCATGCTAATGGGCTGATGGAGCCCAATCTAAATACGTGTGAATAAAAGGGCTTTTGCTGTGAGTGCTCACATCTAAAGCAGAGAAAACATGCTGGAAATTGCTTCATCTTAAATCAAACATCGGCAAGCAAGAAGTTCAAATTCATGCAACTTCCACCGTTTAGCTTTCACCTCGATGTTAACTATCGCTGGAGAAACGTATGTTGGCGTGGCCCAGCCGTATCCCGCGCCTCTTGTGTGAGCTCTGTTTGTTTGTCTTCACTCTCCCGAAGCCCATCTGAGATCAATCACGAGGCCGAGCATGATGGAGAGGCCTGTCGGAGCTCTCTGTTGCGGCCTTGATTCGGTAAAACAAATACAATAGGCAGAAAGGTTCAACACAAGCTAGACAAGAGACCACACCACAAGTGCATTCGGAGAAAGCGGTGAATAATGAGGAGGGAGGATAAATGTCAAAGAGCGGGGCAGGAAGAAAAATGATGATGTAGAAGAGATAGAGGGAAGGCAAATGGATGGAAATAAAAAAAAGGACTGGGACAGAGGCGGAGATACAGAAAGCAGCAGGAACAGCGCTGTTGTCGGCCCGCGTTAGCCCAGCTGAGCTCTTTGCCTTGTTTCTCCTCGACAGCATGTCATCAGTGCAGCCCTGCTCTGTTTAAGACCCTGCTGTGGATGGTGCAGTGCGTGGCCATGTGATGACAGGGAGGAGGCCTGTGAGATGTTTAACGGAGCTCCCCTCACACGTCCTTTATATTCTATTATGTCAGAGTGCTTCAGCGTCGTGTCGGCCCGAATAATACCTTTTCTCCGATGTTTGTGTACGTAACCCGAACTCTGCAGCACTCGGTTGGATTTGATTCAGCAGCATTTACAAGACTACATATGACATCGCAGCATAGCTCTTTCCAGCCATTATACAACCCCGTCTGTATTTAACCTTCCCACCAGCACTTCAAAGAGGCGTTCAGGAGCGGGCAGCCCCCACCAGACCCCAGAACTGGTGCTCGCCACCGACAGAGCTCCCACATCAAACTACTTCCCGTGCTCCCCCACTCCGCTTCATACCGTACATGAGGGGGAGTAGAAAGCACACACCCTGTTGGCCAGACCAGGCGCAGAGGAGCAGAGGTCAGGGGTCTGCTTTGCGCCGGCTGTGTAATGAACGAGATGAAATGATTTCTTCCACACGGTGCATGAGCAAAGGGCAGTTCAAGACGCTTTGGTCAAACTGCTACAGCGTTGTGTTTCTGCCATCACGGGAGAAAAATAATTGGCTCGATGTCTCATAATAATGACACAAGGTTTTTCTTGTTATTACAGCTACTTATTTCATTAAAACCAGAAACTTTTCTCCTTATAACGACACACGAACTCGTCTCGCTGAAACAAGAAACTTTTCCTTGTATAAAATGGTTAGTTAGTTCGTCGTAATAACAATACTCTTTCGTATTGTTCTCATTTTAGCAAGAACAAGATGGAGTAATTGACAATGACGGACTTCAATAATTCAAATAAGTGCATGTATGACTCACAGCAAGATTCTGCCATTACAGGGCACGGTACGTTACCGTATTAATCCATTAAGCCCAGCTCAGCTCTGAACAAATGTTAACAACAAATCTTTTAAAAGCTTGCTAAAAGTTCAACTTTTTGTTAATGCACAAAGCCTGTTACAGCATCTTCTTGAACAGTTATTTGTCTTGGTAGACATAATTAAATCATTGACATAATGCATCTTTGACTGCACCATGTGACTAACTGATCTTTTTGGGAATCACAGTGTCTCTTTATAACAAGATGTTGGTGTGTCATTTTACTGAGAGAAGTTTCTCCACATAATCTTTTGGTGTGTCATCATAATGGGGATAAAAAAACATATCATTATAATATGATCCAATGACAAAACAAAACTCATTAAAACCAGAGAGCTTGTCATTATAAATGAGAAGGAGCAGATTTTATTGGTCATGTTGGCATCCGTGTGCTGCCGTACAGCTGCAGCCGTACACGAGTTAGCTCTTTCCTTTGAGTGGGAGGGCATCTTTACATTTTTGCCTTCTGCTCCCTGTGAGAATTGGTTTCTGGGTTCACATCCACATGAAAATGAAATTTGCGCTTGACATTTCATTTTTTTTTCAGCAAAACAAACTTCTGGTCTTGCATTTTAAACATGACATCCAAATCAAGATTTTGAGTGAAAGGTTATTGGGAATTTCTTTACTGGGAGCAGAGAAACGTGTTTGTATATGATTACACTTTAAAGTGGAAGATGTAAATGAATACATATTCAAATCAAACGCTGTCCAGGTGACTACAAAGACTCACAGGATGTTTTTTTCTTTTAGTGATTAAAATACACATGTGTGCCACTTGTGTATTGTTAAGTGCATACGCAGTTTCTACAGCACTCCTTAAGTAAAACGGACACAGAGTTCCTAAATAATCGCAAATCTTGGTAGAAGACAAGGTGTCCGTCTCTCTGACTGGCAGTATTTACAGAGAAAGCCTGTAGAACACAACACATTTCATGTGCATTTATCAGCCCTGAGGGGTCCATTCATTAACCGATTCAGCCCTGATACAAAACACTCATTTCTATCAGGCACATGCTGCACCCCTGGCAGTAATATCAGGAGGATCCTGCTGTTATCTAACTGCCCTCCAGCTGCATCCTTCATCACTGCAGTGTTAGTCTTGCTGATGTCTCTGACCGCACACACACACACACACACACACCTTACAACACTGGATGAATGGCAACGAAAAGAAAACCTGTGCAGGTCGGTGCAGACAGAAGGAACGGAGGCGTCATCTCATTTAACTTGATTTACACTTACATCTGCAAGCTATCTGCATAGGTCACACACTGAGCCTCAGTTACATGTGGCCTTTCTGACATTTATTAAGGTGCCATGTTTTATGTGTGTCGTTAATAAACCAAGGCAGGGTTTTATAAATATATAATGATGTTTACCATGCGATCGGGGAGATTTTTTTTCATTTAAAGTTCATAATAAAACCAAGGTTGTTTGCTCAGGGAAGTTTAGATAGATATTTAATCACACCTTTAAGATGGCACAATAATCTGTTAATGGAAACTACAGTACACATCAACATACAGCAGCACTTTATGTGATGCACTTGTGACAGAAAAACCGGCGGTGGGAGCATGTTGTCACCGCACCGTGAAGAGCTCCATGTGAATGGATGGAGGTTTGGCTCATCTGCAGTCTCGCGGGCTGGCAGGGGCTCCAGTCCTCTGCTCGCTTATTCATCTCTTTCTCCCACTGCCAACACGGTCTGACACGCACACATACATTTGGCACATCCTCACCAGCCAGAACACCACCACTTGCAAATGTCATTTATCTAAAACAAACCAACATTCAGAGCCACCACATGATGGCCACAAGACAAATAATGCAAATTGACATTTCAATCTCTCCGTAAAGATAAGTGCAGTGCAACGTACAATCAAAGTCCATTAGAATAACAGTTCAACACAATTCAAAGTCCACCGGGCCGATTCCCAAAGGTGTTCGGGGAGTAGACTAAACTCGACATCCTAAAGAAAATATTCCGCCACGAGAGTAAATTATGCATACAAATGTGCCACAGGTTCGAAAGAAAATGCTATGTAGATTTGCCAGTTAGGTGGTTCAGGGTGCAGAGGAAGTAAATAAATAATCCTGTTTAATAATTCATTGAAATTCATGTTGCTTTGCCTCCAGCCTTGAGAGTATTTAGAATGCAGCCTGCAAGGGCCCTGCTACTGACTTGTGGTGGTGTGTGGTAAGATTATGGAAAATAGGGTGGGAAGCTCAAGTATGTGGGCGTACACACATACCGGCATGTAGGCACGCATAGATACATATATATGTATACCGTGTATCATATGTTCTGTAAAAGAGTGAAAAAAGCATGTCCACTGCCAACATCTTATCCCCCTGTTTGCTCCGTTTCTGCCTGGAATGACAGATATAATCTCGGGAGTGTGAAGAGAAGTTCACACAGAGCTTCAGGCTGGAGAACACACTGAACACTGAAGTCGAGGAAGATGGCAACGCAGGCACAGAGAGGACTGCAAATTGGATCTAAAAGTCTTCCAATGGGAAGAAAAGAAGAAAATAAAAACAGGGGAGGGCTTAGTGATCCATGTCTGATCTATTTCTGATGCCTTGGCTTGATAGAATTACACCGGCAAATAAAATGATCTTGTCTCTCTGTCAGTCTGTGGGTGTGTGTGTGTGTGTGTGTGTGTGTGTGTGTGTGTGTGTGTGCGTATGCGTGTGTAGATGGTCACTAACATCTTTACAATATCTAAGGCATGAATTTGTCAGCATTCGGTTAAAATGATGTGCCAAGTGTGGCTTCTGCATATTAAATATGTGAATAACCGGAGGGGGGTCGATGATTAAGAGACTTCTGTAAAAACAGCATCTTTACTTGCAGGGTACAGCTTACATGTTGGCACCGCCAGTCTCTGTTAATGCCATTAACGAGACAAAGTTAGCAATTATTTAGCATTTTCCACCTGTTAGCAGCTGAGAAATGAATGCAAAAATGTGATTAAATTACAATGAAAAATACACGCCGTGTTAGGATTGAAGTATTCACATGTTTACTGCGATTAACTAGGAGTAAAATAACTGTTACAACGACTGTAGGCAGGGCCTTAAAAGCAGTTATTGCAGTTTAATTGGCTGAACCTCTCAGCTTGCAGCTATTTCTTTTAATTAATTTTCCTGTTAAAATGGCAGCTCACACTTTCCCTGTGTGACAAACATTTTTGGCCGGATAAATATGAATGAGACAGAGTGCAAAATCTGCTAGCTACACGCAACATATTCAGTATTCAGGTTGTTCAACAACAATCACAAGTCGGAGTGCAGAGCCCCTAACCCTAACCCATTCAACAGTTCTCAGAAAGTTACAACTAAATGTCCTAAAGCAATACTTTATAATAAAACCAAACCCCCAGAACAAAACACATTCTGAATAGTTATCTCCAGGTCTGCGTTTAAATTTTTTACTTAGGTCAAGAAATCCCAGTTTCCCAGGATAAAACGTGACACGGTTATGCTAGTGCTATCGCTAACAGGCCCGCTATTAAGCCTAGGGGTTAAGTTATAAGGAAACGTTTTCACCGCTAGATACTTCTCGCTAAAAGATACAGTTAATCTGCAGAGGTCAATAGGTAACACAAACCATCGAGTTAATTGTTAGCGGGGCTGCGTTTACTGTGGGTTACATTAGGCTAAGCTAGTAAGCTAGGCTTAGTTTAGCAAACAGGGCAGCAGCAAAGGCCTGCCCCCTACCGCTAACACGACTTTAAAAAGTGAAAGGCAGCAAGTCTAAAATGATTTGGACTAATTTGGACAATACACAAAGAGAATAACTCTGTGTGTCAAACATATGACACTAGTGTAAATGTTCAAGCAAGGAACAAGTTGCTACTCGTCCATTTAAAGCCACTGTGGATGATATACAGACCGACTGTAATATTAAAAAACATCCACCAGAGGTTAACACTTCAGTATTCATTCATTCAGCCATTAAGTGTTCATAACATAACAACTCGTTTTTTACAACTTGTGTTATATTACGATGACTTTAACATCTTTACAATGACTCGACACCAAAGAGAATCCTGGATCGCCATGGAAATTAACATCTTGATGCCAAGCACATGTTCAATGTCTCTGTAAGTGTCACACAGTTTAATTCTTTACTTCTATAGTATAGGCTACACCGTTATGCAGCTTGCTATTGTTAGGGTTAGATGTTTTCAGGGGAGACCCAGACCGCTGGACTTTCCAGTCGCACCAAAAATGAACTGGATCCGGTTAACAATCAAAAAGTATTTAATACACAAGAGAAGCTAGAACAGTTGCAAACTGAATTACTCTATCGATATCAATATGTCCCCAGGGCAGAGTTCTCACAAGGCCCACTAAATAGCCCAGCCCAGCTGGTAAACTACCCTGAGTGGTAACGGCGCGAACTCTCGCAAAAACCCTCTGGAACTAAGCCTATATTTAAAACTCTCTGTCTGAAAGTTTAAATGTCCAGTATCAGCCTCTGTGATTGGCTGTAATTCAATAGCCCCTCCTGGTTTGGGGCAGTTATCATCTCAGTGTTTGGTTGAAGTCGTCCGGACTCCTCCTCAGGTCCTGGTGGTCAGTTGTCCATCCCTCTGTTCTCTGCTGCACCTCTGTAAAGACTCACTCAAAATGATCTCTTTCTGACCCTCAAAACTATTCATACAGTGTTTTAATACCTTTAGTGACTATACTTCTATGGTTTAATACATTCAATGAGTAAAATACTGTAACATAATATCCTCTACAAGTAAGAATATTGTAAACATAATACATTCCATAAGTAAATATTTTGTGACTTTTTAACCTATTTTGACATTATTATTATTGTGACACTTCTACTCACCACTAGGGGTGTTATTTAATCCTACTTATAATATTTCTAATACTGAAATCCTTAACACTATGTTGGCCACACACATGGCTGCATTGATGTTCAGGCCTTCCTCCAACTCCTTACTCGTGTTTCAACTAACACGCTGCAGGGCCTGAAGGTGGAAGAGGGTCTTGTATTGTTGCCAACATCCACCCTAGCTCTATGATAATGAGCTCTACGGGCCTTGAGCCTAACCCATGCAGGAAAAGCTATCGGTAAAAATAACAGGCAGAAACGTCGTCATGGTCAAAGCATCATGTGGTGTTCCAATAGTTTAATATAATCGAGGAACGGCATAACAAGAAATGCAAATTAAGCTGTGAATCACCACATGAAATCTGAAAACCCACCAGATATCCACGGACGGTGGATGTTTATTCATGACAGGTGAGTTATACACAGTGGGCCTGTGGCCCTGACGGGCAGCATAGCTTATTCAATCAGTACGTTTAACTCTCGGCTTCATAATGATACTTTTAGAGAGCTGTTCAATGCTTTCCATGTCTAGAGTGCAGACGGCTACATTAGAAATGACTGCAGCATGTTCAGCCCATAACCTGTGGGCTGCAAATCAAAATACTGCATGCTTAGGTACAGATGTGAGATACTGTATGCAAATTTCCATCAGCATAACAAGCTCTCTGCTTATAACAGAGGCAGGCTCCAGCACCAAACGACAGAGGTGGTGGCCAACATCTTTCATTTGTCTGTGGCAGCTCTGACGTGTCATCATTTGGCTTAGCCTTGATGTTAGATTGGTTTACACAGCTATAAATTTGACGCTGCATTTAAATAGGTGCCTGGCTGGAACAGCCATCATTCACTTTGCCACAGGCCCTGTGGTGGTTGTAATCATAATGACACAGTAATGTGGCTGCATCCGTTATTTTTTTCTTTTACCCAGGCAAAATGTTCTGTTTATGGCAATAAGGAGGCTTCTATTCCCAGAGGCCACAGTTAGTCAGACTGTCTCTTATTGTCTTACTGTCGGTTTCTGGTGCAGAGCGCAAATACTGTCACCAACACCCCCCCCCCCCCCCCCCCCCCTCCTCTAGGCCTCTCTTCTCTGTTGGTTCTCAGAGCTATTATTTTTATCTGAAAACCTATACGAGGCAATGGAGAGAAAAGAGACAAGAGAACGAGATGGAGAGGGGGGGGGGGGGGGCACACAGAGAGACAGAGTGGAGCAGGGGAGGACAACTGTGATTCTTCTGAAGCTGTGATCGATGCAACCAGCATGTGTCTGCGTTGCACGTTGCCAGCAGAAAAGGAGGACTATTGATTTGCTCCCATATTTCCATCAAAAAAAGTGGGCTCTCAACCCCAGATTTTCTTCTGTACCTCTTTGAATTACCAGCCTCTTACAAGGTAAAGACGAGTATGCCAAACATCAAGCTTAAGCATATTTGAAGAAACAAAAAAAACTCCATCAGAGACAACAAAAGACACGTTTGAGAGTGCAACTGGGACATCTTTGGCATGGTAATGATGTTTCACGTGGATTTCTGACTGTTGCTGGCCGATGGCTATAATCTTCTCATGGGTATTTACAGTGCGCCTCTATTCAATTCACAAACAAATACGTCAGGAATGAGAACTGGTACAAAAAGCACAATCAGATTAACAAAATAATGTATATTTTTTTTCTTCTTTTGTTCCCTGGCAGGTTCACTGTGTGCACGTTCCCCGGCAGAGATCAGAAATATACAGGTCTGCCGATCAGGTGGATTATTATCATGTAGACCGAACCCAACAGGAGGTCAAAGCTAATAGTATAATAGCAGATTTAACATTTGGGTGGAAACCCAAAGGGGTCTCTGCTACTATAATTTAACATCTACGGCAAGTGTTAAAGTGTGTGTATGTGCGTGTGTGTGTGGGCTACGAGTTGCGTGTGTGACCTGCTCTTGTGTGAATGCAGCTCTAAATATAAATCAGACGAGTATGTGGCGCTTTGTTTGGTGTCTTAGTCTTTGAGGAAATGGGATTCATAAGGGAGGCAGTCAGAGGTTGCATGGTGAGCTCCCGCAGGTTTCGAGTGACAAAAAGAGACAGAGAGCTGAGATAATGTGCTCATGGTAAGAAAGCAAAGTAAGCAATAAAAACATAAAAAGATTAAATTCTTTCTCTGACATTTGACCTGGTAATGTGAGGGAACAGGAAACCGAAAGGATTAAGTCGCGTAACTATTCTACGGCAGAATATCTTCTGTTTATTCTGGTCAGCAAAGCAGATTTGCAGATTTGTCGGCCTCCCACAGACAAATCTGCATCACAACAGGATGGAGCATGGTCCCGTATTGTGATTTCCAAATCAGCCATCTGAATCCTGACCAGAATGAAGCTCTTTCAAACAGACAGACTGTGCAAAGTGTGACCGAGTTCCCTCTGCTGTAGGTAACAATCGTAGCTTTTTTCAACAAAGCAAGCCAGTCACTGCTCAGGGGGCAACGCGCACTTAGCAGAAATACACACAGAAACCTCATAAATAACATGACAACAAGATAAAAAGAAACAGCTTCCTCTAAATCCTAATTGGAAAGAGAATGGAGAGTTTCAAATCACATGAGAGAAGATGGGCTGCCTAAGAAATAGTTCCCAGCAGTGGGCATCCCCAAGTCACCGTGCATGAGCAAATAAGCCTGCACACAGCCCGCTCTTTAGATCAAAATAGAAAGCACATTGATGCAATCAAATCCAAAAAGCGCTACCACCATAGGAGATGCAATCCCTTTTTTTTCTCTATGATGGAGTCAGGATTTGTGTTTCTATTTTATTTTATGGTACCATCGTTTCCCAAACTGTTTCTTTTATGTGCCTCAGAGCCTGGTGAAAAATGTCAGAGAAGCTGTATATCTTTCAACACCAAGGCTAATCTGCAGCACACAGTTTATATGCTGCTGTGTACGTCATTGTAGTTGCACTCTTTCATTTGGTATTTAAAACGGTGAATAGCAGGCAACAGTGAAACAAGCCCCAAATAAACTCTGCTAGCACTTGGCAGGTTTTTACCAGTAAGAGGTACAATAACAAGTTTTAATCCTTGAAATAAAGTCTAAAGTATAGAAACCACGCTCCAGTGCATCCTGATGCGGCGTAATGCACTCTAACCGAGCTGTTGAGTGGCGTGACAGCGTTTGCTTCTCCAAAGAGTCGGCTTGTGAGCATGGAGCGGAGCTGCAATCAAGAGTGCAAATAATCAGATTTTAAACCGAAATTGTGAGAAATATCAAAGCCGCCATTCTGAATATCAACACAGAAATGTGCAATTTAATAAACGCTGTAATTTCTTTGGCATTTCAGCAGTCGGCGTGAAAATTGAATTTTACCGTTAAATTTCAGTGAAAATGCCGAGGTGTTTCAGAAATGACAGTTGTTAATTAATATGGGAATACAGAAAACCTTCCTTCCTATTTGATTGACAAGTGTACAGCTTTACCACTATAAACAGGTATCTCTCTCTCTCTCGCTCTCTCTCTCGCTCTCTCTCTCTCTCGGTCTCTCTCTCTCTCTCTCTGTGTGCTGTACACCACTCTCTCCCTCGTCCCTCTTCTTTGCTTACTAATGAGCCGTGAGATTGACAGCTGGATTACTGGGCTGGTTTGTAATCCTTTAATTTCTCCATTTAAGATAATCACTCTCTGGATGGGGCGCTGCCTTCAAACACATGCACAACATATACTGTGTTTGCATATAAATAAACAACTGTGTGTTCGCGCATTAGGCGAAAATTAACAAGAAAACGTGGTAAAAACAAGAGCATGCAGGCGCCCTAATCAAACATGGATTCCAGGCGGAATAAATCCAAAAGGACAAAGTAGAGCACAAGCTGCTCTCTGGCAAGGGACCTTTTTGATATTGGAGTTTGTAGAACAAAGGCATCTTGACAGTGCAGTCTTTTAATTCAGGCGATAGAATAGCAAAAGCCCCATGGCTTCAGAAATGGCTATACAGTACAACACAGAGAGGCCCTCTGGAGATGCATTCAGCAGCTTAGAAGGATCTACGTATGTGTTGAGTCAAGCCAAACGTAAATCAGTTTGATTGGGCCGTTTTTTTTCATCTCCGCCGGTGCCGCAGACTGAGGATATGAGCATTGGAGAACATGAGAGGTCAAGTGACGACGCAAGGTCAAACCGCTTGGCCGTGATTCATCAATAAAGTGTCACTTTGAGCCCCTGACTCGGGAGTGAAGAGAGGGAGGGGGAAGGGGGAGGGGAAACAAAAAGGAGGTTGCCGCTGAGCAAGAGGTGGAGGTTCTCATAGATTGTCGCAGCTCCTCGCATTTTGTAAAATATGGTGATCAGCTTGTTGGTCTTAACGGGGGTTTGATGGAGAGTAAATATCAGTTTGGGACATGTGTGTTTTCAGTGGGCAGACCGCTCTGGTACGTGTTAGCTTAGCACGAGGGACGGAGGTGTTAGCCTCGAACAAACGGGGAGAGATGCCACCCGCTGACGAGAAAAGCGGCTTCAAGTCATTCCTAACTTGTCTTATTGACATGTTGTCTTCTTAGCAGGCTTGCTAACATTAGCCATGGTTAAGGCCGGATCAAATACTTCATTGCCATATCAACAAGATTGATTTGAATTTGCCTTAGTGAGCTCACTTAGAGACAGAGAAAGAACATAATACATGAAACAAAGTATAAAACATGGTAATACGTAATACCCATACCCATAAAATAATCATAAAAGCATAAAACAAATGAGTAAAATAAAATCCAACACATTAGAGCGCCATAGATAAAATACCAGCACCTGCAGGGAAAGCAGCAGCAGCATCAAACGACCCTCGAGACAAACTCCAAGTGTACAACCGTCTCGCACAATTATTTAAACTGCTGAGTTAGGTTTGTGGCGTTAAGGCGGCGGAGAGCTTGTTTTGTGACGAGTTGGATGGTGATGGCGTTTGATCCCACCAGCTTCACTGTGACAGTGGCTTGATGCCGGTCGACCAGCTGGTAATGGTCACATGGGTAGATGAATAAAAGTCAAATGTGGTTTATACAGTGTGTCAGTTCTGGCTTTGTATCTCCCAACCTATTTTATTTCTTGGGGGAAGAAAGCTCGGAACGACTCAAAGCCAATCGCGGCTTTGAAGAGCCACAATTTCAGACTGATGATAACGGAAATGGAAAATTTGTTCAAAGTGAGATTTTTCCGCATTACCCTCTGACAGGCGAGGTTCGCACTGAGCTCTTACTCTCTTCTTTCCACTTTCTCTTGCAGGGTTACCGTCGATTAAGCCCTATCTTTTATATTAATTGTAATAATTAAGCATCCAATAATCCACCTTAATGACACTGAAGTGTGCATTGTCATGCAAACAAGCAGAATGACATGCATGTGAGCAGTTTGAGCTGAAGAAACACCACTTCAATGCTGAAGATTTGTATTTATCTCATGTAAATCCTGCAAGGGGGGGGGGGGGATTATTGTAATGAACTAGTAGATCGTGGGTAACACTTACAGCTAAAAGGTGAAGCAGAGGTCTCCTGGTGGGAAAATTGTTAATTTCTGGATTGCAACAACAAAAGCCAATAGAGTCTTGATCAAGGCCACCGATCGTTAAAGGACACCGAGATACAAAGCGCTGTTACACATTGATTGTGAAGGAGGGCGGCCAATTAAAAGGTTTACGATAACGAATGCAAATAGTATTCACAGAACACAAGGTCGTCGACGGTAGACGACCTTGCAGTTCTTTGATAGTGCATGTAAAGAGAGGCATCCATCAGGAGAGTGAAATTGTAATTTGCAATTTGCAGTTTCTGAGAAATGCCAAAGAAACACCACTTTAAGCTTCGTCCATGAATTATATTTTTCTCTCCGTAAATTTGCCCTTGTCTCAACTCCAGAAGTACAGTAGTCTCTAGTTCCTCCTCCAACACAGTCTCTTTCTTATCCGTTAATCCCTTGCCAAGGACTCTCTTTTTTTTGGCTTACACCATCAGAAGTGCCTGGCTTCTTCTTTTTCCCTCTCATAATAACTCCATGATTTAACCCACAGCCGCCAGCTCTTGCATCCGCATGAGCTGGCGGTTGAGGTCTGATGAGGTCTGATAACATCGGCGGTAAGCTCCGTTTGAAGGTCAGAATTCAGGGCACAATTAGCCCACCTCTGTTTTGTCAGGAAATGTAGATCCGCTGCGTAATCTCACACAGCAAACAGAGGCGCTTTGAAAAATGCAGCAGGAGTCTCCGGCAGCTTCTCACGTCTGCACGCAACGAGGTGAAGATGAACCATGCCAGTCTCTCAGTGGGCTCCCGATTATAAGGCAACGGAACCATCAGAGTTGTAATGAAATTCCATGAGAGCGTGTGCCATGACCCAGCGACCAACCATCAGACTAAAGCTAATACCAGTACACAGCGAGAGGAGCTCAGTGGAGATCAGTGCACTAGAACTAATAAAATTCACATGGAAACCCCGACAAGAGGCAATAAGATTTCTGCCGACAGTCGGTTTCCCGTCTATCAAACCCCCCCCCCCCCTCTTTTTTTTACTCACCACCTCCAGTGAGGAAATGACTACAAAACAGGATGAAAAGGATTGTGCTGTGGCATGTACTATATCTTGGGTGGCTTGCTTGATGGAATTGGCTCAGCATGTATGTCATGTTGCAGGGAGTTTGAAGGATATGGGAGCATAGCGTGGTTTGGTAAGAAGGCAGGTGAGATAAAGAGAAATGATGTGGCTCATCTTCTGTACCTGTATTCTATCAGCTCGCCACAGACTGCAGGTCCTGGCTGCAGAGACCAAAGACTCTCTGGAGGACAAGAGAGATGTTTTGGAGTCAGAGGGAAAATGGCATCCCGCTTATCAAATGCCTGGAAACGTAATCCCACACCCCCACCCCACCTCAGTTCTTGGTGCTGGATGTACTTATGAAAGCCCTGTCACTTTGGATAGTAGGTTAGGAGTCAGTAGTGCTCCACAGCACAGCGAACTCCGAGCTGGCTGTCTCAAAGCAGATATGGCTCCTTGCCAGAGAGTCTAATTGGGGTCGTGTTACAAGTCATTTTGTGTGTGTAACTTTTAGAGATGGAATTCAACAAAAGGAAATCCACGCCTAGAGAGTATAGCTGATGGGAGGCGTGATCCTCCTCAAATTAATCTTTTAGATTAAAGTACGGCATGTGAAATTTTTTTTAACTGCAATAGAAAGGCCCACTTTTAAATTAAAAACCCTGGGACGAAGGGAGCGATTGCGCATTATTTTTTTTCACAAAGCTTGTTCGTCTCCTCCTAATTTTACGAGACACGACGCGGGGACAGAAAAGAAAACAAGCCCATTCTCTCAGAAAGGGGCCTTGTGGAGCCGAGGCGGCAGAGCGCAGATATATTGTGTGCTTGGTTTAAGGACTACACACATCCTGCGATGCTGTCTGCCAGAAAACATTTAGGTATCATCAGTATTTTTTTTTTTTAATCTCATTTTGCCAACAACAAAGTGGCCGTCTGCTGCATTTCTAAAGCCTGACGGTGAGAAACTGAAATTGATTTCTCTCCCAAAACAAGGTTTCTCCAATCCAGTAAAATCCATCAAAGTCATTTTCTTTGTCATACAGTATAATCTTGGCGACATGAAGCAAAATATTCAGTGAAGACGGGCTTCTAAAAATCACACAGAGCAGTGTTGTTCGCGGTCTCTCAGGGACTGGCCGGGGGCAAAGGGTGAAACTCATCACTGCTGGCTATTCAAATATGCGTCGACAGTGACTTAAAGAGACACCTTCATGACTGAACTGTATTTCAAATCAATCTCTTTTGTGCTGAGGCCACATCCTCTTGTCCGTGTTCCTAGGTGTCTGTTCCGGCTCTTGGAGCGAGGTGATGGTTTACACAGCGATGTGCAATCACTGGAATATTTCCTTTCACGGCTTATCTGCCCACAGCGGGAATCTGCACGGACCGCGACTCGAAGCCCCGGCTGTCTGCTCGCCTGTGTGCCGCGGCCTCCCCCTCCAATCCTGACCAAGCTCTCAGACAAACATCTCCATGGGAGCATGGGATGATTTATTCAGCGCAACTTAGCGGCAGCGCGGAGATTTGGGACTTAGTTCAACAAAGGTCTTTTATGGTCAACCACAAAGCAATAACAGCCGTTTTAACCTGTAAAGCCTGCAAGGAATGACCGAAGGGGGCACTGAATGATGCATTACGATTCAAAAATGACCTTTCAAGTCTTGGGCAGACACTTCGCGTTACCTACAAGGGATACTCTATAGAAAAGAAGCAAGGTTTAAGGGCTGTACCAATGTTTTTATTCATTTTAATCCCTGCGGACCAACGGCATGCTGTTTTGTTTTCGATTTTTAAATGTTGGTGCAGTAGCATTGGTTTGTATGTGGTTGGTTTATATGTGTTTTTGGAGTTTTAGCTCTCCAAAAAGATTCAAATTAAACTTTGGGAGAAGGGAACATCCCACACTGCTGTTGTACTGCTTAGTGCACTTTTTGGGCTTTAAATGGTCTCAAGTCTAAAAGGTGGTGAATCAGTGAAGAAAGAATAACATGATCCTTTGTGGGTTGAGAAAAGTCACCTCCTTCTTAGGCTCCTAACCATGTCAAATAAAAGATCAGTGTTTTGGTCTTTTTGTGCAGTAATGGCGATACAATTGCAGGTAGGAGTGCCCTAATGACCTGTAACTCTACACTTAGTCCGATGATGCTTCCTTAAAGGTAAAACACTAGTGCGCCTTGGACAAAGGTCAGCACTAATTGAAAGTGAGATAAAACACCTGTATGGTCCTTGAAGCACACACAACGATGCACAAGTCGTATGTAGCAAGAGCACCAAGGTTGTTGTTTTTCCAACACATCCAATGAACTCAGATTGGTAAAAAAGGAATTTTATCTAAACGTGATCTAAACGAGAAAACAGAGGAAAAACATCCCCCTTCCACCTCAGCATGATGAAAGCTGCTGCGGTCCACACATTGTTCAGCGACTGGAAACAAGAGGCCTGGTTCACACTGCATCTGCTGGGCCTCCCCCCATTGCTCACTGTCTCTCTCTCCAGGGAGACAACAGCCACGGACCACGGCGGCCCAGCAGCCACCTATAGCCGGCTCCGGAGCGTCCCAGACCCACGCTCATCTCGTCCCCGGCCCATTCGTTTTCTTGGAAAGTGACAGTTTGGGGTTATACATATTGTGGCGTTGGTATTTAAAGCTTCCTACCGCTTTGTATCCCACTGTCTAGAAAACAGGACCTTCAGTGAGGCTATCCGCACATTCATCATCGCACGAGGACTTACTGTAAAGCTGCTGCAGCCACTGTCCCTTTGAGTGGCCAGCTGGGAGGACAGCACGGCTTTCAGATTGATTTCCACGAAGAGCAAACACAGAAACAGACAAAACCAAAGCAAAAGGCTGGCGCTGATGTAGCACATAAGGTAAATCAAATTGATGCAGTTGAGCTGTGCTGTAACCTTTTTTTAGCAGCTAATATGAACACTGGGATATGTCACATGTGTGTGTGCGCACACAGAAACACGGAGGAGATAACATATAACATAACATATGTTATCTGTCCGGACACGTCACTTTCTGTTAACAATGTTTTGGTGAGTGAGGACGCCTGAACCCATTTCCAAACAGGCAGAAGCCTTGAGCGCCGAGCCCCTTCAGGCAAACTCGCTCCCCACTGACACGGCTGCACCGTCCTCGTCAGCCTCCTAAATAACTAAATAATCTCCAGAATAAGCCAATTGTTTTGCCCGCAGCCGGGGGGAAATGCTCAAACAGCTGTTACAATGAAAAGGCCATTTCCTCCTGGCAAACCGCATTTCACCTAATAATAGACAAATAGTGTATTTGGCCATATAGGCAAAGTGTCAGGGGAGAGCTGGGGTTATTGTACAGTGTTGAGCTGTTGCCCGCAAGTGTGAGGAACAGTGTAGAAAATAGGTTAGAGGAAATAAAAAGGAGGAAGTTCAGGACAAACTTAATACTGGGCTCATATTTCTAAAAAACAAGTTGTGAAAATCTGCACAATGCTGAAGGAGGTTGAGATAAAACATGTTCTATGTTATAGAAGCACATCCTGGTTAACGTCTAAGGTGTTGTTTGTCCGTCAATTATGCAAATTGGGACCCTAAGATGTGAAAGATGCAGGATTTTTTTTATTATTTCCATTGTGGCAAAGATTCACCAGCAAACAGAAGAGACGCGCTGATGAAACTACAGCAACATTTTAAATGGCAGGGGATGAACCTCACAGCAGATCCAGCCCACTGCCTGCTCTGGAAGGAAATGAAGTGAACGAAAACAGAATTGAATTATTCCGAAAAAACAGAAAGAATAAAAAGGGCCCGGATCATCTATTACACCGAACAGTGGGGGAAAAATAAAAGTTCTGGGCTTCCAGTTGCAAACATGCAGAGTCGGGAACAGGCCATTTAAATGATTGTGCTTTGGCAGTCTGCTGCTTAGTCAATCAAAAAACAAAGTAATGTATTTGGGGGGGGGGGGGTTCTACTGCAATCAGCGTAATTTAGGTGTTTGTTCATGAGTGAAACTCCATATCAAGTAACAGTTCTTGAACAGAATGTATTACATACCGGCTGTCACATTGTGTTTAATCACATCCCAATATTTCTTCTTTTATTTCAACCCAAGCTGCATCATCATCATCATCATCATCATCATCATCATCACAACTGGATCTTTGTGCTTGAACGCGCGCATGTCTGTGCTCAAGATGAGCTGCTTATGTTGCCACAACCAGAGTGTTGTGACCTTCTTTAGGAGTGATGGAGAGCCACGCGCCATAATATATGTCCCACACACACACACACACACACACACACACACACGTGTGTAGACACACACTCACTCACTCAATCACACCGTGAGGTCTGGGGACACATCTGGGCAGGGGAGAACAAAAATATATCCTCAGTCAATGAACGAGATCCGGCAGCGGCGGGCTTACCTTTGACAATGCTCTGGCCGTGCAGTGCGTCTCTGGAGACGATCACCGTGTAGAAGTTCTGGGAGAAGCCTGGTCTGCACGGGGGTTTGAGGGCCTGGCCCGCCTTACTCCCCTGAGGAGGAAAACAAGACGGGCTGTTAAGCACTAGCAGCCACAGGGTCACAATCTGATCAGACTGATATTGAACCTCGCATGACCATGATTTGGTTCAGATGAAAACAGCATGCTGCACTTTCACAGTGTGTAGTAATAATAATTGTCATTATCGCCATTACAGATGTTGCCATCGCACATTGAGCGACATAAAAACGATCACAGAAGTCATGATAATGGCGTCGATGATGAACCATTATAACGGTGATGACTGTGGCTAGCAGGAAATGTTGGACCTAAATGTTCATACTGCCTGCTGACTGGAGAGTGAGAGAGAGGGGGGGGGGGGGGGGGGGCACAGAGTGTGTGCATGTGTGAAAGAGACCAAAGAAAGATATTTTGAATTATACTGTTGATTTATATGCACATTGCAGGCACAGCAGGCATTCTCCACATTTTCATTCTCCACAGAATGCACCATCAGCACACAATAAAAACCCACCTCATTCATCACACATCAATTTGTGTTTTTGTAAAGGAAATATGTTGCACTATACAGGCGGCCCAGTGCTTCCCTGACACTTGAACAAAGCTCAACAAACCGCTGCAGACATCGAGGAAATCAAGCTGATTTTAGAGCATAATTTGCATAAGTTTGAAAATAAAGTAAGGTAAGCTATTCGTATTTTTGTCCCTTAAAATCATCCTTCTTAAACAAGCACTAAACCAGAAAACCGAGTCGTCAAGTGAGTCATTAATTCAAGATGTGTGGAGGGGGAGAAATGACGGTGCGTAACGTGAAACGAAGTTGATCGCAGCAAACAGAACGAGAAGCCCCTCCAGAAACCACTGTCCTCTGCAATAATGCACTGCAGCTTATTTGGGCGAGAGGATGGGGAGGCTGGCGAACAGAGTTGCCTCCGACTTTCTTTTCTTTCTTTTTTGGTCACTGCAGTTAAAACAGAAATATTCTTGACCTTAAACGTCGCCGAATTAAGCTCTATTACACGCATCATGTTGCCTTTAGCGCAGCGCTACGGGGGAAAGTGAGTCAATCTCTCACACGCAAACACACACACACACACACACACACACAGAGACACTTTCGTGGGCTCACAGGGCGCGCTGCAAAGCCCGAGTGAGTAAGCGCCACAGCAGTGCAGCACTGCCACTGTACCGACAGCCGGAAAGACGCGTAGAAACGAACTCATCTTACCGAGGATGCGCCCAGAAGTAAGGTGCACGCCAGGATGACGCAGCCAACGTTCATCTTTGCGAACTCGCGTGTGTATGGGGAGACACACACAAAAAATAAGAGGAAGAGATGAAGTCTTCTTCGCCAAAGACACCTCAGTAATTCCCGGAGCCCTGTTTCTTCTTCTCGGGTGCTAAGCGAACGACCGTCCCTACTTGTCTGGCGCAAAAGTGCCGCTGAGACAGGGGGTTGCTGCGCTCCGTCCGGAGGAAGCCGGTGCCCATTGGATAGCAGCGTCACTACAACCCCTCCTACCGCACGGCGGAGCGGGCAAGGCAGTGCGTGCTTTCTGTGCCTCAGACGACTCCCTGTGATGACGCCCCGTGCGCTGCTGGGCTCTGTGGGGAGGGAAGAAAAAAAGAGAAAAACGCATTTTCCGGGCTATTTAGATTCATATTTTCTCTTCAAATGGAGCAAAGGCGGGTCCGGCGGTGTGAGTGACGAGCAACCATGCGAGTCCCTTCACGTGTCCATCAGCTAACTGGAGTCTATTTCACACCCCAGTTACCCCCTCTTCCCCTGATCCACGGTATAAGTACGGCAAGAGCTGCCGGGTTATGAGCTTTTTATTAAAGCTGCTATGATAGACCTCTGCGGGATAAGAATGTACGCTTCAAATGAAATAAAAGTCCAACGAATCAGCAGCCTGAGTGACGATCCACAGGAAATATGTCTCTTTGGTTCAATATTTAGCCATTCATATGTTTTTAATACTTATTTCTGATGTGGATTATTCCATTTATTGTTATATGTCAGGAGTTTTCAGACCCTATCTTTAAATCACTCTGCTGGAGAGAATGTGTGAAACCTTTTTTTCTTCTTTAAAAAAGAATGAAAGAAGATAACTTGAGATTTATAAAACTTATATTATTACTTATATTATTAGGCTGATAAATCTACAGTTGTGTGAAATAAAGCCTAAGAAAAAGTGTGAACTGTGCCTTTAACTGGTCTCACAATTTAATAATGTTGACATTTCCAAAGCCTCAGATCAGTGGCTTAATTTCCATATCTGAGAGGTCATGACAATTTAATCCCATCAAAAGGAATATGACAGCATTGCGGTGCCAATCAACAGGCCCCAGCCTGCCCCTGTCACTGCCATTCACGTTACTGCTTTATTTGCACCGCTAACTCCCACAGTATTGAAAAGCTGTCTCTGTATCTCAGTTCCCTTCTTTCAGTTTCTTTCCTTTAAACGGTATCTTCAAAAATAAACTGCTTGAGGCTGATAATTAAGGAGTACTCTTCTTCGAGTTGACTACTGCAGCTCGGTGGGTGTTTCTGTCCAGGGGCCAGGATTTTGTTTTTTTAAGGTCAGAGATATCAGAAATGCACTCCACTCGTCGGCCCGCAGGACATTGTGCTTTTGCTTTTATTACATACCCTAGAAAAACTTGGCAGAGGAACTGTGTGACAAGGATTTAAAACTATGCGTTGTACAATAAACAATGAGTCGAATGAATAATGTCACACCTTTGTGTCAGTCACTGTCATTTCCTCACATGGGACCAAGCTGCTGACAGGAAGGAGGGTTGAGAAGGAAAGGAGGAATTGTCTTAGTGTTGCTGAATACGGCACGTCCTCCAGTGAAACATACTCCTGCCAGCAGTGCTACCATATTTTCCTGCATCCAGAAGTTAGTTAAGGCCATAAGCATGCTGTTTTAACTCTACACCTAATTAGTAATGAACATACAGTGCATAAAGTGACCGAGGCCGGCTCCCCCCCCCCCCCCCCCCCTCCCCCTATTCATGAAATTATTGTTTTCCTGAATTGGTACCCTGAAGACTGGCCCGGCCGATCCTCAGCTCAGTAAATTTCTGCGTGGCTCGAAGGTACCCTGCCAGTTTCGGCACGCGAGTAAATTATTCCTCTCGAGTATCGAGCATTCGCCTAATAAAAACACCATCTGGGCACTTGAAGTGAATTGGTTTAAGGCTGTGATGAATTATTAAACAAATCTTACAAAATGGGTCCCCGTTCTCTTTTTATTGTGGGGGGGGAAAGACATTACCGTCGCAAACGCCTTACAATCGGCGTACACAAATTCTGCTTTCTGTTTGTTTAAATGCTTTTCCTCCTCAGTCACGTCTGGAGAGTTACATGTTACTCTCAAGCATCTCCCAATCTCTTGGTTTCTCTCTGCCTCTCTTTTCTTTTGGCTCGGTTGGACACCACAAGCCACATTTATACAATATTTTCATTCATAAATTTGGTTTCGAGAACAGCACAGTTTTTTTTGTTGTTTTTTTTGTATTAAATTGATCACCAAAGGCACAACATTTGTGATGGCTCATTGGGAATTTAATGATCCTGCTTGCATGAATTAGGGCCAACAAGTACTTGATCACTTAGGTCTGATACCAGCATAATTAGGGAAGACATCTGACTTACTCGAGATTTATAGATGGATTCATGGATTAACATTCATGATTATCTTATTTTCATGATGCACTTTTTGTTAGTACACGCCGGTGTTCCACCCACCGTTGGAGTGAGACTTCATGAACTGATGATAGTGATCATAGTGGAGTGTCTCGCTATCACTCAACATATCAACAGCTCTGACTTGGTTCCAAGCAACATCTGCACATCAATTATAGTTGTGTCTCATTATACTTAATGGGGAAAGAGGTTGCAAATTGCAAATGTTATTTATTGGCAATGACGTTTCTGTAAACTAATTTGTAGGTGTTGACCCTTCACCCCTATGGAGTCAGACAGGTTATTGACATGGTTTCTACTTGAGAAAAAGTTACTTTATGTAAATGTCAGCAAGTCCCACATAATAATGACAAAATCTGTTGTTAGTTCAGGCTCTCGAGAGCGTTTTCTGATCTGAGAGTAAGTACTTTGTTACGGTAAAGGGACATGAATTAAGGGTTAAGGACATGGTTATGGTTTGGGAATGATCGTGAGTATGGCTAAAGAAACCCACGTTCTCTTCTGGTATAGGAAACAGAAAAAAACTAACAGCAATCCCCCCGTGTTAAAGTCTGATCTTTGTCGACCCATCCATCCATCCCGACTTCCTCCCTCTGTGGGCTTTTCCGGTCTATAATGAATGGACTTTCTCCTTTGGTCCCATCATAATTACTGTGGCTTTGTCACTTGAACATTAACATGTCTTTATGTTGTTGTTTTGGGGCACTTGCTGAAATGACTAATTCTGTAGTTTTTTTCTTGGGATGACTCTTAAGAAAATGTTTTTATTGGTTATGAGTATAGTTTCTGTAGGTTCCACCAAAAAACATTGAGTCTGGTTGATTGGGTCACTGTTTTTAAAATGAGCTATCATATTTTGAGAATGTCCGTCCACAAGAACTAAACTATAGGTAATTTCTACAAGCAGCATATTTATGTTCATATAAGGCAGCGCTCTAGTGGCTGCAGTAATTATGACGCGAGCAAAGGAGGAGGTCAGGTGACGTAGTATAGCGAGATGTCTGTGTAGGTAGGGGGAGAGGGTAAATGTATGGGTCAAACACAGGACTGTGACCCAGGAGACCAGTGTTCATGTCATGTGTCATACCAAAATTCAGCATTGACTCATTTTAACGTATGTAACTTGCATCTGTAACTTAAGTTACGTGACAAATATACTTACTTTAACCCAAACCATAATCTTTTGCTAAACCTAATCAAGTAGTTTTGCGGCCTACACCAAACCCAACTGTGACCGTTTCACAACTTTAAACCCACGTTTATAACTGTAACCTGTGCGTCATGTTAGAGGGTGGGAACTAAAGATCTAAATGGTAATATCAGTTGGAGGACTTGGCGCATATTGTAGACCTTCAGAGTTCTAATAAAACCCGTTCTTACGGAAATTCTAAATTCTAAGGTGTATAAAATCCATCATGAATCTTGAAAGCTAATTAATGGCATCAAATGTTTCTTCGTTTCCAACCCGCCCCGGTTATCCTGAATAAAAAACATGCAGGGATTTTGAGAGGCGGATAAATGGAAGTAGTACTAAACCACAGCTGAAGACTGAGAGGACGATAAGACAATATTTCTGATTCCTCACTGGACCAAAGTCGTAAGGCACCTCTCAAGTCTATGAAGTCATAGGTGTTGACTACTTAGTAAACAGTATCTCAGAACCATCACTGAGAGCCACATGCACTTCACTCAGTTAGTGTTGAGGCATTTCACAGCTTTGTGCCTTCGTCTTATCAAACAGGTTCATTCTTATTATTGAAAAAAGAATATGTGTGCAAACTTTCACACAAGAAGAGTTACTTCTTCATTGTCTGTTGGTATATTTAAAGCTGATTAGGTGTTATTGTGTATGTAGCTCATTTGCTATAAGCCAGCCAGCTCACTACTCATTACTCCCTGCCAAGCAGACGAATGAAGCTGATAAAATGAGAACCAAAAAGGCTAATATCCCACTAGAGCATGTAATTAATAGGTGTGTTGGACACTTCATGTCAATCCCCATGAATTTGCAGTGTGACAGAATCAGTTTGTGTCAACTTTGCTTTGAACAGACGTTCTCACGAGGTGGAAGAGTCACTCAGAGTTCATCAGGGCAGCGATACCACTGATGATGCAACTATTGCACCTTTGTCAACTGCGCGGGGAATAGTACGACTTGCCGTCGATGTGAAACTCTCCTCGCTGCTGTCCAAGGAGAAAAAAAATTCACAGACATTTTCAGATTTATGTGACACCAAACGTCAAATCAACCAAACTCTCCAGAGTAATTTAGTCTCTCAGACAGAGAGAGAGAATCATTGCAGATGTGTCAAGAGTGCAAAGATTTCTGGAATATTTGGAGGCTAATGAGGTTTTTCAATGATACACGTGATTCAGAGGAAAACAATGTTGCAATTGCTGCCACTATAAATGGTATGAAGAGATTTTATCTTACCATCTATGCAGCTATATGTGTGTGTGTGTGTGTGCAATTCACACCATATGAGTGGAATATGCTTTATTATGGCAACACCAATAGTGCATTAAGTATTGATAGGACAATTTCAGTATACTTATCACATGTTGTTTGGTCTTTTGCACAAAAAAAGTATCTTCCATATAGTGAGTATGCTGTAACAATAATTTATGAGGGTTTGAGGGTTTTTCTCCCTGAAGATTCAGGTTGATGCAGTTGTCTGAATATCAAATTGATGCACACAGAGAAACTGAAAGGGGCAAAGGAAGGTAAGCTCCATTAAACTGCAACACAAATTCTGCACAAACTCAGAATCCTCTCAGACTTTCAGGAACTGCTGTTTATTTGTTGCCTGCTCCTCCTTAATGAATGCAATGTTGATATGTGTACAACAGAAACGCCTGAAGACCACAGGAGGCAAATGATCCGTCGGTAAAAGACCAGAGTAAACATTTACTCAACACCGTGAGAGGACATGAAAACAAATATAAAGCAATTTCACCCATGATCTGATTTTTTAATTTAGCCAAGATTAGATCATATTTCTGTTCCAGTGAGCCTCAAACATATTCGGATCCTTCTGTTTCAACAGAGAGCAGACTGTAGAATCCAGCGGGGGGGGGGGGAATATACAGTAGACGATGGGTCACCTTTTTGGACTGTGGTCCAAAAGTAATGACACAGAGCTCCAGGCCACTCTCCATATTTAACACAGAGATGTGCTCCTGCAGATGCCTGTCTTCCTAACCTTTTGACTGCCATTTCAATACACCATGGATTGCCCGATAGGTGCACGGAGAGAGGGGCTCGACGGTGATGGATGACGGTGGGTGTCGTTTGATTTTCATTGGAACCGGAACATCAGAATCTACTGCGCCTAATTAACCTCTCTGTCTGTTTTCACTTGGCAGACTTCCACAGACATGTGAAGGGGAAATAAAGCTCCGAAGCAGCTCATTCAAAACATATTTCACATGCAATTTATATTCTCCGTTGGCATTTGTCACGTTAATAGATTTGTTAAGAAATGTCCTGAGACAAAGTGCACTGCATGGTGCCAGCTCTCCAAGAAAACACATTTAGATACAAGTCATTTGCTTTTCCAATTACAGCTTTGTGGAGAATCACTATTGCTACCTATATTATGCTCCCTGGCAACGTTTTTTTTCTAGTGTAAGAAGCACTTCATTTTGTACTACAGACACGTGGTAAGATCAACGTTGGGCATTGAAAAGCTTAAAATTGAGGTTAGAATCAACGTTTGGTAATGTTTATGAAACAAGAGCAGGGGTTCTGTTCAATGAGTACATCTGTTTGACTGTGGTGTTATCTAATGTACAGGACAAGGGCTTTGTGTATGGTTCACTAATTGGCATGCCTTCTGAGCCAACGGTCTTGCAACATCTGCCACTCTTCTCGGGAGGGACAGGTAAAGCAGACGTACGCAGAACTGAAAGTGTGTCCCCTGAGTCAACCAAGAATGGAACATTTTTACCTATAATAGTTGATGTGACTTGTGTTAACTTTTTAAAACCTTAAGTTTCATTTGAATACATCTGGTATGTGGGTGTGAGGTATGTTTGTCTGGTTTCTAATGTGTGTATTACATGTACAAGTTTGTCATAGTCGGAATCTACATTTAACTCAGCGTCTGTGTTGTGATGTGGGTGTGTTGGTCCGCCCCACCGCCTGCTCCTCCCCTCAGGCTGATGGCTGATGTGGAGCCCTCCCACCGGTCTTGTCTTTGTTCCGTGGAGATTGTGGGCATTCTTAACACCAATGTCCAGGTTGGCCACATTGACGTCACTGTCAACCCACTTACTTTGTGCATATTTCCTCCTTTACTAAAGCGAAAAAACTTAATGTAATTCGTCACTCAGTCATATATAATGTCTTATTATGTGTGGCAAATGACTGAAGTGCTGAAGGTTGAAGTAGTCATAGTGATGAAAGTCTTCACAGTGATTTTGCTTTTCACAGCTGAAAACCTTGTATTTGTGTGTATTGACACATTGGTTTCTTTGTTTGAATGTAAAACCTTTCAGTTTTAGGTTCACTGTATTCACTAAAAGGAATGTTTTAGCCACTAACATACATAATATTTGATCACTGTGTTGTAAAAACCTTGTGTCTTCAATGTAAGAGATTATCATGGTCACAGAGGAGTTGGAGCATTTCATGCACCTGCAGGTTGAAGACATTAAAACTGTGACGAGGCAGGAATTATTTGTGACCGCTCTAAACCAAGACCTTTTGGATAGCTGAGGGAGATAGGGAACAGCAAACATGTCAGCTGTTAGATGGAGGCATTTCCCGCTTGCTACGCTAACAAGTTCTATGGCTATTTTATGTCTAACATGAAATGTCTACATACAGTAAGTCTTAAAATGTTGGGAAAGCAATGTTAAAGTCAAGTCTAATGATCCCTGTGTCTTCCACACTGTGAGGCATCCAGCATATTAATTAAACTGGTATCCGATCGGTACTCGCTATCGGCGAGATCTTAATGGTTCCAATGAGTTGTGTTTTTTGGAACCAAATACAGTTATGTTTAATTCAGTGTTTCTCACCATTGGTGAGGCCGAGCAAATTTGTTGACTTAATTTCTGTCTTTTTGAAAATATTTACAAAGCTGACCTGTTAATATTTGCTCGTGACACATTTCGGTTGGTACCAAAAAGTATTGAGGTTTGATACCCAGCCAGAGCTCCATGAAACACGGTCACTTCCTGGGAAACCTCTTTAATGATGACCTCATCCTGCACTAGTAGGTGTAAACATAATGCTGCATTCCAGACATCTCAGTGTTTGGAATTTTCCCGGTTGAAATGTCTAACTTCCGACCTCCAAGCGTTCCAGGTGCACGGTGCCTAACGTAAACAAAAAACATGGCTGACTATGATAAACTGATGTCACACAATTGAATTCTCAGCAGTGCAGCCTCCACATTTTTAACATTTTAGCAACTTCTTCTTAATGAAGTCACGGTAGATGGATTTTCCCCCGGGTTCAAATGTAGGATATCCGACTTTGAGTGGTGGAAGTCGAAAATATTTTAGTTTGGTGACATCACTTGAGTCAATTTCATGCAGCTCCCCTTGGAGGCCCAAAAGGTGTTACACAACGTTGTTCACGTGTGCAGAATCAAACAGACTCTGATGTGTAAAACCTTTATTGCTCTGCTCTCAAGGTGAGACATACTGTATGGATGCACTCCATGTATTATTCACTGGATGTTTTGTGTCTGTGTGCACTGATATTTCAATGTTAAAAATATTCTTGGAGAGCTGATGCACTCTCTGAAGGCACTATAATTACTCTTATTACACACTGTAGCTGCATTAGGCAAATTCATACTTGCTTAAGCAAAGAAATGCAAGCACAGCTCTTACATGACTGCATTGTATTGCACTGCATGGGGGACGAGAGGGGGCTTAATTAATAAAAGAAGCAATCTTGAGGGAAGTTCTATTCAATAACGGCAGCCCCACAAGTTTTAACTGTCCCTGAATTAAAAAAAATAAAAAATTTTAAAAAAATGCAATAACACACAAAACTGTTGTGTGAATAATTTAGATGCAGAATGCATAAATAGTGGATTAGGCTTGATTTAATTATGTCTGTGTGAAAGCAGAGCCTGGCGTTAAACAAACACAGGCAACCGGAATGAAGCAGTTCAGCACCCAAGTGGCAAGGCCTTGCAAAGGAGCCAAAAGCGGGCTTCTGTCGAGATCAAACGCAATCAGCAGCATTTAACTCGGGCCAGACAGAAAGACAGGTACAATAGACTCGGCTCCTCTTTCTATTGCTGCGTAGAGAATTGGATGTGATTCTCTCACAGGAGTGTATCCAACATTATTTTCACTGGAAGATCATTGTATTGTTTACTTCACAACACTATCCCTCTGTATTCTCATTTGCACACATATCAGGTGATATTTATTTCACTTTGATGGAAAACCATTTTATGCAGTGCTAGCCTTGTGATAGACCTCTGTCTCCCTGAGCCCTTCTATGATTTCCAATGGATGTTATAGAGTTGGATGTATGTGCATACCGGCTGCCTGCATTTCCAACAGTCTTTGTCTGGCGCAGAACGCAGTCAGCACATTGGCCTTTATTGATTTGCTGTAAGCAAATACTAGAAATGGCATATGAATAGCTGTATTACCATAGAAATAAGTCCGCGTGGGGGAATATGGTCACGGCGGCCACGTCTTCATGGGCACTCGTGATTCTCGAGCTAAAGCTGATCACGTCACACGGTTCAGAGCTACTATTTCGACCCTGATAAGACGTGCCGTTCGTTTGTGAGTGGCAGAGCTCTGAATGAGAGCAGATGTAGCCAACCTGAGAGGCAGATGGGGAGAAATGGGAACTGATTGCAGAGTTATTCTCTGGGCAATGGACACCAATATGAGGGGCCAACAGTAAGCTTCGTCTACATGGGCTGAATGGCTGATTGAGTTCGGGCGGAAGAATGGGACTTGGCAGCGAGGAAGGGAACACCCCTTTCATCCGCAGCCATCCACTTTCATTACAACACACCTTTGAAACCAGCAGCACATAATCACACCTGAAACCGGATCAGAGGAAGTGGCGGGAAGAAATTGCGGCTATTCACAAGTTGCATTATTCAAAAACTTCCAGCCGTGTCCACAGTGCGCGCACAATGCATTCCAAGATGTCAAAGTTTGACAATTTGATTTATGCTAATATGACTTCACTTTTATTGTTGTCCTTGCATTCAATTTCCAGCTCCCATAGTGCAAGCGCTGCCGTCTTTTTAGAAAACCATGTTCTATTTGCAAATGCTGAAATTAATGGATTCCTCATGTCAGGAGCCGCCCGCCACATAGCCTCCTGCAGCATCCCCCATTGGCAGGACAGTTAAAACTGTGTGTGGGTGTCATACATCTTACCCTATTTGAATTTGCACTGCCCTCTGTGTCTCCTTCCAGGTAGAGTTATGAAATATTGACTGTTCTCATCTGGGCCTGCAGCCCCCCACTCCCCCCCTCCCCCCATTAAACCCCCACCCCCAGCGACTCTGCTATCAAAGTGCTGGCGCAGCAAAGTGGAGAGTGGAGCAAGAGGCAGATATATGGAGAGGCACGCACGAGGGCAGGAAAAAAATATGTAAAGCAGTAAGGGAGGGAGAGGAGCGGTCGCAATTTATGTGTAAACAAAAAATCATGTGGGTTGCTATTCAATCAGTAAGACCTGTAATAATTGAGAGAATAGGAGAATGTGGATTGAAATAGAAAGCAAACGCCAAGAGAGGAGGAAAAGTTAGACATCTATGAAAAGGACAGAAAAACTCTCTCCAGCAATGTGAATGTGAATGTGAAGTGCACTGAGGGTGTGACAAGACAGCCGATTGTGCAGTAAGTGGTAATTATACACCCCAGTCTGCAGTCTGCTGCTGAGTGACAAATAGTCTTCTTGCTGTACACTTGCCTGTCTTTCCCTCTCTGGAGCACAGAAGGGAAGCAGCAGTGGTGAGGCTGCGGCTGTGCGACCATTCTGAGTATAAAAAAAATAAATAAAAAATAAACACACTCGGTCTGTCATTAAGCTGTTCTCAGAACAGCAAATTCAGCAGCAGGGACAAAGGCAGTTGTTAGCAGCGGAGCTTTTGATCTAAGCCCAGGCTTTGTTTCCAATCAAAAATTAAAGGGGACAAAGGTAGAGCTCCTGTGCCATGCCCAGTGATGATGACAGGACATTACACATAGACAGCAGCTTGCACAATTATATCAACTTGAATAGAGCAGGAAAAAAAAAAGCTGTGAGACCCGTCATCCTGGGAAAGAAACAGTAGACAGGGCTCAACACTAACTTTTAACCGGCATCAGCTCTCGGTTGCTGAAACGGAATATATCGTTGCCATTTTAAGTCCTCTCATGTGTTGACTAATTAAGACGCTGTGCAGTTATAAGTCAGCTTGGTAAGGAAATGTGACGTAAAAGAATAAACGGTGTATTACTGTAACCTAAAAAAGATTTGTTTGTGTTTTATCAGTTAACGTGTCCACCTTCAATTCCTGGTGTACAAAACACCAGCAGGGCAGCTGTTGATCCCTCAAAAATGAATCCAGCAAGTCCCTGGTTGCGTGTTCATCCGTTCTATCCCTTTAAAATGTTGGTTTGCTGTATCAAGTCAAAATGTCTGCCATTAAGAAAAGCACCTGCTGTTGTTATAATATCAGTTTATAGTCTTAGTATATAAGACAACAACACTTTCCAAATCATCATTTCAAGTCAAAAATGAAAACATTGTTTTCTACTGTGTGATATATTCATCCAGAACTTAATGTTGAATGTGTCTGGGTTGTTCATGTACAGCCAACACTCGTTGCTCGTTAGTATGTGAGGTTGCAGGTGCAGAGATGGGCAGGGCTGTCCTAATTTGGGAGGATTGGTTCTCGTGCTGGCACAACAATGTGGCTACAATAAGGAACTGGGAGCATTTTCCTGCTCCGTGCAGCCAGAGCTGGCCATCTTCATATCCAGGCTGGTTTGACCCACTGTCAGGTGTTTATAGAGACATCACTTCATTAGCTGTGGATGACGCCGGACACACATAAGGGCCCACCATCTGCTCCCTGAGCCTCGCCAAGGTTAAATATATACTTTTTTGTGCTGATTCCCACCACAGATCCATTGGGCCCTTCAGCATTGAAGTCTCGAATTGCGGGTCCCTCAAGTGACACCGACATAAGATTGTCCATCATCTCTACTTTCAGAGATGACCTCCAGTCTGTCTAGAATCTGCTGAGACAGCTGAAGAGACACCACATCACATGGCATCAAAATGTGGGCGGTACACACTATAATACGTATGTGTATTTTGGGATTCATGTTTCGATGTTTGCTGTCTCTGTACTTTATGTTAAAAAGGCCAAGAATTGGTTGCCAATTTCTCAAAATGGTTGTCAATGGCTAAAGGATAACATTTAGAATTTCTGATGGTTTACACTGACTTCAGAGCGGTTAAAATGATTTTTGGGACGGTGGCAAAAAAATGTAATAGTCTGGAGCCTTGTAGACCAGCTGTTATAATCAAACAACAATATGGCTCTGTATCTGCCAATATGGATCGGCAATGATCGGCAATTAGTATCAGCGGCAAAAAAACAGGATGAGGGATATCTAAAAGTTATAATTGCTCCCTTTTTTCTTTTGTGCTGATCCGTGATACGATCCGAACCAAGAGTTTTATGATCCGTTGCATCACTATGTGGTAGCATTCCTGGTTTCATTCAGTGTCTTCAGTCACATACTCTCACTCTCCTGTCAAGTGCTTGGAAGCAGTCAGTTTTAACAGTCAGAGAAATACTTTTTCAGACTGCCTTTTGGGGTTTAGACACTGCATGTCATCTCGACCTCCTGACAGCTGACTCTGTCCGACCATTTTGCAGCAAAGACATCAGGAGAGTCTTTCCACTTCTAACTCCAGCAGAGACACTGTTCAGACAGCCAGACTGAAACTAGCTAGCCTACGCAACATTAAGGCAACAAATAACCCATAATACAGCACTCTCTTAAAGAGACACTATTTTCAAATACAGTGCACAGTATTTACAGTCTGGCATTTTACTTAAGTGCCCACATTTTTCATCTGAAATACAAGCACTATACAGTATATCAAAAATTGGGTATTGCAATTGCAACACTTGCAATGAAAACGTACAATTTGCTAGCAATGCCACATTACATTGCGTCGCATTCGATAGATGTGGAAGTTAAAGTCAACACTACACCTGTCGGTGATGACGCACACTGATCTTGACTTACTGCTCACTACAGAGTACATTTCCAGGGTCTATTTTGTAGGGAATGAGTGAACCAGGGCGCCTCAGACTCATTCTGTAACACTGGTAATCGGACTTTTTCACAGCAGACATTTTGACTTGTCAGAGCGGGAAAGGTGTGAGTAATGACACTAATGATAGCTAAAGTGTAAGTCATTCCAGTTAATCGGCACAGAGACCGAGGGGTAAGCCCCCCTTACGTGCATCAGTTGTGGATAGTGTAAAAAGGTGGTTAAAAGAATGATATCATTAAGTGTAATTTATGAACCGTTATTAACTAATCAAACAACCACAAATGTTCCATATATACCATATGCACCCTGGGACTATGTATATAGTTGTGTTTTTAATGTTTGTTGCATGTACTTTATATTCAGTATGAATTGTTGTTCATCTGCTTGGGGACTGGGGATGAAAAGGAGCTTTTATTGAAGTTTATGTTTATTATACGTGGTCCCTGTTGTACAAAAGGACAAAGGACTGCTTGAATCAGTTAATAGAAGCAACACATCCATGGAAAAAGTAGACTTGCTGAGTCATGATGCTACTCTTTTCCTCATGCATTATAAATGTTTTGGTTTTTTTTGCTGTAAAGGTCTAAATTGTGATTTATTTGATCATATATTTTGAGGTTTATGCACATAAGTCTACATGACACAAAAGATACACTTTTTTTGCATTACCAATTGAATAAGAATATGAATATCAACTGTTTATTCACATGACACCATACCACACGTCACCTTTTGTTCCTTATTTGGTAGTGAGGAAGCTGGTAACCCTTCAGAAACCTGATCCCATCTCTATTGGAAGAACAAGAAAAACACTCTTTGGAGTCGTCACACTTTATTCCAAGGTGCTAACCAGGCAGCAACCTCCAGTTCTGCTTGCATTCTTTCTAATGGCCAGCAGGGGGTGACTCCTCTGGTTGCAAAAAGAAGACGGATTGTATCGAAGTCTATGAGAAAATGACGCTACTTCTCACTTGAATTATTACCTCAGTAAACATTGCAAACATGATTGGTCTCACTTGCTAGTTTCAAGTCTTCTTCAATACAGCATGATGTTCATTTAGTAAGTTTTGGTCATATTTAGAGTAAAATAGCAGCGTACGCTTTAGGGCGTGGCTACCTTGTGATTGACAGGTCGCTATCATAGCGTAGTCCGGTCTGGGAACACTTTCACAAGATGGATGTGGTGTAATATTTCAGACACCTGAAAAATGTCTTCAGCTTTCAGTTGTACTTAGCTCCAACTGCTAGTGTCACTTCTGGTTGCATGAAACCAAAATGGCAACTGATAAAAACCAAGATGGCGACATCCAAAATTAACTTCGAAACTTCAAAACCGTATTCCACAAATCAATGGGTTACTTCACTGTGACTACGTCTACTTATATACAGTCTATGGTGCCAACCTATAGTGCCAAGTCTGTATTACACCAAATAAGTAGCCTTAGTTAGATACACTAAAAGAAACCAGGTACAATGTATAATTTAGCTCTTTTATTTTGACGTGACTGCCAGAGGTGGTGCATTTGCAGCCGTAATGCCAATAAGCTGACACATCGCTATTCTTTTTAAGTAGGAGAAATCGTCAGAAATTCAATATTTCAAACTCGTACTAACTGCTGTATCAAGTCAAAATGTCTGCCATTAAGAAAAGCACCTGCTGTTGTTATAATATCAGTTTATAGTCTTAGTATGTAAGACAACAACACTTTTCCAAATCATCATTTCAAGCCAAAAATGAAAACATTGTTTTCTACTGTGTGATATATTCATCCAGAACTTAATGTTGAATGTGTCTGGGTTGTTCATGTACAGCCAACACTCGTTGCTCGTTAGTATGTGAGGTTGCAGGTGCAGAGATGGGCAGGGCTGTCCTAATTTGGGAGGATTGGTTCTCGTGCTGGCACAACAATGTGGCTACAATAAGGAACTGGGAGCATTTTCCTGCTCCGTGCAGCCAGAGCTGGCCATCTTCATATCCAGGCTGGTTTGACCCACTGTCAGGTGTTTATAGAGACATCACTTCATTAGCTGTGGATGACGCCGGACACACATAAGGGCCCACCATCTGCTCCCTGAGCCTCGCCAAGGTTAAAGATTCTGTTGGCAAGATGGAGAGGAAGGAGGCGGTGAAAAGTGTAAGCAACAATGTATGGAGGAGGTTGAGTTAGAGAACAGTAATGGAGGGGAAAAAAAGCAATATTTCATAAGCCATTAAATGGACTGGGGGCAACTGAATAATCAAGACGGTTCTGCTAAAGAAGGAACAGCATTAATGCTATAACCACTCACTGGAAGGGAAGTTAGAAAACACTAAAGGATGATTTAGTTCTTCAAACCAATGTGACACATACATACATAAGTTTTGCGTGTGCGCATGAATGAGTATGTGTGCAGACTAGGCCATCGTCATTACTCAGCCAAGTAACAGGGATGCAATTAATGGCACAGAAGCCAATCATTTCTCTGTCAAAGCATTCATGTTGTTTGATGCATCCGGACGTCACGATCGCTACTTTGATCTTACGCGAAACATTAGTGCCAACAGGTACGGCCCCGCTGGAAGTCAGTAATTGCTGCGGAGATTCTCTGCACATCAGGCGCTCACCCCGACACCGGGGTCACCTTAGAGATGAGGGGATTGGCTAATTCGGCTAATTACCCTGGCAGATACTGATGAGTTCTTCCATTAGCGGGGGTCACCCTCTCTTCCCTGGGGTCCCGATGTAAAAAACACAATTACAGATACACGTAGCTCCGAAATCAAATTCTGTATGACTTCACTCTGACGGTTCTTATTTTGGAGGATGCACTGAAGTAATGGCAGTGGCTCATTGGAAATGGCGTGTGTGTGTGGGTGGGTGGTTGGGGGGTTGAGCTGTACATTAGGCTTTGTTATTTTATATTGCTAAAATATGAACACATTGTGAAAAGGTTCTCTGAAACAGACATATCTGAAAAGTGCTTTGGGGGAGAAAAAGACATCTCTCCTCTGAAGAGCCAACTGCACCACATCCATCTTGTTCATGGCCGTGTGAATGTTCCTGCTAACAGCACACCTTTGTACATCCTGAGCCACCGAGAGACTCTCCTCCTGCTCTGAATGGACAGGATCACATAGTCAAAGCCATTATGTTTTAGGGGTGAGGAAGATCAAACATCAAATTACTATAAGGCTGATTTAGAGCCATTTAACTGTCGCTCATGGACACAAAAGGAGCCAACCGGATTTTTTTTCTCCCTCTCTCGAGATGGAACAATTTCCAGAGACCTCTACTGTATCGCATTATAATGTCTGAATTTCAACTGTCATCTTGGCCCTCATTAGGAAGACTTCCATGGCAACTGTCTAATTCTCTGGTAAAAGTGTGTATATGAGTGCGTTTGTGTGTGTATTTGTTTTACGAATAAGTACCTGTGTGTTTGTGAGAATAAGAAAAAGCATGCAGAGGTAATCTGCTGATCTCCTGACCGATATCAATTTACATGAAAACCAATTACAGCCGAGGCTGAGGGAAGCGTCTGGTTCCAGAGCAAAAAAACAACAGAAAAAGCGACGCAGAGGAACGGGTCGCAGTGAAAAAGTGGAACTGAGTGGATGAGTGCTGAGATGCAGTGTGGTGGATGATCTGAGGGCCTGCGTGCTTTGATAAGACTCTTAGACAAACCACAGCTCCACGCTTCAGAAGGCTCTCCTGCTGGGGAAGATCACGGTTTGAAAATGGGACTCGGTCTGTAAGACGTCTTTATCTCATTCATGATGATTACGCAGCAAATGAGAAGCGCTTAAACAAGAACTTATTCTTTTTTTTTTGTCTATTGCAAGAAAGAATGCGCAGATTTCCATTTTTTGATGAACGCGGAAATGTCAAAGCAGACGGTAGAGAAGGAAGTTAATCTTCTAACCTTGACTACGTCGGGATGCGAGAAATGTCATTCAGTCTGTTTTTTTTTACCACGAATATATCTACAGTATATCTTTATAAAAAAGCTTCTCAACAAGGTGCACGGAGCAGACATTTTCACACGGCTCTTGAACATGAAAAAGCTCCTTTTATCCCCTATACCTTGAGAGATTTATTCCATAATTCAATCTTCACTATTAGCACAAAAACACACATAAAGACAAAACCAGGCAGAGTTTAAAGATTTGGTCTGTTGAGGAAAAAGAAAAAAAGCAAGCGTCCATGTTTGTCTTGATCTTCCCCCAGCAGGAAGGTGGAGCTGAGTAGGGCTGAGGTTTAGAGCGGCGGGGTTCAGGTCAAGGGAGCAGAGAGGAGGAAATGAGTGGAGACAGGCAGTGCTCTCTGCGGTGAGCCTGTGACTCTGCCTGGCCACCTGTCAGGCCCGGTTTGCTGGCTGTCAGGCAGCAGGTTGGGTTGGGACGGGACAGGCGGGGCGGGGGGGGGGGGGACAGATGAGGTGGTGTATGCAGATCTATGTCAGGTCAGGAGATGGCTATTACTGGGACTTCAGAGGACACATGGACATACAGAATGCAGCAGCCGGTGTTGGGGACCGTTAGTGGCAGGTGAGCGGAACAATATGCGTAATGACGCCGACAATATTTTTACTGGATTTACAACTAAAGGTTTTCGTTCTGACCAGTGATGAAGGGGTGAATGGAAACAAGTGTGCGAGCTGCGTCACGGCCAGCAGTGAAATCAATTACTTGTCTATTTTTTTATATCCTTCAAAAAAAACCTCAGAATGCTAAATTTGATGATGATGATTTACAGAAGACGTAAGAGATATTAAAACCGTATTCTGCAAATGAAAGGGAAGCTATTCTTTCATTTATGCCACATTTCAAGTAAAAGAAAGTTCCATGTGCTAAGATTACAAATGGAGAAATAAAGGCCAGGGCTGCAACCAACCATTATTTTCATTGCTGATTAATCTGCTAAACTTTTGGTCTATAGAATGTGAGAAAATAATAAACCTAGGCTGACAATTTGCTAGTTTTGTCCAAACACAGTTAAAAATCACATAAAATAATTTAAGACACCGTCAGGGTTCAAAGATCGTCTTTGCTTTTCTAGAATAATTCTGATGAATTGAAAGCCTGATTATTTCATGCAATCATGTGCATTGTGTGCAGAGAGGTAAGACTCCATTAGCTTGCCAATGCATTTGAGTAAACTCCAGCAGTGTGATTCCAGACCTTCTTTTGGTTTAGGGTCAGTGCATTCATGCATTCACTCCCCTTCATGAAAACCATCCCATCTGGTCACCGGGGGGGGGGGGGGGGGGGGGGGGGGGGGGTTGGATGGAGTAGAAACCTGACATGTTGTATTCTGTTTGAGGATTACATCAATCCTCAAGTCATCTTCAAGTCGGTCTTCTCCACATACAGGAGATAAATATTGAACAGTCGAGCTATGCGGAGCAGGGAAAGAGGGAGAGAGGGAAAGAGGGCGCTGCACACACACACACACACACACACACACACACACACACACACACACACATAAATAACACGCAGATAGGACAAACTTGCTACACTTCAGTGGGCGCGCGCACACGCCTCACATACTTGTTCCGTGGATGAAAGGCCATATCAGGCCCTGTTTGCAGCAAGGTGAGGTAGGGGACATACTGTCAGAGTTCTTTAACACCACAAACCTGACAACACCACGGGCTGAGAAGGTAGACAGCTTCTCCCCCATGCACGCTTCAGCTCTTCTCTTTTTTTTTTTCTGCCTTCCTCTCCTCCTTGCACGCCACTCCACACACTCAGAACCCCTGACCTCTGTGGTGTGAAATGGAGGGCCGGAGAGGGAAGGCGGGGGGGGGGGGCGCGAAGTAAAGCAAGAGAGCTGTCAGAAGAATGCATCCAGCGCGCACTTGACAAGACGGAAGTTCAGATGCGAAGCCCTCATCATGCAGCCGGAGCACAAGGGGTGTGCGTCTCAACTCGAGCGATACAGCAAGCGGGGCACAAATCGGGGCACATTGGACCGTACGGCTGCTAAATCTGTGGACATGAAAATAGGCACATCCGTGTTGACAGTGGAATACTGTCATCGACATTTGCTGTTATACCTTTCTCATGTCTTGGGACAATTGTTTGGGAACAATTTTCTTTTTTTTTGCTTCTTTTTTTAAATCAGACGTGAAGTTTACCTCCCAATAAAAACTCGGCTGTGGGGTTTGTTTGTGGATAAATGTTTGAAGATTACTGCAACGATGGACCGTTTAGTCATGATTAATGGTATCCTCTCACCACCCAAGGGGTGTCTATGGAAATAATTTTCATATCGCGAAATTGATACCCACTCTCTTCTCTGCCTGCCTTTCCCTGTACATCTGACCTAATCAAGTACACAAGATTAATATGGACTGGTCATGTGTCTGGGTCTTGATCGGGTTTACGCTGTATCTTTCTGCATCGCAAAAGATTGCTAATCGGCAGTGAGTTATGGCAATAATAACCGAGCTTCCTTATAATTAGGTAATCAATTCAATTTCCTGTCAATTGGTCCAGATTAATGCTCCATTTTCATCCCCCACAGGGGGGCCATAATTGAAGGTTTCTGCGACTATTGACTTACGTTGAGTAAACATCTGTTCTTTAATATTCTTTGTGGAGTGCATCCATTAATTATAATTGTGCCCAATTAACAGAGTACACATTCGGAGGAATATATTGGGATTAAGTTTGTTCTCTGATGAATGGGGTGCCAGCCTCCCTCTCAACATCAATCGCAATTATTTTATTTCCGACTGCACTGCTTCCCACCAGCACTTTGTAAAATATTCTTCAGTGGTAGTATTCAGTATAAAACCCTCTGAAGCAGCTCTGATCTTCCAGCAAAGGATGATATTTTATTACCAAAACAATCACAAAAACCACCTTTGCACAACACGATGCCATTTGTTAAGCCCAGAGGAAACTCTGAGAGTTGGATTTCCATTGAACACCCACGTGCTTGGCCTTTTCCCTCCACGGAAATGCTGCAGAGCTGCCCCTGTAGAGACCCTCTGTGGTTCTGTGGGTAAGGGTTGCAAATAATTTGTAAAAGAGAGAGGAGGGAGAGCGAGCAGAGCTTCTTTCCTTCCTTCAGAGTAACGCGTCTCTCCCCGAGGAGAAGAAATCAAGAGGATGGGGTCAAGCAAGGATACCGAACAGGGCTTCAGACAAGTCTGAATTTCAGGATATCTATGCCGACATGAAACCACCAAATTGAATTCCGTGCAACTGAATCCCCTTTTTTTCTCTGCTCTAAAACTCCCTCTCTTTCAAAGCAGGCAGGAAGGAAAAATCAATAGTGTAAGTATTGATATTAATGTTCAGCATTAAGCGTCTAAATGAAATCATAGCAGCAGAGAGGAGCATAAGGCCTTTATTAACAACATACGCTGGAATCAAATTACCGTCTAGTTGCGTCTCTCAGGTGGCTTTCCTCCAGGTAAACCAAACTGCTGCCGCCGTGGATTGTTTACCTCCCTCACAACTGGGCTTCTCTGGAAAGAAGAGCCGGCTGCACTCGACTTGTTGAAGTGGGTGTTAGCAGATGGAAAAAGCAAAATCCTCCTCATTGTTTCGTACGTTCGGGTCCTTCTGGCTCTTGGTTTAAAATGACAGTCCCACAGTGCCGTGGGTAGCGCGCATGAGGACCGTTAAATGAGGCGAGGAGCTAAACAGCCTCCTGGTTGCCCTTTTAGTTATGTATTCACTGGTGTAATGGTACGCAGAGGTTGCGCTTGGGTTTATAACTCGGTTGAGGAGCCATGGGTTCGGTGCAAGTTTTTTTTACAGCGAAGAAAAATACAAATGCATGAGGATGCTTTTCTTCAAGGTTTTGAACAGTGTAGTGTAAGTGTTTAAAGATAAACACAATCCTGTTGCTGGGGTCAGAAGTAACATTTTGCCCTGTGGCAACTTTGGTAGTTGTACTATTTCCTCTGTTATAAGAGTTGTTTTTTCTTCATCCGGGTAATCAGCACATTTGAAGGATGCCGTCGCATGTGCATTAGCGTGTTTTTTTTTTAATCTACATACAGTGTAGCAACGTCGAACCGTCCTCATCTTATAGTCAACTTTCTCTCGGTTGCAGTTGTAGAAGTCCAGGAACGCCAAGGCTTCCTACAGTACCTGTCCTTTTTGCTTAACAAACATCACAAAATTAATCTTTTTACAGCAAATGGAGATGACAAAACATGCACTGCAAACATAGCTTTTAGATTACAGCTGCAGCTCTAAAAGGGGATGAATGGCAGGAACTTCTAAATAAATGGGGATCTAGCCAAAACAAGAAAAAGCTCAGAAGCTTGTACATGTCACTTAACGTGCACCGGGACAGAGAAGATTGGAGTCAAACGCATTGCCGTAAATAACCTGGCACACATTCTCAAACAAATCAGCCTCCAACTTCCCTGTAGACATCAAAGGTAAATATATTAAGTACCACAATCTTACGTATTTTCACTTCTTAACACAATGTACAGTAAGATTATTTTGAAAACACAGTTTGGGACCAATATGTTTGTGAAAATTGAAATCTCATTTTGAGCTGAAAGGACTAGCTAATGAATAGATCAACACAACATTTATGTCATTTTCTGTCTTTTCAAACTAATATATGTCTGTATGATCAAATCCTTTAAGAAGCAATAACCTTTACCTTGATTCAAAATGTTAAGATGTATCTGTGTGAATGCTGTGGTGGCGGATGAAGTGGCCTCTTCACAGTCCCTCCCATGGCTGACAGATACAATGCGGGCATGGTCTATTAGGCCTTCTTCAGACTAGTATTTGGGTGCTTATTAAGCAGGGGTCTTCAATATTTATATCAAATCTGAATAAAAGCATGAACTTGTCAGGCCCGGATGCATTTAAATACTGAGTAGCCCTCCATCATTTCTTTCCTGGGGCAAGCTCTTGAGATGAAAGGTAAGAGAGTGGAGAGGCCAGGCCTGGTCAAGCGATTTAGAAATGCTGATTTCCCTTTGAAAATCAAATGCACTGCCTTTGTCATCGGGGGCTCAGTCTTTGATATTTCTTTCTTTTTTGTCACCACGATGCCCAGCCTTCTGATGTCTTATGGGTAAAGCACTGCTCCAATATTAATGGTAACCGACTATATTTTCACATCCATTTGATCCTAAGAGACAGATGCAAGACAGACACGGACTCTTTCTGCAGGGAAGAGTAGAATGAAGGAAGCAAAGCTACCACTGTATATGACAAGCGAGAGTGACAGTGTACAAACCGGTGACGGCTCTGGGGATTTACACCGACTGCCTCCTCACGCTCTCAAGAGGAACCACGTCAACAAAGACAGCAATATATCTGTGTAAATAACTAAATAACAACTTTACTTATACTGCCAAAGTGAGGTTACTGCTGTCAGTGAAATAGCACTATGGATTAATGGCAAACCATTCAGAAGATGATCATTTCCCGTATGGAAGCTCCTGCATTCATTATGTTTCTATACTCATTAATTTGGGGTTTTCTTTCAATTTGCAGCCATTCTACACATTTCACACACTTTGCAACAGAAGTCAGAAGTAGATGTGGGTACTAACCAATCATAAATGTGCCCTAGACCAGGATTTTTTTTTGAAGTCCGAGACTGTGATCCTCCCCTCAAACAGAACCCCCCCCCCCTCATCCCTTCTTAGTTTACTTGCTTAGTTTCTCTTAGGATCCCTATGGGATCATGATTATGTTATTTGATCCCATTAGTATTTGATATGACTCCAGATCACACCGAATACATGAAAAAGGTTTAGACACATTTAGGCTATTCTGATGTTCATCATCTTTTGATAACTAATGTACTTTAATATTTTTTTTTCCCACTGCCATTCATTTAGCCTCCCCTGGATCTGCTTGGAGCCCCTGAAGACTCCCACTTTAAAAACCTCTGCTCCAGACTGCAGCTAATTAATGGGAGCCAGATCTACCAGTCTTAGAAGATTAAACTACTTCTTTGCAAGTTTTACCTTATTATTACTAATGAGGTGTACTTTATAAGGCAAACTTTTTTTTTTTGATACTTTACTTAATTGTCATACTCAATTTCGTTCAAGTGTGAAACTTAGCGTACAAGAACATGAAACATGCTTGATATGGATAATTGGGACTAGTCTGAAGAGGCTGCAGCTGTGCTCTGTGCAGCCTCTATGTGTCCTTCTGAAAGTGCAATATGAGATTAGCTTTTAGATTCCACTTTATTGCCATTGCACAATTGCACATTGAGCACAGGTACTGAGCCAAAGAGCAGATGTGCATTAATGCAGTAAAGAGCAGAGTAATGTACAGAGTATTTACATAATGAACAGTGATGTAAATGGTATGGGGAAGATAAGAATATGCTACATATATACACACACATACACATACATATATACACATAAACATATATACATACATATATATATATATACATATATGCACACAGTATGAACAGTGTGTAATGAATACACTAATACATACAGCATTGACAGTATGCAACAATTACAGTAGGCGGTACATGTAAGTATGTATACAACACATATATCGCAGGTGTAAGTACAAGAAATGCTAAATGATATACAGAATTAACAGCTGGAGGTATGATAGGAATATGGTTTGTGCAAAAAATACGGTGTCGTATAAGATCCAAATTGATTGCTTTTGTTTGCAGGTCAAAGAAAAGTGTTGTATTTTGTCAAGAAGCATTTGGACACAATTGTGAAGTATTCACCCAAAAGTGGTTCAGCAAATTCCTCTTCTATTTATTCCAACCAGTTCCCGTGTACCTCCAGTACCAAAGGGATTACTGAACTGCAGCACTGCTGTGGACTCTTGTCAGGACTCAGACAAGTCAGATTCCACTGGGGTCGGAGCATTTTAAAACACTCCTTATCTTGGGGCTGCTTTCAGAGAAATTAATGACAACCTGGCTGACCAGAAACACCGATAGGCAACCGCGTGTGTAGACACATTTTTGAGAAGTTGATGTGGGGTTTTTTAAACCTTTTAACCAACCAACGCCAGAGCGTTATTTTAGGATTGCCTGGAATAGACGAGGCCCCAGCTCGTCCAGAATGACTGGCTGCTCCATAATCAGCGGGTATGCCAGCAATCCTAACTCGCCATCTGGGGTCCGGGTGCAATGATTTCCTTATTAACGACCGCAGCATGGGGACGAAGAGGCTAACGGGGACAAGAAGCAACGGGTCTCCCTGCCAGGACACTGGTCCAGAGGAGGTCTCACCGACTACCAGTTTAGACCCATCAACCACCATGAATGCTGGAGAGCTGCCTGTGGCCATTCTCCTGGCTGCAATGAAATGCGTGTGGAAAAAGTGCCTTTATGTGTGTGTGTGTGTGTGTGTGTGTGTCCTGTCATAGCAGGTGTGAATGTGGTCTGCATATGTGTATTTGGAGTGAGGAGCGCTTAATTGGTGCCTCGAGTGACAGACTCGGAGACATATTGTCAAAGCTCTGAATCGTCACTGGGGCTGACAAGACAGCAGTTATTCTGAGCAATCAGATTGGACATGTGGTGACTGACCACGCCACTGGGACTCGCCGGACACCGAGAAGACATGCGTCTGTGCATCGCGAGGAGTCTCGGGGACCCAGCGTGGGCAGGCTCTCACCGGGCCCCTGTTTCCTCTCTGGCGGCATGTACCGATGCCCGCCATCAAAAACAACCAGTCCTTCTGAGCAGAAGATTTGACAGATCACTCCCCACAGCACGCCACGATCCACACAGGCTTTGTCAAACCTCCTGCACTTCAGACACACTGGCGCATGTTATTGAGCTTTGCACCTAGCGGATGCGTTATAATAATCAGATTTAGAGTGAGTTTAAGTGTGTTTGAATCTGGTTTCCCATGTAAATTGAGACGCACTTGGAGAAGATTTACTGAATGTTTTATTCATTTGAAAAACACATTTGTGTTGGTGGATCTATAAGACCTTGAAAGTGTCCGCTTCTAAGAATCATTAAACAGGTTTCAAGCATTGTGAGCGTGTGTGGGCGGTGAAATCCAGTCACAAATATCAAGAAATAATATGTTTGAAGTTTTCATTAAATGTATGTCCTAAAAGTGTGTATGTGTGTGTGTGTGTGTGTATCATACTGTACAGCTGTAATAGTTGTGAATATGCTGCATTATAATGTGGAGTAAAGAGACGCATCAGATTCTCTGAATCTGTTCCCCCAGTCTGGACCCCCATTCAAAAGTGTCTAACACCGTCCCTGAGTGTAGCTTGTCACATAATGGCAAACTTAAGTACATCAAAAATCCTCGAGCAAAGAGAAGATGATCATCTGTATTCAAACGAGAAGCAAATAAAAAGGTTTCCAGGGACCGCTGTGCATGCCGCCGACATCACCACCACTCGGGCTCCATTTTCAGAGCTATAAAGTAACGCTACGTTTCCCTCCCGGAGGTATTGAACGCCTGCATAAAAATGCTCTGTTACAATGCCGGCTGTCAACTGTGATCTGAGCTTTCCTTTCCCCCCGGTGCAGCCTGCAGTTGCCACAATAACTCTGGTGTTACAGCAAAAGCTGGGACAGCAGCAAGCCCTGGTGCACACCCTGCTAATTCACCATTTGTTTTTTTTCCTGGCACGGATACATTCAGCACACACACACACACACACACACACACACACTGCCGAACGAGGGAAGGATCGATATGCTGCTGGCTCTGCGAACAGGATTTAGCTCCAATTAGATTCAATTTCCAGGTGTCATAGTTGAGATTATTTAGTTTTGACAAGAGTTGGGGAGGGGTGACGGTAATAAGCAGAAATGTTAAATGAAGGAGCACCGCCTCGAGATTATCACTCAGAGTAACTGGCTTTGGGGAGTCGAAATTTGAGACTGTTGACATTGATTTCCTCTGAAAAAGTTCAAAGAGGGGACAAGTTTTCTGTTCTTTCAAGCTAAACCACAGTGTTCGAGGCAAATGGAGGTATCTGCGCAAGTGCCTCTCCCGTCAAGCAAACTATGTGCACTGACAGCTGATGATTTTACGTCTACTGTGTACTCCGCTCCGTTTCCACCTCTCACATCTCTCTCCCTTTCCCTCCCATCGCACCACCACACAGTCTCTATTACCTTTCCTCTCTTCGGGCACTTTGGCTTTCACTTGCTATCGTCTGCGCACAAACGGCAGACTACAATCATTCAATTTTTTTTTTGTTGCCTTGGGTGAACACTCCAATTCCCTGTATGGATGGTGACCATTACAGATCAGACAGCGCGCACGGGGGGGGGGGGTAGAGTCAAAGGTGGACACGTGACAGGTCATTAAGCTTTGGCTCCGTCCCCGAGTAGGGAGTGCCCTGGGTCAAATGGAGACGGTGACTGTAGAAGTGTGGCGGAGACAGACAGCGATCATAACAGGCCTAATGGGCAGGACTAATGGTGCAATGGGGCTCCAATTACAGGCCTTTCTGACAGCTGCTCACCACCACTCTGGCTTCACCTGCACTTGGAGCGCCCAGCAACCGATGGTCCGGCCTGTTGAGGACATTGTCAGCTCGCATAGAGTTATCTCCCCGGACTCCCTGATGGAAACAATGGTCCACTGCACACAATTGAAAGGGCCACGCTGTGCATGGAGGAGGGGGCTGTGTTTATTAACTGAGAGAAGTTAAGGAAATGTTGGGTCACAAGACTTTTTTTAATTTTTTTTTTATTTGGTTGGTTTTGAGAGAAGATTGACTTGTTTCCTTTGCTCACCGATGTCGTTATTGAGCAACGCAGAAATCGAGAGGCATGCAATCATCTAGTTTATCACAAAAGTCAATATGTCCGGAGACAGCTTTGGGGTTTTTGGAGCCATCAGTCGACAGCGGCGATACATCACTGGATCTTATTTTCCCGGAGTTCTAATCCAAATATTAATTGTGCTTCTGCGCTGGGCTCAATCCATCTGTGAGGAGTACATTAAATAAAGAGTAGGTCCTTCCTCTGTGAACCCCGCCCGCTCATGCTGCCCAGCATTATGCACACACATTTGTCTTCGAGGAGGGCAGCTTGTCCTGCTTGTGAATTACTCTCCAGCGCTTAAAGAATATTCATTCACTTACTGCCGGAGCAACCTGTCTGCCTCCTGCCCTTCTAAATGGCTGGGGATCATTATCAGTGATAGAGAGGGTTTTTTTCCCTCTCTGTGTTCTGGCAGGAGCTTTGTTTACAGTATGTGTTCCACTAAACACCCGAGCTCAGCATTTGTGTTGATGGATTAAAGCTTGTTACGATGGCAGAAGCATTTTGGGCCGCCAGCGAGGCACTTCACCCTTCAGCACATTAATCATTTACGCTGGTGAGAGGCAGAATTGTTAAAAGGAAAACTCCTGTTTATTAAGACTTGTGATGAGATGAGACTAAACAAGAACAGTTTAGCCAGAATATCTTAATACAAACAAAATCCCCGACCTGTTGTATGTATATTGTAAAGATTTCTGCATACGGGGAAGAACACTTGTTAGACTGCCTCAGTCTAATGTAAATAGAGTTCAAATATGTTGCCAGAATCAAATCGAATAACGATAATTAAAATTAGGTTGGACAAGTTTAGCTTTTTCTTGGACTGTATCAGCGTGAGTCTTGAGTACTAAATATATCAGTTGTGATTTATTTTTGTGAATGAAACCACATATGGATCTGCTGTGTATGCTAATGAGGTTGCAACAAGCAATTTACAAATGTTTTAGAGAGTTTGACAAAATCACCAAGACACACAGAATGAAGTCGGAGACATTTAGAAAAAAAAGGAGGCTTATATGAGTCCCGATGTAACGATGACTGGTAGGAACGAGGGCCAAAGCCTCGAAAACAAGACCTCGGTGGCAAATCTGTGTGCGTTGACCCGACACTTCCAGCTCGACATTCCTCACCACAAACTGGACCTCTGCATGCCAATTACTCAACAGATAATATCTGTGGGGACTATGTGACTGGAAGGTCCATTACCACATTGAACCTGAACTAGCATTAGCCTCTCCCCAGTAAGGTTATATACATACTCAATATTGCATTTCAATAGGCTGACCTCAGCTGTTGCGGTTTAACATGCCAACTCTCAGAGCTCCGCAGAAGACTTCAGCTCTATTATAAAAGTCAGTGGGTCACAGACGGAGCGGATCACTGTTTAATATGAGAATAATGTCTGTTCACTCGTACAGTCTTGCTCAGACCATTTATTATTGCACAGCTCAGCGCAGGGAAAGTCTAGAGAGTCAGGCCGCACTTTCTTCATTCCTTGTTTTTCCTCCTTAAATTGCATTCCTGTGTGGCCAGACTGGTGTGGAACTCAAGCAGATAGGCCAGCATGCTGTGCACAATTAAATCCCCGCAGTGCAATAGTAGTGCAGATGATTTCTCTGTATAATTGTATTACAGCATTGTGTTATATAAAGACTCGCAACTGGTATTTGTGCAAGTCTGTATGTTTTTGTTTTGGGTCTTTCTCTGTCCGTGGTGTCGGTCATCGGGTCCAAAACAACACCGGACTAATTTCCTGAAGAGAGCACGGAAAAGAAGCTGAGAGCAAAAAACTCTCTCATTCCCTTTTAAAAGTAGTGTTTGCTACATGAGGGACCTCCCCTCCCATGCTGCACAGCTTTTTGTCTGATGTAGAGGGAAATAGACAAGTAAGTCTTTTCCTCCCTCCTCCAAGCTTTGTCTTGTTTTATAGGGAGTCTCCAGAACTCAATTTCCATGTCATTTAAAGCCTGGCCCAGGGAAGAGTGCTAGTCAGAGCTGTAAAATGTGCCCTTATCTACCCTCGACACACACACACACACACACACACACACACACACACACACACACATTTATCTCCTGAAGTCTTTACAACACGTTGTGGTCATTTAAAGCCAATTCAGCTCAAAATGTTGACACACTGTATTTCAAAAATATAGAGCAGAAAAAGATCTTTTGAGGTTGTTTGTTGATCGAACAAGTAAAAACAAGGAGGAATACTGTTAGACTAGAAAAAGTCATTTCAGGCCAGCATACCTGGAGGGACTGCTCGTGTTTTACACACAGCTGATCGTCTACCAATGAGGAGCACAGCGCATCCATATGTCTTGTGAGAACAGAGCATAAACACTTTCCATATAGTGATACATATAGAAACAGAGACGCAGCTGGTGTAAGCTTGCTCTCCCTTCTGTGTAGCTACAGTGCTTTTTATGTATAGAATATCTACCATACTTGTTTTTCTACATAGTATACAAGTCCCATTTCTTTCCTCTGTTGCCACTAAATATTTGACAACCACTTGCTGACAACACCAGAGCCAGTCTTTGACAGCTGCACACTGCACCTCTCCCCTCATCCCCTCACACTGATGAATCACTGCACCAGCACAGCATGCTGAATGCTACGCTTTATTTATTATTTCTTACCTGATTAGCATTCATAAAGGCATTGTTAATATCATTTGGTGTAATACACTTTCACTTCTTTACCAAGAGTGAGATGAGAAGATTCATACCACGCTCATGTTGGCACAGTGAATATGTAGCTGGTGCAAGATGCTAGTTAGCTTATAGCTTAGCATAAAGACTGAAAACGGGGGGGGGGGGGGACAGCTAGCCTACCAGCACCTCTAAAGCTGTAAGGATTTGGTCATTTATGTAATCATACATCACTACATCTGATTACAACTATTGTATTTTGTGTTAATTGTTTATATGCCTGCTTAATGTAAATTAGGAGGATTAAAGTGTTAGTGTTTTTCTTACTCCTGGAAGTGTAAACGACCTCATACATTATATGTACAGTATACCTATCTGTTCATTAGTATAGCTTTAAACTGAAGGTTTGGCAAGGTGACAGCGCTTTACCAAAAATCAATACAGCTGTATTGTGGAAAGGTTACTTCCTGTTTGAAATGTGTGGAAAGTGCACCGCATATTTCATTTACACCAGCGATCCCAACCCTCCCATCCTCGGCGGAGGTAACTAGGCATGTTGTGTTGTGCTGTTGGCTTTAATAGAGCAATGATGTACTCATCTAGTTTATGTGATTAAACAGATTAAACAAACTGCTGTTAATAGCAAGCTGGCTGAAAATAGCAGAGAAAAGAATATGTAGGTTACCGTCCACTTCCACATTCATCCTCCCCTCAACTCATCACTCAGTTCTTTACTTACTGTCATGGTAGAGTTACGGCATGAGCTGTGTTTTCTAATGGATGTCACTTCCCTCCACACACTGGTGATCACTGTGTGCTGCTACGATGAAGAACACAGCGTTCCCATTATGATCACTGGAATAATCATCCATTCATTCACTCATCTGTCCATTTCCCAAAATCACCTATTCCTACACCGGCAGTCACTGCGGGGCTCGTGTTCGCATTGAGTGAATGGCAAAGTAAAACAATAGCAAAACTGGGCTGCGTCGACTTCAGCATAATTGCCCTTTGACTTTTTGCCGCACACAGCGATTACAAAAAGGAAAAAAGCTGCAAAGAGCGTTTCTAAAACAGCACACGCAGTCAAAATGTTGTCTTTGAATGTTTCTGACCGGTTTCTGACTTGTAGTGTTTGTGTCGACATCTAGGTCGTTCAACTGTGAAAACTGTGTATAATGTCTCCAGAGTTGGGAAACAACCCTGACGATGACATCTGGGTCATCTCAGATAATCTGCCTTAAAAACTGTGAGTGAGGAGTTTAACAGATGTGAACGTTTACCATGCAGGGATGGTTTACAAAAAGAAATGCTGTCATGTTGCATTATGGGAAGTATAGGATCCAGGAGTTGTCGCATTCAAGGAACTAAAAGTCAGGAAATCTCGGCCTGTCCTGCATTGATTTTGATCTCTTATTTTTTGTCTTTTGTGACTTTATGGAAGTGTAACACCAAATCACCAGAGTGAACCTTTAAAGGAGAATTTGCCTTATATAATTGATTTAGAGGTTAAACAATGACAGTTTCAGATGATGTTCAGGTCTTTGTCATCACGCAGACCTGAACATCAGGTACAAAATGATGACGCTTCAGCAGCCTTTCTGTCCAGGTGGTTTAACTTACCAAAAAAAATAAAATCTGTGCTGGGCTACAGTGATGGATACTGGTAATTACTTTTGGTGATCTCATTTAACCCTACACACGCACACGTTTAATTGCCTGGAACAGAAAAACACAAATCGAGTTAATCTGGTGTAAGGGGATCTCATGTGGAGAGAAACCTGAGGAGTGATTGAAGCCGGGCGGCGCTTCATCTCTGCCGATAGGGCGTGGCCGTGGACTCCTACAGACTCTCCAGGGAGAGGAGATTAGTACGACTCTGATCTTTATCCCGCAGAAGGTATCGTCTCGGTTAGGGGGCTCTAGTTTTTGCACTATGTCTGTGTGTGTGTTGGTGTGAGAGAGACGTTTTAATTTACCTCGTACTGTTAGAGTATCAATGATAAACTATACAGCCAAAACTTTAAGTGTCAACATATCTATACATTTTGCACTATAGCAGTGTAACACAAAGCTATTATTAGTCTGTTCGTGTCACCAATTTATCTGTGGACTTGTACGGGATGTGGGTATTGTAAACCTCGGAAGTTGTTGGAAGTCGTCAAAACTTCTTCTGCCAACAAAATGATGTCATATTTTAAGATAAAACGTGGTTTGCATTTGAACACCAAAATAAGGTTTAAAAAAAAAAGTGAACTGAATCTATATAAAAGCTGTGGAACTGTTGATGGTCTGGATGAAGAATAAGTGGAAGAAATACAAGAGGTTTAATAAAAAAGTGGAAAAATACAAGTCAAGTTTCACAGGGCAACTGTGTAGGACTTTCTTTAACAGCTGGTGGCTGTGAATAAAACAAAGTTGGTCTTAAGTGCCGATGGAAAAAAATTGAAAACCATTGATTAAAATCTGCATGCAGAATCAGCTCATCCGCTTTCTCGTCCACTGTCAAGTTGAGAAATGTGCAGCCTTCAATATCGAACCTAAGGAACATCTCGCAGTTTGAATATTGAACTTAACCTCTGTATTTTTAGCCTGTTGTTTTACATTCAGGCAAATCTGCATGGTGGAAAAGCCACACTGCTTTGGCTACAAGCAGTCGCTGTTCCCTTTAGTTCCATCCGATACAGAAGAAATCTGTGCGAATCTCACGATTATTAAGAAAGATCTTATACTTCTTCTATGATTTAAGGACAGTATAGTCCTCGATCATGAATCCTGACGCCACCATTAAGAGTGAATCTCCCTGATGTCTGTATGAAGTGTGTGTATGAAGTGTGTGTATGTGTATTTAAATGAGTTACGTCTTTGACAGGAAGAGCTGTGATGTTTGCATCAGTGAGACAAATATTACTATATCAGCCGTTTTTCATATCAGAATGAAATATTTAATCATATCCCAGTATTTTTTAGAGTGATATTTATCTCAAATGAGTCTCTTTTTTAAAAATTTGACTTTATCTTTCTAAATGCTTTTCGTATCCGACCGTGCTTTATTGTGTCAGTGCCACAAAGCCACCCACTCATCTGCGATCAGTGTGATAGATTTACACACACATTCTCTGCATGTGTTGCTCCATATTGTATCCGTCTAACGTACGAATCATCTCTTCCATCTACAAAGCCATCTTTGTTGTTCCGGCCGTGTACGTCTAACATCTAATCAATTATTGATCAGGGGACACATGCAATCCCTTTACAAATAAATAGAGCAATTTGCACGCGGCGCAGTATATCAATAGCCCGTATGACGAACATGACACTTCCGTCTCATGATAGCTGAGATTCATCAATAGTTCATGAATGGACAAACACTGGTGCCCGGTGTGATTGTATCCCGGCGCTGAGTGATGGCATCTCTCTCAGCGCAGGAAATTAAGAGCAACCAGATGGAGATTCCTATCGTCTGTTTTATTTCCGCTGCGTTAAGGTTAACAAGGACGTGTTTTTGCCGAATGGCTTCGACATACCTCGTTATTAAAAGGTGAGCTTCGAGACAACGTTTTTTACTTTACGTTAAAGTTAAGTTAAGTTAAATGGAAGAGGCTGAGGCAGTACAAAGATAGGGACACATTCAAAGGTTTTCGACCGCCAATTTAGAGCTAGTGAGAGAGATGGGTTTTTTTTTAAACCTCACTGCCACAGACTGGACAAGGAAATTTCAGTGTTTTGATAAGCTACATCCCTTTCCTCTGCAGTCACTACTCTTATGTATTTCATCACATACCATCTCTTCAGCTTCTCAGTTTTCAGCCTTCATGACTTCACATAAAGTGGAATATCGAATTCTTCCAGCTTGTTGTCATCGTTTAATTGGGGGTATTCGGCTTTTATCAAATCTAACCGCCACCACCAATCTATCTACGTTTGGATAAAAAAAAAACTTTTGTCTCCTCGAACAAAGACAGAAATCATTTCAAGCAGATCAAATGTGCTTCTTGGGCTGGGGAAATGGCGTAAGGGAAGGGTTCATCAGCAATATAGAAATGAGAGAACCTGACATTTCCCAAATGTTTCTGCATCCATGAGCATCGCAGGAAAGGTCTGCAACAATGCATATTTAATTATATTCATCAAATCAGGAAGGCCACCGCTAGTGAACTCTTCCCATTAGATCAATACGTCCGCATGATCTGGCAAGTTAATGTGATCGTTCTGCCACTGCTGAATTCCTCATTGAGCGCTGATCGCCACGATTTCTGATGATTCTCTCTTTCATTATAATTCATCTGCTGCTAATAAAACTATCACACAGCTCTCAGACTCCTGCAGGGATATCCGCCTCAGAGATGCACTGCGGATGAAACTCGGATGAATCTTTGATGGAGGTTGTCAGATTAATCTTTTTTTCCCCCATTTCTTCACTTCCGCACGATCTGTGCATTCATACCTTGGCATTGTGTACTTCGCTGTGATGAGGACACTTCACTGACACGGGTCATTGCTGCAACCGTCAGAGAAATAGATTAGCAAACTTCTTCCTCTGTTGGTTGCTACTTGCACAGTGCGACCTGCCGTCGGCTCCTTTTCTTTACTGCGTAACAACGACCTGTCCTGATCCTCCTTTCAATGCAGGTGATGTATGATTCCTGCGCAGAGTGGGCATGTGTTACCTATAGACTATAGGAGGGATCAATACTGCAGCTGGAGGCGCGTGCATCCAAAGTGTAAATCTCCAAGACATCTGAAGAATTGAGCAGCAGCACTCTGTCGGGGGCTCTAACTCCCTCCTCATGGTCCTCAAGCCTGCCCCCGCCTCGTCCCCCCCCCTTGTCCCCCCCCCCACACACACACACACCCCCATGATCAGCGCTCCTATCACAGCACCCTACTTTGACACAAACTGAGAAATAGGATCCAGTGCACTCCCAAGGTCACCGACACAGTCTCTCAGGCTCCTGTGATGATGCGATACACTTCACACTGTCTCGGAGAGTTCAATGAATCTTCAAGTGCAGACGTACAAGGGAGGGGGATCCAGCGATGTTCCAGACTTGACAATAAACAACATATCAGATGGTGAAAGAAGTCGAAAATATTGATAGCCCTGTCTGCTGAGGCTATGCGCTGGAGCTGCCGGAGGGGGGCCTGCCAGTTTCCAGTTTCCCTCAACAGCACAGCGTGTGCTTTTAAACTCCAAAGTAAACTTTGGAGTTTTTTTAATGTCAATAGTGTTCAGCGAGGCCTCGAGGATGAGCGTCAGCCAACCTCAAACTAAATTATGAACCAGCGAAGAGGGGCGTCTGCTCGAAGAAAAATGTTTAAAAGAACACCAGTGCGGATTGGTTCCCATGAATATTTGATGCCTCGGTCCTTTTGTGCAAAGTGCAGCGCGTTATTTTGTCCCTAATGGGTGTCAACTCTTCTGATGCAAATGTGGAGCTAAATAGGTATTGAACTGTACAACCAGGCATCGTCTCTTTGTTAGCTTTCTGTTACGGTGCCTTCGAAAAAAGCACATTTCTCAACTTTAGTTCGAGGTGTCTGATTTCCCAGGCACACTTTTTCTTCCTTTAATTAAAACATTTGGTGCGGCGGCAGGTTGGAACGGCTTCTGAGAGAGCGGTGGCATACGTCACTGGGAGGATTATGAGAATCTAACACGGGAGAGGAAAAGGTGCTTAACTGTGGAATTACAGCTGAAATGAGTTTTTAATCGTGCAGTTAATGTCGGGGAAATGTGAAGCCCAGAGACACTGCAAATTGCCTCCATGAGGGATAAGACGCCATCAAGTGAGCCAAGTGGACAGATTACTTTATATCAGATTGCATCTTAGTAGAGACAATAGAATCAAGTGTCTTTACAGATACTTTCACCTCCACTGTTTCCTCGTGTAATTGCTGTTTGCGGCATTTAATGTGCATAATAAATGTATTGCTAAAGTTGGCAGTCTCAAATTCGACACCTGCTCGAGTTGCAACTTCTACCTTTTGCAGAATATGAAAGTCAAAGGTCACATGGACTCATTAGCCACCGCTAATTCTATTTTAGTCTTTAATGCTTGCGTGGTTTCGCTGCAATAAAAACCCACTCCCCCTTATTTTTCAGCCCCGACTGGTAGAGCAGCAGAACTGAATGTGCTCCCGTTAATGAGATACTGGTTATCTCTATAACACACCGCCTCCCGCCCTCTCCCAGCACTGCATTATTGTGCATCTGAGAGGAACTCTCAGTGTCATTAGTGTTCAAAGAGGGTAATGGAGCAGAGCCTACCAAGTTTCGTGAGGGGTTACCATGACCCAGTGGTAGTAATAGGCCAGGATGGAGAGGTCTGTTTATGTGGGATCTAGTATTAAAAAAAAGGCATGGCTGAAAATAAAATGGAGACAGGCTGTTCTGGGGCTTCGTGTCCCGTTTTACCCATCTACTAAATAAATGGCTCACATTGAGTGATTATGAAAATTACCCCTCCACTGGCTTTGGAAAATTCAGCATGAAAGTTCTCAATCTGAGCACTTTTAAGGATCATTTGCGGCGTAATGTCAGAGTCCATCATTCTCCGGAGCACACCTTGCTTATGCATAAATGGATGATGAATGGCGCCACAATGAAAGACTCATCTTTCATCGCGCCGGTCGTGGACACCGAAGTTCCCAAGAGCAACAAGTCAAATGGTTTGTGTAATCTTCAGCATGGGGGGGGGGGCTTGTTTCCTTTTAATTCAAGCGGAGAGAGCCGGCAAGAGGAGCCCGGTGATTTTAATTCCCCAGAGCATTTCATTCTATCTAGTCCGCGTGATAACATCTTTAATTCCATTTTAAATAGGTTTATATGTCCATCATAAAATACTCCCCTTGTGGGTTTAATTATTGCTGTAAGATAAGAGGCGCTATGGGAAGAGAGCAGGGACAAAAAGAGAGAGAAAGTCATTTCTAAAGATGGAAACACAAATTATGTAGCTCGGTGTCTGATGGCGTCCTTGTTATTGCTTATCGCTGGTGACATCACTTCCTGTAGCTTTCATTCGCTCGGCTTTATCTTGTCATCTGTTCGGCACAGACAAAGGAACTGCAGCATCTGCTATGAGCCTGACACAAAGAGGCTTATTATGGCAAGTGTAATCTAAAATATTTTTTCGAGACAGTCACAACACTGTAGATGTTACCGGCAGTGACTACGAATGCACCGACCTGTGCTTACTTTGTCCATCATAAGACATGAGCGTGGCTATTCGCAGTGGTTATTGAGAGCAGCTCTCTTCAGTGTGCACACTATTGCTTCTTCTCACTTTCCTCATCCAAACACACACATGCATACATACACTGAAACATATTTGACACACACACACGTACGTACACACATAATTCCAGACGTGACCAACAGTGGATCCTGTGAAAGCCTGTCTCTGTCTCTGCGGCGCCGTCACCTTCAGACCAGATACTCGCTGCCTAAAAATTGCTATGTCAACCATAAAATTACCTTCAATTCAAATTCACTTCAGCTCCTTGGAAATTCTATTCCGTCAAGCACAAACGTATTTCAGTGATAGAGCTGAATAAGATTTTTTTTTTTTTTTTTATCCTCCCCGGTAAAAAAATTAAAATAAAAAAAGAAACTGGTGGTTTGAAGTCAGAAGAATGTGCTGCGTTATAAAAATGGGTAATCTCTTAATCTGTCCTTCTTATCCGCCCATGGTGTTTTCCTGAACTATTCTCTTGCGGTAACCTCCATCCCTCCCACGTGCCGTTAGGCAAGCTGCGTTTACGACTTCATCTGCCGCAGGAAATGATCACCTCTGAAAGTCAGCCCGAAGAGACAACACTGAGATGTAACTTCTTAAACTTCACCACCAACCTGAGCTCCTGTTCTTCGTATAAAGGACAAAGAAGTCTGTGAGCGCAGTTCCTGTGTGAAACAATACCTGCAGTGACTCGTCGCTCCCTTGCGACGCTCTTAATAAGCAACATCTGAAGTGTAAACCAGAAGGAGAGGTGGCGTGTAGGAGTGATTCGCTCATTCATATTGATGGTTTCCTGTAGTTGCAAAAGGTTACAATTAACAGCGAATATCTTCTGAAGTTTGAAATCCCCTGACTGTATTGATTAAGTGTCAGTTGAAGTCAACAATACCGATGGGACCTTAATCACTGCACTTAATGAATGATGTTTTATTAATGGCCATGTAATAAGATTGCCTTTATCTCGAGCCATCAATCTTTGCCCCTGCTGAGCGGCGCAGTGGACACTCATTAAGCTGCGTATAGACCCTGCTCTTTAAAACTATGGAGGACCTACAGAGCGCTGAATCTTACATCAACACAGAGCAGTTCATTTACTGATATCCAATTCAGAAATCAAACCAGTGATTAGCAAAGCATTATCAATGAATTACATTAGTTTGCAAAGTTATTCACCAATCGATTAAATGTAGAAATCAAAAATCAATGTGTGTGTACCCAAGTGAAATGTGTTGGGTTTTTCTAATTGGGTTAGGTTGTAGAGACTTCTCTTTACAAATAGATATTATTTTACAAACAGCTCTACAATGTTCGACCAGACTGACAACTGAAAGGGCAGAAAGAGAGACAGATCCTCAGAGCAACAGCTCAATAAGAATAGAGAAAATAACCATCATTGGTCAAAAATAAACTGGAAGTTTAGCATCAAAATGTGTGCAGATTAAAATAGGAACAGGTTCCTGCTTCAAGTGCACAATAATGCCTCTAATGAACTGGAATTAACAGGCGTGTTGCTCAAGTAAAGCTCTTCCTAAAACTTCACAATAGAAAGAGAAGTTTAGTGGAAGATTAATACTGTGGAACTGGATCAGTGAAACTCAGCTGAACATACAATGGACAGACAAATTAGTTTAAACCTCTTCAATGTGACCACTTAGTAGACTGCAGAGGACCCAACGTAAAATCAAAAGCCATGTGACCATAAAGCCAGTGCATTTGCTGCACCAGCTCAAACTAAAAATCACTGGTGAGATTCAGTTCCAGGTAACCACAAATATATTAACTGGACGCTCCATCCGTGACCTTTAACCTGCACAAAAACATTCAGGTTTCACCAGTGTGTTTTCTTGAATGTAGGAAAATATGTCCCTCAATTCTCCCGGGTATCGGGGGGGCAGTTTTTGGATTGGTTGAGGGAGAGTGTGGATGAGAGCGGTCGGCTGAAAGCGCTGCTGATGTTGGTTTTCTGCATCTGGTCTCCCTGTGCTCCGGTGGACTGTGGCGGGCCAGTGGACTCGGTCCCCCCCCCCCCCCGGAGAGATTGTTCTCTCCTTCACGTGGGCCTGACACACGCTGAGCTCTGGCGAGGCTTGTTTAACAAACGCCATCCTCTCTGCTAATAAAAAAGCCCCCCCTCCCCCTCCCCCGGCATCTCACTAATATATATTAGCCATAACTTTTTTTATTTTAAAAGCAGGATTTATAAACCCCACAGTAGGAATATATGACAGACCATGGTGAATTAATTATTCCAAAACAATTTGATACATCTGATTATTAATTCTGGGACACGAGCTCACTCAGAGCAGAGACTGCTTGTAAAGGTTGGATTTATCATGTTGACATTTTGTCTCCCTCTCCTCTCTCTCTCCCTCTCTCATTCCCTCTTTCATTCTCTCTCTGCTCTACAGTTTTTGTTTTTTTTCCTTCTGCAAAAAGAGGCAGAACACAAATATGCCCTTTTCATCTGTCTGCCTCTTTTTTTATGAGAACGCTACGGATGTTTTAGTAAGAGATTACAGCGTGCACACAAACATATTGTTCTCACACACCGGATGTTGACAAGCGTTCTCTCTACTGGTGTACCATGCATGGCGGAGCACGTAAAATAAAAAGGTCAGGCCCATCAACACCCCCCCCCCCCGAAAGGCAGAGACACCAGCCTAATCCAGTTGTACGAACAAACAACAAAGACGCGAAAAAAAGGGAGAATTCGAGTAGATGCATCAATCTGAAAGCATTTAGAGAAGGTTAAGCCCCTGGGTTTGTTCGACAGTAGCGATGCACTCCCGGCTTAAAACACACGCGACTGAACAAAGGACAGCGATGACGTTCAGGTCGCTACATTCCGAGGGTCACGCTGACGGCGTGCAACACGGTCTACTGCGGCAAGCTTTTGTCGTGGTCACCTCACGGAAGTGTGTTATGACCTGCTGAGTCATCAAAAGTGAGGAGCTGATCCCACCAATCGGGTTGGAAAGTCACAGAGCTTAATTAAAACTGTGGCGGTCTTTGTTGGGGTTTATTTCTGTTTATGATCGATATCAAGTCTTTTAATATTGAATATCCGCCAACCAAATTTACCAGGTTCATTTCCCCTTTCATATTACAGCTGCACGGCACACTGAGGCAGTAATGTTTCATTAAAATAGAGTGACATTAGTCAGGGGAGCCAAGTAGCTCTGCTTCGGGAAAATAGAACCTGCCTTTCAGGCTCTCTGTCATGCTTCCCTACACTATGCCCGGTTGTATTTCCTACAACATCGGTGCAGAGGAATGTCAGCGTGGATCTGCTGCGGCGGGAAGCTTCGGAGGGGAGTCAGACCGTATTTCTTCATCTCCAGAGTGAACTAAATACTGAAGGTCAGCAGCTGTTTTCTGAAACCAACAGCAGCGTCTGAGAGTATGGCTCACCTGCCAAAAGTCACCGAAAGAGACAAATACAAGAGAGAATAAAAACACGACAAAGAGATGCCAAAACGACTACACATGTCTGGATGTCTTGCTCCTAGTAGAGGGGTACCTTTAACATTTCTGCGTGCATGGGCCCATTTTCTCATAACACGTCCTTGGCGAGGCCAGAGTGTCACCGACACAGATAAACTGTTCCAACATGACAAGTGACCTTGAAAATGAATTCCAGCCGTTACTGGTATGTCATTAAACCAAGCCAAAACACACACAATAGCCATCTCCCCAAGCTCCGAGTTTCATTACACTTTCGTTTCCTCAGTTCTATTTTTGCAGCCTCTGTGTGTGTGTGTGTGTGTGTGTGTGTGTGTGTGTGTGTGTGTGTGTCCTTGCTGTGATGAGAAATGTGAATTTCTACACAGGACACAGCATGTAGCGCTACGCTGTCCTCTCAGACGTGTTGCCTCACAGTCACAATTTACATCCCACCTGAAACATTTCTCTCGGCCTTTCTCTGCAGCTTGATTTTCGCATACTCCCTTGAACATGAGTGGGCTAAAAGCATCACCATTACTCCCTCACGCTCTTAAAGTGGTGTATCTGACCCACTAGAGCGGGCTGGTGGGAGTAGGGCCGTGAAATAATCATCACTAAGAATTCTATAAAAAGAAAAAACGGTTGCGAGCATTTGTTAGTCACAGCGGAGGAGCGATTAAGGCGGACTGATTGAAAGTGTCCCGTGTGAGCGCACGTGTCCGACCGCGAGAAAAGTTTTTTTGGCGATCAGCGTAATGGGCCAAATATCTGCTCCGCTTGGCTCCTCTCTCTCCTCCGCTCTGCTCAATTAATCCGGAGCCTCCAAATGACCCTCGAAGGTGACTCGCTAGATAAGTGCAATTACGCTAGAAACAAGGGTGCTGCCAATTAGTCCTCAAGTCTTCTCGCGGCGGAGGGCCGAGCACGTCCCACCGGGTCGGCCTGTTTGTGACTTCATTAGCAGGCTTCTAAAAGGGGAAAGTGAACGCCTGGCCTAGATCGCACGTCTGCGCGCGGGGAGGGATCAACACCGCGTGGCATGCGCAGGAAACATTTCAGCATCTCAAATCCGTCCCGACATGACAGTTCTGCGTGATGGCGGCAGCTTACACACTTTTTGTTATTTTACGCAGAAAGACTCCGGGGAAGCCCGTCATGCCAAGGAGTGATGACGGTGATGATGACGGTGATGATGATGATGATGCATCCAGCGACGGCGAGAGAGGAGGTCTCACTCCTTCCTCTCTGTCTCTCTAATGCCTCTTCGCCCGTCTCTAATTGCTCCCCCATTGTTCCTTCCTGAGCAAATTGTTAATGAGAATTTCCTGCTATGTAGACGTCAGGGGCACAGTCACTTGTTGTCTGCCAGCGCAGAGTCTGTGAGTAATGGGTGTGACTAATGCTGCTTGGCAGCCTCCACTCTCGTCCCTCCCTGCCATCTGTCCCCTGCCACCCCTCTGGGTGCACCAGGGTGCTCTCAGCAGGTCTCAGTAATCACACACACACACACACACACACACACACACACGCGCAAACAATTCCAGACATTTGACAATCTCTACGATTGTAGAAAGGATGCTTTCCGAATCTGAGGGTTACTCACACACCACACACACACACACTGTGCGCTCTGCATCATTTGAGTCACCGTCACAAGTTAGATCTAAGAACTAATTGTTTTCTTTCACATAAATTTGTTCACTTAGAAATGATTTGGTCTCCGGATTGAGCGTGTGCATGTTTATGGCTGCTGAATATCAATTCAGAATGCATCAAAGAAGAACAGACCACTCACTCGCCTTCAGAATAACACATAGATTATCATTAATGATGACTAAGAATTCTACTTTCTCTCTTGGAGAACACGCAGTCGGCTCGTACACAATGTAGTGAAAATATTTGTCAGCATTCCTGCTTAACTGCTTTTCGTGAAGAAACGTGGCGTCCAATGCAATGACGCAACGGCAAATGACATGTGTGAGTCAGTGTGGAGGATAAATGTGTCCGGGATGTCAGTGCTGGATAGGGAGAAGCAGCATGAATTTCATTACAAGGGCCCCTGGACCTACCCCTGCAGCCAAGTGAATCAATCTGAGTGGCTTTAAATTGGTGTCCAATGAAGTAGGAATTGATCCGTGGCCCTGTTCTGGTTCTCTGTGGCAGATCGGACTGTAATCTTCAGAAGCTGCAGCTTCGATGGACTTCTGGCGTCTGTTTCGTTCCCGTACAGGTCATTTTATAATTGGAAAGCAATTCATCCGCGGAAGAAAATAGTTGACTCACTGGTGACTCCAGCGGTGTTGAACTTATTCCTTTTTTATTCTATTTTTGAATGTTTCCGTAGCAAATTTCACAGAAATCCGAGACCTGAAGGGTGTATCTGGAAGCGAGATTCGTGGTTTATCGAGGTGCGTTGAGCCGAAAGCCAGAGTGTTCAATGTCACGAAGGTGGCTCTCTTTTAACCTACAGTTTATGTTCCGAGTTTCTGATTGAAATTGGCTATAAAAAGCGAACCTGGACCTAGATGCCAGAATTGTAAGAGGTTCACTTAGGAGGGAGAGAGTGTCGAAGGACTGAAGAGATTTTGGCTTTTCCTGACAATATGATACAGATTCTCAGCTGGGGGAATATGTATCTCTATACATATATGTATAAAACTTGTTGAGACGTTACGAATGCCACAAAATGAAGCCATGCAGAAGCGCAAACTATGCATCGCCACAAGAACTTACATGCGTTAAGTTGGTGATGCAGAAAATCTGAGCAACAATACTGTTTGCTTGTATTGGCAAGGTAGTTCTTGCTCTTACTGAACGACAGGATACGTTTGTAGTGTTCTCTGACCATTTGCCCACTGTTGATCTAAACAAAGCCTTCTATGGAATCGCAGGTTCGGACCTTATCTCTGCCTATCCGAGTTAGGTTTGTAGTGTGAAAAACACCTGTAGTTGTTACTGATGTCCTCTGTGTCTCTGGGGTGCAGAGCAAATAATCTGTTGTTCTGTAATCCGGCAATTTGGTACGAGGAAGAACTACAGAGGGCTATTCTCAGCTTTGGTAGCTGTGGAGCGCAATGTCGCTCAAAAGCTTCCTGCTTCTCCTCGCTTGTGCTACGTTTCCAAAAGCGAAGGGTGCACACCAAGTATTAAGCGCAGAGGATGTTATCTACGAAGATTTTTAACGCTGTACATTTTACAGTGTTTAGGCTGAGTCGGCTGTATTATAATCCGCAGAGAGGCCGCCGGGGACCCTCCAGACCGGTTATGGTTAGAAAGGATTCGTCTTGTGTGAATAGGCTTTAGGCTAGGTCGAGCCAGGAGAGGCAAAGAAAGCCTGGCTCTGTCAACCTTGCATCGTGGTTTCTGATGTTTTCTGATTATGATTGGCCACTGGCCATATTAACGGAAATAAAACACATACCCATGTACAACAATGTGAGTAGAAGCACTCTTGGCACCTAAGCAGCAGAGGTATCACTGGGGACTGTAGTTTGCACTGCTCCTGGAACGGTGGGAGTGTTTTTCACACCCTGAATAGCCAGAGGCATAGTCACTCTCATTCTGCCTGCTAGTCATTATCCTGATTTCGCAGGGAGACTTGTCATCCCAACAAATATAATGGTCAGTTATTAACTTTCAGCTGTTCTATGCATTTGTTAGATGGAATAGTTCTCCCTTTATGCTGCACAAAAGCCTGATAACTGACTGTTGGAGTATTATGCTAACCTGTCAAGTGTTCTTAAATGTACTTGTGATGGTTCCCTATCTGGGTTACTTATGTATGTTCCTTTAAGACAGCAGGTACCAGAGGTGGTGATCGCCTAAGTGGAGGCACCTGGGCCCGGTGCGCTTTCCGTATAAAGCTCCGCCTTCCTGGCAACCTGGCGGAGGCTCTCCTATCACTCTGTGGAGGAAGGAGAACGGCTTGTTCCAGCCACCTTTTTAGGTGGACCTATTGTTTATGGATAATAAACTCTGTGCTTTTTGGCAAACTGTCTGCGTCTCCATGATTGGGTCATGGCTGTCGGAGCCAGGTCGTGACAGTACTGAACTTAGAATTTAGTTGCTACTATTGTACAATATTTAGTGTTAAGTTGCAGAGTGGAAAGAGGTTAATTATTTAAATCAGGATCTAACCAGCAGGATGGATAACAGCTGCTATGCAGGTTGACTCTATTGGCTTTCAATAGGGTATTGATGTCAGGTAGAGATCGTACTGAATGCAGTCACCAATCTGTGACATCCCATGATGCATTGCTGCCAGCAAGATGGGAAAAAAACACATACACAACAACAGAACCTAAAACACAAAAGAAGACACATCATACAAACAAGGGATTATGTGACGGCTGTGTGAGAACCTGTCATCTTAAAACGTTCTCTTTGGTTCTCATTGAAATCCCCACACAATGAAACACAGTACGTTCAGTGCTTTCATGCTCCACCTTGAGAGCAACACACAGACTCTGCCAGGCATCAAGAAATGGATTTGCTACGGATGTTTTCAGGGTCACTCTGTTGGTCCATAATCTCATTTGGAGTGAATGAAATAAACATATCCGTGGGAATTGGACACAGTTAATTCTGAAGGGTGCAAATTGATTTTCTGTAGAGCCGGGCATGGAGAGCAGTTGTGCAGCATGACGACACTCTGCTGATGAAAACCTCTATCCGGGGATTTTCTTTATCAGGCAGCTTCCACTGTATGGGGAATGGCAAGAGTTTTAGTTCTTGCAAGAAATGGATGAATTCTCTCTCTCTCTCTCTCTCTCTCTCTCTCTCTCTCTCTCTCTCTCTCCTTAATGAGTTGAACGACTGACAGAGTTTGAAATTCGTCATTACATTTTGGAATTAATGACACAGCATTTATTTTACTGCTGATCTTGCCTCCAGCCTTGCATTAATGCAATATAAATGTCAGTAAAGAGTACCCTGTTCTCTTTTTCTACATAGAGGACGTTTGTGTTTGTTTTTTTAATAGTTACTTTCAAGAATATCGTGTACTTGTGCAGCCGCTGAACGGGGACGAATCGATGCGACCAAATCAAATATTATGTTGCTGAAAATACTCCGCGCTTGAAGCAAACCCATGTTTGATGACTCTGTGTGATGTGTCGCATTAAAATCTACTTTTGGGGATGTTTGAAAAGGGACGGCTCTCATGTTCAGTCTCAAAAACCCTGCCTTTGAATACTCCACCATGCCCATTCCCTCACCGTCAGCACTGCATTTCAAACTTATCGGCCATTATTAACATCATTGAAGGGAGGCTGCTATAGCAACCGGGCCAGTGGAAACGCACTTGAAATGCATCACTAAGGCTTTCATGCTGCTTTACCTGCTTAACATGTAGTTAAGACATAGATGTGTACGGAGGAATAGTTTGGTTTTTTTTAAATTACAAAACGTAACGCATCTATCTACTGTATATATATCTATGTGTTACATTGTACTCTTTTAAACTTCTCCCATTCATCTCTTTCTCTCTCCTTCATAAATCGGCTATGAATAATTTCATGTACGCATTGAGCTTTACAAAGTCTGCCGATTGTGAAGCTGGAGAAACACAAGCGATGAGTTTATGACTCTATAATCTCTCTACATACACAATCCTGCAGAGAAGAGCTGAGGCTGGCTCCTAAAGTTGCTGCAATCAATAGTAATTCAGCAGAAGCCAGGGGGAAGCGAGTTAATTATCTCGAGGTTTTCCGGTATAATTGAACAGATGTGTTTTGAAATTGGTCACCTCGCCATTGCCATGCCAGTGGTAATATCCTCCCACACCACTATGGTCTGCAATGCAGAAAGCGAGAGCGAGGGGAAGAGAAAGGGAGACGGAGTTAGTGTACGGTCTTCGCGAAATACAATTCAGCCACAGCACACAACAGTCCACCCCAGAGACGGCTGGAAAGGCAATTAACCCTTGACCTCTCTGAAACACTAGCCATACGCTGCCTGAGCCTAGCTGGTTTAAAACTCTTAACCTCGTAGGACCTTGATTTGCAGCAGTTTGAGCCGGTTTTGAATCGAGTCAGCTCAGCCCCGTCATACATCATTCATACCCTGAGCGTGCTTCGCTGGGTGCCCTGTGGTCTCAGCACCACCACAGTCCTCATCTGCGTGGGGGCCCCTCCAGCCACAGGCTGCTGCTGGTGATAAGAAGATGGCAGGGCTGCAGCTGACGAGTGGCATCTCTCTTCCATCGCTTCTCCCATTTCATTTCCCTGCTTTAAAGAGGAGACATCAGGATGCGCTGGCCTCAGGCTGCTACCTCCACTCGCCGTCCATGATTCAGTCTCTCTCTCTCTCTCTTTTCTCTCTCTCTCTCTCTCCTTTTTTCTTTGTTAGTCAACATTAAACATACTGCCTCTCTCCAAAACGCCAGGCAGTGGCTGCTCAGGAATCTCCAGGTTTTTATGAACAAACAAAACCTGCTCCTCTTTCATCACTCAAATACTCCCGACACCTACCTAATGAACACTCAATCAATAAGGCAGGCCGCAGGTCACACAACACCAAGAGGCAAACCGGGCTCCACACAAAGCTATTCTCACTCTGAAATACTTTGCATTTGCATCGGATTCCTCCACATTGGATGTTGTGACATAGACTGTATATTTTACAATGTGCCGCACAATTCAATCCAGAGTCCAATTACATGTCCAATTATGCTTTAAACAAAAATTTTCAGATGAGCCCCTAAATGGTCACAATGATGTTTTCTTCAGAGCTACTTTTCAATTATGTCGCATTACGGTCAAAGCCGTTCACTGTAGCTAAGGTCGGTGCTTGGCCTTGCACATGTAACATTTTCATTCATCTTTCTAAAATCTTCTATTTTTATTTGTAGATGAAGAAGGTCAAAATACCGCGACAGAAATAATAATCTCGGATAAACCCACTGTACCCTACCTGACCAGCACAAAACAGCAGATGGGAGAAAGTTAGCAACGAGCTAGTGGACACAATGGAGCGTTCAGCCGCTAAAGCAGATATTTCCCCCAGGAGTTGGCGGAGAGCAAAACAGTTAGAGCTAACATCAGAAGGATAGACTCACAAATGAAAGCTTAAATTGCTCTGTCTTTGCCGAATGTGTCAATAAACTTTTGAAAGTGATAATTTGTACAGTAAAACCAGCTTACGCTGCCTCAAGGTGGACAAAGGGATGCCTTAATGCAGGTTTAAAGGAAGTATAGGATCGTTATTTCAGTAGATCATGAGACATTTAACTATTTATATGTTGTAATTAGAGTGTAATTACCCCATCATGACAAAGATACAGAGCAGACTTCCCTAAATTCACCCCGTCACCATGTGCTCCATGCCACCTCCACACGTTAATGAAGGCAGCCAGCTGCCTAACCATATGCCTCTGCCTTTACTACCAAATGGAAACGAAGCTGAATTACTTTGTACTCAGACGGCTTTTGTAGTTTGAAAGCGAAGCAGCTTCAGCACCTTCTCCACTCCATCCTCTTCTACATCACCTGTCTAATATTCTTCATGCACTTTGTATGCCATCCATCGGACGCCTTTCTTGAAATAGTCTCCTTTTTTTCACCTATTTGAACCTGGGTGCAATTCTAACTGCTTCATTTGTCTTTTCAACGTGCACTCATTCCAGCATAAGCCAAACACTATTGAACTTCCAACATGTTACATAATGCATGGGTTGGTAGCATATGTAGGAGAGGGGAGTTTGTTTTGATCTCAGGTTTTCAAAGTGAGGGTATCAGTCCCCCTTCCTTCCAAGACCACAAAGTCCCTCTCCACTGCTGCTTCTTCTTTCACCTTCCTCAGGATCAAGTGGCATTGATAAAAGCTTTCAGAGCGGTGCTGGGGATGTGTGGGCTGAGAGCAGAGCGGGAGTGGATGCAGCTAATGTACATTCACGCATGTTTGAATGCACGGCTTATACGACGGGGAACATTCGAAAGTCGGCCCTCAAGGTCGTTTTATCTTTTTAAGTAAACATTTTTTTGCATAAAAAAGAAACGGTATTTTTTTAATTGGAAGTCGTGGTCGTCTTCTTCGGCTTTCATGAGCTGGTTTGCTCCTTCGATTCCTGCTTTCGCTTTGATCATTTTCGATCTCTGTAAGATACTTTCATACTCCGTGATACTCATTAGTGATCATTTGGCCCAATTAATTCCCGAAGACCATAACGACCTGTGCAGTGGAGTGGGGTGACATATTGTGTTAAGCACAGTAATTTCATAATTACTTTGTATGTGCTTTTCGCCACAAGGGACCTTTTAACAGCAGAGCTCTCTTCATTGTTTTTTCACCCTTTTCTTCTTTTATCCGGTCCAATCTTACGCTATAGGGAAACACAGACTGAGCTGGAACCACACAACAGACGCTAGCGTAATTATCAGAGGCTTCTTGTGTATCAGTTGCTTCCCTCTGTTAATTGCTGATACAAAACAAAATCAAACAGAATCCACAAGATGCATTCGGGGTATCTTATATCCAGACAACAGAAGAAAAAAACCTCTTCTCTTCTGTGAACTAACTCTGTATTTTTCTTCTTTCACCGTCTCTCCCTCTCTTGGTTCCTAATAAGTGTGATCAGAGCTGAATGGCCCAACAGCCTGACCCTCATTATAACAAAAAGTAATAAGGATAAGACACCAGTGAACCAGGCCTCATTAGGCCAATAGCTGGAAAGCTCGTCGAGGGTCATCACCCCAGACGTCTTGCACCGCTCGCGACTCTGCTGCTCTCCCAATGTCTCGCAGCTACGCAGAAACCATTGTTCTCCAGCCAACAGCATCGGAATTAAATGGAAGGAATTACTCAAGACCTCTGAGGTTTGTGTTATCCTCTGCTCTTCACTACTAATATGCTATTTGATCAGCCCTACCTACATGCTGCTGGACCCTGCAATATTTAAAAAAGAATTGTGTGATGCATTGCTGATGTTTTGTTCTATTTTTTTATCATGCACTGCTCACTGCAAAGCCCTGAATCCATTGATTTGGCTGTCTGTGAGCAATGACAAGCAGACATGCCTTTCTATTAGACAGGTGAGAGGTTCTCTGCCTCGCGGTAATACATTCAATAAGCCAAAGCATACTCTGCCCCCGTCCAATCACTATCAATCACTTTCAATTCTGACAATGTCTGCAAACAAATATTATCCTATCGATTGCATTTAAATATATGTCTTGCAGGATGAAGATGAGGAGAGCACTCCTGGTGAAAATAAACTTTTATTCATGCACCCTCAGCAGGCAACAAATTCCCAACAATCGGCTCTAGAGCCGAGAAGATGTTTCGCTATTATCTAAATGATTTTTCGAAAAACAATCATTTTCCTCAAGCACTCACTACTCAAGCAAATACAGTGGTGTGCAGAAATTTGGGCACCCCTAATCTAAATGACTTTTACAATGAATATCTAAGTGAACAGAAGCTCAATGGTCCAAAGTTAAACATGACACATGTGAGTACCGTCAGTTAGTACTTTGTAACTTCCCCTCTGTAGGCAACCAGCGAGTTTGCTACGTACACTACAAGCTCTCTTAGCCCTTCTTTTTTTGTAATATAAGAATACATGAGCTACTCTTTTACATGCCACAATCATATACGATTAAAATAGCCTTTTGGCTCAGTGTGTTTGCTTTGTGCCGTTGCTGTGGTGCTACCGGGTTAGGTCACTGAGCAGCCGCTCTTACTTGTTCTTTGGCTCAGTAGGTGTATGCTCATGAACTAGCTGGACTGCACTGTTGGTGATTTTGACGTATTTTCTTCCATTTAGTGGGGTTTTTTTGTTTTAAGATTATGTTTTGGCCAATGTTTAGCTTTAATTTGAGAGATAGACTGGAAAGGCCTTGGTACATGGGGCGCCCGCTCCAACAAGTGGGCTAGCTGGGAGCCCCTCATTTGTGATTTGAGTACTCTGGTGTTTACAGAGCAACCATGGTTTTCTTTCTTCAAAATATTGGTTGCCGTTGCTGCATTTGCACGTGCGTTTGACCAATCACAGTATACTTGCGTAAAATAGGAGCTAAGAACTTAGATTGTTACTAGTTGTTGCTGTGTGGACATAACAAAGAGGCAGGTTCTTAGGCCTGTTAAAAATAAAAGTCAAAAAACGCCAATTAAGAGCTTGCAAACGCTTCCTGTAGCCACCTAAGAGTCTTTCAATTCTTGCTTCTGGAACTCTCCCTCATTCTTACTGGTAGAATACCAAACAAAACCTTTATCATTCTTTGTCAAAACTTCGTGGTTGATTTTGAGGTATGCTTTGAATTATTGTCTTGCTGAAATACCTTACCTCTCTCCAATTTCAAATGGATTGACCTTTGGAAATTTGTTGGAATCCCTTCTTCCTTTCACCTGCACAAAGTTTCCTTTGCCCCCAAAGTGTTCTTTGCTTTGCCCTTTTTTCCTCCAAAAACACCTTCTTCGGATGTGATCAAAAATGTCTATTTTGTTAACATCAGTCCAAACCAAACAGGTTTCTGAATGTTTTCTTTTGCAGGTCGCAGAAAGGCTCTTTTTTCTTTCAACTCTAGAACTGTGTCTGTTTCTCTGTTGTTGTGATGTGTGGGTCTCGGGTCATTCAATCTGACATTCTTGTTGCTCTTCCAGGTCCCTCGACTTCAACTGTTCCAGTTACCTTCCATTTTCTGATAATGTTTCCGGTAGTTTGAAACGTTGAGGGTTTTATTGTAGCCTTCTCTCCTTGTTGGTGGAAATGAACAATCTTGATTCTGCCAATGCTTGAATAACTGTTGGTTCTGAACCACCAACAGAACAGCCGGATGGATGCTTGGAGTTACTTCAGAATAAATATTTCAGCCCTGGAATTATGTTCAACTAATCATTGTCGTACCAGGAACCTGTCCTACCTTTTTTTATCCTTCTCAATCTGTAAAAAAAAAAGAAACATATATATATATATATATTGTAAGTTTTAAAATGTGACTAAATGTTCAACTTTTAGAGGTCAGGATAGCTTCTGTTCACTTAGATATTCATTGTAAGAGGCATTTTGATTAGGGGTGCCCACATTTTTGCATGCCACATAGCTGCTATTCACGAAATGCATTTTGTAACAAAAGCCAATTCATTGAATTGGCTTAACATCATTTACGACAAAATGACCTTGAATGGTGAATAAGCAAGCATAATTACAAGACTCTCCGTAGACACATTTCTCTGACTGTGTGAGGAAGCATTGTCCTCAGCAGATTGGCTCTTTACTTGAGTGTAATGATGTTGAATGTTACTGCAAGACGGTATCCTTATATGATATTAGTAAGGTTCCAACAGTATGATCACAGGTCAGGGACGACCCAAGGGGCTGCAGTTTTCAACCCATTAAACCCCCATTACGATAGGATGAGCATCACTTCAGCAGCTTCATGGTATTTTAATGTTCTGGACAAACACCCTCATGTACATTCCCATGAATAAACATTTTGAACATAGGGCTGCAACTAACGACTCTCCATGCTATCGATTAATCTGCCAAAACATTTTTTTTTTCTGGTTGATGTATTGATTGTTTGGTCTAGAATGCATCAGAAAACTATGAAAATGAACACAATTTCCTTGAGCCCAAGGTGATGTTGTCAAATGCCTTGTGTAGTCTGTAACGCAAGATCATTTTACTACCGTAAATATTCTCACATTTCAGAAGCTGAGACCATTACAATGGACTTAAATGATCAATCACTCATCTAAATAGTTACAGAATCGTTTTATGCATATCGACTAATCTTTGCAACTATTCAATTATATAATGTCATCCCAGAATTATCAATAATTTTGCTGAGCAGGAAAAGTACGACTGAGGTCATGAATATAAAGTTCTGGCAATGTTTTATAAAATGTCTCACAATGAAAGGGAAGTCGTTCTTTTAAGAATAATCTATAACAGCTTGATTTGTAACAAACAGAATTCTGCCTATTGGGGCGTTTTGATTAGGATGTTGCTTTAGATTTAAGAATGTGTTCAGTCTACAGAAAGCTGAAGCTCGTTTTTTAAGGATCTGTCCATGGTGCTGAAGTTGAAGCAGGCTACATCAGGCCGGTCAGCTGCGTCACAGTTACTTCAGCCGTCTGCTTTTAACAAATCAAGTCAGCGTGTAAAGTGCTGGAGCTGTTGGCTCGTTGCCTGGGACTGCAGGTTTGTGGCGCTCCCCAATTAAATATTCCAATGTGAATTAATGCAATGATAAAACTGTGAAGGTGTGATATTTAGATATTTGTTCCTAAAGGTCTGAGGACCAGACTGTCATTCATAAAGTGGTCACAAGTGATTGACAGTGTACAGGACTCTTTGGCGGCCGTCAGAGACATTCAGCCCATATAAATTCTGCTCGGCTGCTCATGTTGGCAAGATGTGCGCTTCGCTGGGAAAGCTAAATAATCAACCAAGTGGATCGCGGCACGCTCCCAGAGCACCGGAGCCAACCCTGATGTGACAGAAGTCAATGCAGGCGCTCAGTGTTGACAGACACTGTCCAATCAACAGTATTCTTCAAAATAGTCTTTTTAAAAGACACACACCTAAACACACTCTCGCTATGCTTACAGGGACTCTTCATTGATTTCCTAGCCCCTTACCACGCCTAACCATAACCCTTACCCTGAACCTATTAAACACAATCTCAAACCTCAACCCTGAACCGTTAGCCTCAAATTAAAGGTTAAGTTCACTTTTTTTTCAAGTCTGTCTTAAAACAGCACTCCCACATGTGACACAACAAATCTCTTCTATATCTATTTTTTTTGAGCAATCTGCTTTATAGAAATCTAAAAAGGTAAAAACATATCCCTTTGTGTTGTCATTCCTTCAAGGAAACAAAAAGCGGTAGAACGGTAAATGATATTGACACACATTGTCACATAAGGACATCATTTATTAATATACTATGTTGTTGACACTATGCAGAACAGTGGAACACATTCATATAAAATCAACTCGTGAGTAAGTCTTGTGTCTATTTGGAAGAACAACGTATCCTCATACAGCCGTCCGTATGATATCCTGCGTTTTCCTACGAAACTTAACTCAGAAACTAAATCAGGAACTAGAAGTTCAAGTCAAACTTGCAATTAGAGTAATTATAAGAATAACGGATAAAAAGTTGTGCGTTTATGACACAATTTTAGCGTGAGACAACACATGAATTAAAACATCACAAAAGAACAGCACAATAATTCAGTTTGAAAGGAAACAGGCAGACGAAGAGAACAAAGCCTTTTTAAAGAAGCACAGATTTGTTTTTTTCTGTTGTAGAAAATACATTTTTTTATGTTAAATGCCATATGCCTACAATATCTAGGCTAAGTGTATTCAAAGACACCTGCCGAAGATTTACTGCTGCTAAATTGTTGCTAGAGTATGTACACTTTAGCAGATTTGTATGTTTCTGTCACCAGCATGGTCGCAGATGGCCCCCCTCCCTCTCTAATAGCCTCCATCCCATCTGCAAAGCTGCCGTCCCACAAAGTCACTCTTGTAGCTGGCCATTGTTTTCTTGCTTCCTGTAACTCCAAGTTTGGCCTTCAGGATAACATTGATTAGGAAAAGACTACGCTCGATTTATTACCATTGCGATTTTTTTCCCCCTCGGCGCTGTTCTGTTCCGAAACACTACTCCTGAACCGCAGGAGCCAATTAATGTTCAAACAGATGAGCAACGCCGAGAGCTAAGCCTTGCCGCAGGGTCAAGCAGCCTGAATCTAATCTTCTCAACAGAATTACATTTCCGCCATCATGGTACCTGCTGACCTGTTCTCGGGCCGCAAGGGAGCGGACAGCATTTTCCGCGTAATCACACGTTGTCATTGCAGTGGAATAACTGTACATGACCCGTGAGGAGCAGCGTGTGGGTTATTGGTAACATTGTCGCTGAAATGGACTGATGGTTAAGGAGACTCGGCTGCCAAAAAATGGAAAGCCTGCAACATTTAATGAGGAGAAGTGCCTCAGTTCCATCTGATTCTTCATGTGTCGTACGATCGTGTCTTTGATGTGCATTTCCATGTCTTTCCTCTCCTCATTTCGTTCTGATTTGTGTTTGTGGAGAATGGAGAGGGTGATACAAACAGAGAAATGAAATACCTGAGGCAAAAGTGGGACTTTACACTTGAAAGTGGAAAGCATTACTTATGCATTAGGTATGTCTTTGAAGAACCAAAAGCATGCATATTCCCATATTCCTTCCCCCCAAATAATACAGATAAAATCAATTATTCATCTGTAAATGTTTATTTCACTTCAAAAACAAGTATGACACGAGCCTTGATGTTGGAAGGACTGTTCCTTCAGTAACCCACACTCACGGTGCCCTCATTGGAAGTTTTTACTTCTGTTTTGAAGTTGTACAGAACTGTCCTACAGCAAGAATGAACAGTGATTACCAACAAATACAGAGTTAGCCCATGTTTTTAAGTTAATGTTCATCATCAACATTATATTGTGGGCATGATGACCCCTAAAAACAGGAACAACAGGGGACAGTAGTTCCGTGTTAGATATTTTTGACCCGATTTAAATCCAAACCTTCTCATTTTTAATTTCAAAAGCCAAACACAATAATCATCGGGTGAACTTTTGAAATTAGCCGGGGAGCCATTGTGCCACTTTATTTAACAACATTATCATACAATACAAGTTCCTGATGAGGCTCTGATGGTCTGCTCAGATAAATGAAAATATCTGTGGTTGAAAATGGGCTTAAAAGCCCTGACGGAGTCTGCAGTTACATTTTCATTACTTCAGAAGCTCTTGGCAACGCACAGCTTACTGATTAGTAAGGGCTTTTTTTTTTTTTTTACTTGTAATTTTCAGCATTAAGGAGAAAGGAAGAGAGGGGAATTCTGCAGTAGTAACTCATAATTAAGCTTGATCCGTACTGCCACACTTAATGCGTGAGACTCGAGCAGAAGAGGAAGGCTAAAAGGTTTAAATAAAGAATAGGTTGATACCCTCTATAGGAATACAACCACAAAAATATATACTTTATCACAGTCCATATAGCTTTTGTATACTGTGTATGGCCATCCAGACCCAACTCAGATCAGCAGTGTCAGCAGGGCTCATTACCAGGCATCAGCTTTTGGTTGCCGAAACTGAAAATATGGATGCCATTTTTAGTTTGCCTTAATGCTTGAGCAATTAAGATATGCTACTATGCAGTTATACATCAGCTTAACACTGAACATGTGACATGTCATGTGTTTGATGTACATGCTTTGCAGTGTAATTTTCCATCCAGCTCAAAAGCTGCTGGGATGCTTCACCTCCCAAGACTTCACACATTTCTTTTCTGTTTTTCATTCACGTTCATCTGGTTCTTTGTCAGTTGAATCCATTTGCACTAAATGGTAAATGTGCTTTTCTAGTCTTCCGACTATTCAAAGCGCTTGAACACTATTCATCCACTGATGGCAGGGGCTGCCATGCAAGGTGTCACCTGCCCATCAGGACTTCCGAACCATTCAAACATACACTGAAGGCACAGTATTCGGGAGCCATTAGAGGTTAAGTGAGCCACAGTCGCCCCATTTGTTTGTGATGTTGACGGCGTAGTCAACTTTTCACCACTCAGTCTAACAACGTAATTTGCCTCGCCAGTGGTTCAAAAAACAATGCCTGTGTGCACACGTATGCAAACGCACCAACGCATGTGCAGCGTTGTCCGGTTATGGTTCTGACTGTAACAACAATATTTAAATATCATGCAAGAATTATTTAAAAAATGTATGATGTTCATTTCGTAAATTATGGTCCCATTATGCTTTAGGGCTGGTTCACTGTGTTGACAGGTTGACCACCACCAGAACCGTATACGGCTACTCTACGTCATTCCTCCGCAGTCCAAATATGGTAACTTGCGTTGGCCCCCTCATTCAACAAGACCACCATCAGTATCTTGCAACACGCTGGAGCAACAAACTCGACAAGTACACGATGCATTTTGCAGGGCGGAACCACTGGATTGCATTACATAATTCATCTCAGTCTAAGGCTGGCACATAAGAATAATTTAGGCCCATCCTGATTGGATGCAAAAGTACAGTTTCAAAGATGTGTACATGAAAGGTTTTCTACTGAATGGATTATTTACAGTTACATATTGGCAATAGTGTTGAGGGAAAGGGAGCCTCATCTGGTATTCCACACCCCCAGCTCAGCTCTGTCATCAGCAACTGTCTTATCTATTATTTCTTATTATTTAAATCACAGGCAGAGTGGAATAGCACCTAAACACCAGTGATGGAAGTTGGCAGATAAAATGACACAGTTGGCCATAACAAGGCTATTTCAGTCTGCAAGATAGTTCATTTTCCCCGCAAATGGTTCATTCCGCGATTCATCTCTGACACATAAATTGTATTTGAGCCCGGATCCTCCAAGGGCTAAAGCGAAGTCCCTCCTCTGCAATGTTAAATGACCTCTGGAACAATTTGATTATGATGTCTTGCTGACAGACAGATTTATCACAGGAGTGGAGCCATGTAATGGATATGAGCACGGCTCTGGTGACAGGAGAGAAGACGGTGGGAGTGGAGGGATGAGGGATAGAGGAGTAGGAGCAGGAAGAGAGTGGACTCTGAAGCCCGGCTAAGTAATCCCTTTGCATGTGTGTCACATGATAAATAAATGACAAATGACTCTTCTTTGCGTAGCCCCAGTAAAAGTGAATTATGGTTTTACAGTACCAGCGGCATGTTAACTTCACTCAGAGCAAATAGATCCTGGAGGAGCAGTTTTACCACAAAACTGTAAACACTGATTACATTTACGACCCCCGTTTCAAGCCCGGCGTGCCAGACATCAGTCCTGGAGACTTCCTTACTGATATTACCAATTCTATTCCCAGTCGCCAGGTCTAATGAAGCTGGATGGGTTTTCTTTAGCTTCGGCCCGGCAAGCTTGACATTGTTAGTGGTGTTGACATCTCTGCAGACACAGGCGCAGAGGTCTTACAGGCTGGGCGAGTGCACCAATCAACAACAAAACAAGCATTTTCAAAATGTCACCACTGAGGCTCAACTCCTGTGTAAAATTCGCCGATTCTGTCCATCTCCTTTCACCGATTGTCTGTCAGCGCTCGGCTGAACTTCATAACACCGCGCACAATGGAAACACCAAGGAAGACCGACTCCTCTGACATTTGTTTGGGGACCCGTGTGATGTCTGCAGTCCCTCCACGACAGATGGAGGACCTGTGTTTAACTCTGCCACTGATGGAGACCTCTGTCAGGCAACAAGTTCTTGACATTATTCTTCTGCTTGCACTTTTCAAATCAATCACAGTGTTTCAGAATGTTTCCATGGAGACTGGGGAGGACAAAGGTGAGCTGAGTGGGGGGGGGGGGGGGGGAGTGTGTCAGGACAGCTTATCTGTCAGAAAGTGCATCAGGACAGGAGAAATAATTTGACCGGCCCTGACAAACCTTTCACTTTGCTTTTCTCGTACATAGGCTGCTGTCAAACTGACAGCAGATTTGTTTTCTTGTGGTGAGCCGAGGAAAGTCGCTGTCAGACCGCTGGCATACAAAACAGAAGAAGGGGGAAGCGATATCAGGACCAGGCTGCTGTGAATGGCAGTAATGAGGAGATAAGAAAATCCTCTGATTCTTCATTTTCTTAAGTACAAAGGGGGTAGTATAGAGAACAATTTATATATATATATATATCACAAACACACTGACGTCTAATTCTTTCCATATCTGTACGCCTCAAAGAGCAGCTAACAAGCACCATTGTTTATTCTGCAGTCCAGATGCCAGGACAAAGTGTGGGCATTTCATTTTAGATGCAAATAAAATCATAGAAAAACCACACGAAACAATGCAATCTACCTTAAGGTCACAAACAAACAACGAATCCAAAAAAGGCTTGATTGCTAGGGCGATTTATGCAAATATGGCGCGCGCATAAAAACTCACAGTCATGAACAGATGCGCTCACTGACCTCAACTGACAGGAAACTAAATGAAAAGTTTGTAACGGAGTATGAAGATAGAAAGGGACAAACAAACGAGGTGTTTTACATCACACGTCTACCATATGCGGCTGTAAAAGAGTGTCTAGGTAATGTAGGCTACAGATAATTATTTAAAAGGATATTTAACTCACCTGTTACTGAGCTTCACAAAGTCCCACCGTCGACTAAGTCTTGGTCTTGCATCCACTGTTGGCTGAAATATCTCGCTGCAGTGTGTTTCCACAATGTCCTTTTTATATGTCCGTTTAAATTAGCTACTTGGAATTTTTATGGAACGAAACTCCAACAAATGTCCTTGAAGTGAACGCTACATGAAGGCATAAAAAGTGACGCGTTAATACTAATTAGCTTATTAACGACCGCGAGTCATAAGTTCGCCCGGGTGAGAGTTGTGTCGCCTGAACTGTTGTGTGAGGAAATACTGCAGACGGGTCACGTTATCTGCGTTAAAAACCCAGTGTTGGAGACTGCTAATAAAGATGAACACATTATAAGCTGAAGTGATTCATATTTACACATTAACAGTGGAAAATGTGTTGTGTGAAAAAGGGTTGTTGACAAACCCTCCGCTGGTCCCCTCCGATCCGTCGTACTGTGGCCCTGAGGGCTCAACACAAATTAACAGATCACATGCAAATACTGAAACGCGCTGCAAGTAGAGCAGAAAGACAATGAAAACAGTTCGCAGTGATCCGGAACAAACAAAGTAATGTACACAACAAGATCAAGGTTTTTAAAAGATAGTTACTTTGCAGATTTAGATTATTCATACAAAATATAAATCAATATGATATATTATTGAAACTTAAACTACCCAGCAGTATATAAAGTAACTAACTTAATCCCAACCTTTACCGGCAACAACATGAAAGTGACATTCACGTTAAGGCATCACTGATTATAATCCAGTAATATAATATTCATGGGTCTGAAATGGGCCATTCTGCATGATGAGTACTTTTTTAGATACCAATACATTTGTACTTTTACTTAAGTGTGATTTTTAATGCAGGACTTTTACTTGTATACTTCTAACTATATTTTTTTTTACAGTGTAGTATTTTACTTAAGTAACAGATCTGAATACTTCCATCACCATCACTGGTTTTCGTATCTTTTATCTTACTATTTTGGTTCGGGCCTCACAGCTCTCACTGGTGACATTTCAGCAGCAACAGCCAACTTTCTGCAGCAAACAACCTCTGACCCGCTCACTATAAACTGCCTGCCCAGTACTGAATAGCATACAACAGCTAAATAGAACTGGTTAGCAAATGGCTAGTCAACACAGAGGAGCAAAGAGACAGATATTTTACACAGCAATGGGTGGAGCCCAAAAACAGAGATAAAAGGAGTCAATATTGCAAGGTGGCCAAAAACACAACTCCAAATAAATGCTAAACCACTTTATAAAGAGATTATATGTCACGTTTGTGTTTACAGCTTGTTGCACAGCCCCAAAGTTGCTAAAAATACAGAAATACATGGGAGCAAGTAACAGAAAGTGATGACATTTCTGTGAGCTGATAGTTCCAAGTTTACAAGATTGGTCACAAGTTTACCGTTTTGAGTTTCCTGTAGCTGCTTTTTAAAATTACATTAAAATAACCAAAGGTTTGATGGTGTATTCGTTCTTATTTTCTATGTTCATTTAAAAGTTTAAGCTGCACAACTCAAGTGATGAGCGTATAAAAGAGTTTCTGAAAAGGACTCAAAGCAACTTGTGATATCCAGTCAGTAAGTCATGAATGGTGGCTTTACTCATCTCTTTCATGTGACTGGGCTCAATGTGAACAGGATCGTCTGGCCTGGTGTAATATAAAGAAAATAAATGAAAAATAGAATTAAGGTTTAAATGGACAGCATTGAATCAGTGTTATTTCATTTCTTTGACGGCAGCAGTGATCATTAGAATACTTAATCAGCCAGATATTCATGTGTTAATACTTTCTACAGAATGAAGGCAATGCCTCTGGTTTATGCACAAGCCATTGCATTTTAATGTTGATGAAATATTAAATTTCAAGTTGGAAATCTTCTTACATGGGTTGGTGTTGTTACCTTAATAACTCACTGTCATTACTCTTCCATTGAGGAACACATGCATTTGAGTTTGAGTAAACGTCTCCAGAGATGATGCTAATGACTTTCACTGAGAACATTTTTGCTGTCATCAATACATGCACCCATGAGAAGTAAACACGTCCACAAACACACATAATTTTCTTCTTCAAACAACTTTCACATCGTCAGTCTTTTTTGAAAATGTATATTGACCGTGTATTTTAGCAGTTTATTTACTCCACACTTCAACCGCTGCCGCTGCTCCAGAGCATCACTCAAACATGAAAACGGCTCCTTATGCACACACATCTCAGCAAAATTAATGACTTGGAATGATGCAAGTGTTTAGCCTCTTTTGCAGAGAAATTTCACACATTTCTTGCATTGACAGTTTTGTGGGAATTTGATGAAATGACTTAACCACTGAAGTGAAACTCACCGCTTACTTACTGCAGTAATGATTGCATGTTTGTTAAATGGCTCCAGTGGCATTTCTGCATGTCTCGGTGTGCTACGGCGTGAACCTTCAACGGCATCAATCATCGGGAAACATATTATCAGAGACACACCCACAGAATGCTGGCTACTATTTTACAAAGACGTCTACAATTAATTGATAAACAGATCCGTTAATCACCTCACAAACTAAATTAATGTACACTCTGAAGTCTACAATCCAGTGATCAAAATGTCCCTTGAAGACCTTAAATCTTCACTTCAAAATTAAACAAGTCAAGTTAAAACGACCGTTTAAAGTAAGGAAAAAAGTAGTCCCATTGATGTTTTTCTTATTATTTCTTGGTTGTATTCCCTCAGTGGTTTTTCCTCTAAGAGGCAATAGAGAGACTGCTGACAAGGCAGCTGGCCCAGATTTGGCTTCCCCATGCAGCAGTATGATCAATAGATTGGGATTCATGAGGGCCAGTGGTGTGAAACTGCACCCTCTTCACCCGCCTCCCAGAATTGCCCATCCAGGGAAACTCAGTCAATTACATTCAAAAGAAAATGTACAGGAGATTGATTATGCAGCCAGAAGTGGGCTTTTCAGCACTATCGCAGGTCACGCCAGCCTATACACCAAACGCTGCAGTCAATGCAGCACAGTGGGGGCCACAACATTTAATCTTCTCAGAGGCTGCATAGTTGTTGGAGAGAATGTGTGACCAACAGCATGCTCCAAACAAAATATGTGGTGTGCTCGCAAAAAGGCAATTGAACTGCTGTTGATGAAAGAGCTGAGAGCAAATTCCAGCATGCTGGCTGTGACTCAGACAAAGGTGCTTGAGAGACTTTGTGATCAATGTCCAGGTTGGACTTCCTCTTCAGACAAATTTTACTTAATGTAGTCAGGTTCATGCCCTGTTTGTTTTTGTTTTGTTTTATATATATATATATTGCCATACAGTTTTCCCTGTGTGTTCCCTTACGAACCAAACGCAGGATAAGGAATACAGAATACAGGTTTAAGTCAGGTTATCATATGAGGGTCACAGACTCACACACTAATATACTATCCCCCTCAGCCATATGAGTTTTCATCCCCGGTTGAGCGTAACAAACATAAACAGTGAGCCGGGGCAATTATTTACGGTTCTGGGGGCCATTGTACCACAGAGTAGGATTGTATCTTTAAAGTAACCATATGTGCAATATTATGCTTCCGAAACACAATCTGTCTCCAGCATCAGGAAACAAAACACAAACTCTTTCCTAAAAAAAAATATCTCAGTTTACACGCAAGCACTGCTCATTATTGCATTTTCATCCTTAACTATTGCACTACTGCTTCCTCAGTCCAAACAAAAAGCTGCATCTGAGGTGATGCAAAAACAGGAAAATTAGAGCTGGCAACTTCAAGCTTGGTTCGTTTGTTTGCTGATGAGCAGAGGAAGATCCTGCAGACATAACCTGCCTGGGCACTGACTACATCTTGTCCAACTTAGCTTTGGCTCTGCCACTCTGTGTGTGCTTCATCCACTGCTTAGGCAGAAAGCAAATTGGGAGCGGTGGCTCTGTCTAATTGAGACACTGTCATTAACAGGCACCCCCTTTGGCAGTAACCTCCTGATGTATGTGCCTGAGACGAACGGGCCAAGAATATCTGACTGTAACAAAGCAGCTGCAAAGCAAGATGATACAAGAAGAAGGAAATGTTGTAAATATGAATTGTTATTCTGCTGTGTGCTGTTATTAGCCACAGTAGCAGCGTGGGTCCAGAGATGGAAATGTTGAGCTGCCAGACCACCACTTTGGCGAAATCCCATCTATGTATGTGATGGATTGTCATGACGGTCATCGTCCCCACAGGATAAATTCTAATGACTTTGGTGATCCGATGACTTTTACATTTAGGGCCATCATCAAGTCAAACGTTTGTCCGATAATTTTTTTACGCTTAGTGCTAATTAGCAAATGCCAGCATGCTAACATGGTGAACAAAGGGGAAATGTCTTCCCTCAAGCTGAAATATTCGGCCCCCCCTAAGAAAGCCGTAGTTAACGTCAAAGCTGTTTCATGACTTTTAATTAAATATCTGAAGATAGCAATCTAAATACAATTGCCCATGTACTGTAAACCCCAATAAATATGACCTGGTAACATCTAATGCTGCCCCCCAAGTGTCCCATGCAAACCACGACTTGCTTTGTTCTGCAACAGGCTGTTCGAACAGCACATGGGGCCTGGAATTAAGTCTAATGAATCTACCAAATGAAAAACGGAGACAGATAATATAATCCACTCCATTTAAATAAGATTAGTAGCCTGTGAATTAAAACACAGTGTCACCGCTTTAGTGTACTTGACCATGAAGGATTTGTGCCTCAATGACACAAATATTGGCAGTCAGCAGTGTGCTGATAAAACACAGGCAATGAAAACAACATCAGTGAAACTGCCTTTGACTATAATTGAATCACATCACTCTGGATATGTTGCTTTCTTCTACGCCGAATGAGTATTAACCAGTGGTGGGCCGTCAGGGCCTGCAAGGCCTTCTCTGCTGGCCTAAACAGAATCACAAAGCTATATCTATTTTATAATTTAATAATTTTTTCTTAAATACACTATATGTATTATAATTTATAAAAATATTTTTCCCATTATCTTATTTTCTCATTGCACAGCTACTGTCTTCCTCAGTTGCTCTGCTTCCAGTAGAGCTTTTATCCAATCAGATTTCACCTCTGTGTCTTTAAGTAAGAAGAGAGGCCCGAGGCCTGCAGACTCTCAAGTGCATCCCTTTGCAGGTGAATGGGGACGATATTGTTGATTGTCATATTCTTCAACCAATCAGATCTTTAGTTTGACATGTTGGGCGTATTCTTTGACGTGCCAGAGCCTGCTAGCTGTCCTAGCCATACGTGATTGGTCAGTGGGCTAGCCTGACATGTTGGGCGGTGACAATCCCAATATCTGCTGCCTCTGTGGAGCGGACATTTTTAGCCCTCAAACACATTAAAACGTATTCAAGAAATACAACTGGGGAGGCTCGACTGTCTTCACTGGCGTCCATGAATCGAGAAGGACTTCTCACTGGAACTAAAACGCACGGATGTACTGAACAACCGTGAGATTAAACTCTTTGTTAACAAAGAAAGGAGGATGCACTTTGTCTTTAAAAAGTGAACAGCAGCTCTGGTAAGTTAAATGCATTTGTTTTTACATCTGCAGTAGCTTTAATATGCTTGTTTATATATTATTATTTGTACAACTTGTTTTTAATGAAGATTTTTGTTTGGTTTAATATGTGATAGGAACCATTGTTACGTCCAATGTTGCACTGGGGACATATTTAGCGGGTGCCAGTGCTGGCAACTTGGCGACTTTCTCACTAAATCTGGCGACTTTCCAAACCCTCATGGAGACATGTTTTTGTCAAAAGCTACGAGTGACAAATCTAGCGACTTGTTCTGGTGTTATTGGAGAATTTTCTGGTCTTTTGACGTTAAAGCACGTACGTTCTGCACTGTCGTGAACGAGCAGCGGGAGCTGCCGTGAGCCCCTCCGCCGCCACCCACAGAAGCCTTGCGCTGCAGTCTCAGCTGCAGTCAGAGCAGACAGGAGACGCACTCTCGGCAGATAGTGTATCTATAGGTGTTGGCTTTATTTTTACACAAAACAAATAATAACTGCAGCTGTGTTTCAGCTGCAGGACAGCAGTGAAGGCCCAGGTATAAAATGCACGGCCCGCCACTGGTATTAACATAAGATGCTGTAGCTCTGTTAGCCCTGGCTAATGGTTTGAGCGGATTAGATTCCAAAACACTGCATGGTGAAAAATCGTACAGCTCTGGAACGTTATCCCACTAAATCAACATTTTATCCTCCATTTTGGTGAAAGTAACAGCAGTGATGTGTCACGTTGTATTGCATGCACTGAAAACTTTATATTTCTGTTGAAAATGTGAATGTTTAAGTCTGTTTAATGCCTATATGTCCACCATTAATTAGCTCAACCTCGTATCATAGGTAAGGCGAAGAAAAATGGGAAGTTTAATATTAAAGTTTGCATTTTCCAACCTCCTTCAGGCTGGTCTGGCAAACCCCAGACAGCAAAGGGCAGGGTGAGCGATGCCTTTTGGGTTGTTGTGGCTGGCATGCTGGCAGAATTCCTAGAATGATTCACCAGCTTCTATAACATGATTTCAATAGGTTTATTTATTTCATTAAAAGCATGACGTTCATATGAAAATTGGAAATTTGATAAGCTACTCATGCTCTCTGAAACTCAAACTCTAAACCATGAAGGGAAAACTGGACCAAAGGGAGCTCACTTAGGGAGTTGTAGTGGAGAGCCTCTTATAGGCCCAAACTGGGAGGTTTGAGATGAAGGGTCAGCAGATTGCAGGAGGTTGCAGCATGAAAGGAGGAGCTCAAGACGGTTCAGGACCATCCTAACATGCCTGTCCATTGCTGGGCAGCTGGGCAGCCAATCTGGACAAGCTATTGTGTCAGCCACGGTGAGGCCAGCAAAAACATCCTATCGACACTTATTTTTACCAACCTGAGTGGATGTCAAAACAACCAGAATAAAAACCGTGCCAAAAACTGTGCAACCGATATTGAACATTGGTTTCTCCTAACCATGACGACAAAGGTGCCCAAACCTTAAACCGAGTTATTTTATCCCAAACCCAAATCAAGTTCTTTTGAGCCTTAACCCATCGAACGTTTGTAGCGTGTTTTGTAACACAACTGAAATTGTATCTCGGGCAAATGTTGCTAAACTATTATCTAAGAGTGCTCGCAAACTTAACAAGGCTGCAGAACAAGACTTTTTGACTTTTCTCTTCATAAATCTTCTCGTACCATCACTGTATCATGTTGTTTTTGCCTGCTCTGGTTGGTAGTGGTGGTTTGAAGACTAAAATGATAGTGCTTGGTATTTATAAAATGCATCCCTTAAAACTCATGTTGGTGGGGATGAATTTAGAAGGGCCGCTGCCAGTACAGCTCAGGTTGCTGTAATATTAATGGGTATGCTCCTGAATGCTTAGTAGCTATAATGACAGGGCCAGTGTATGTCCATGTAAGTGTCTTGGGTAATAATGTTGCCAAAAGCTCTTTTTTATTTTTTTTTTACACAGGCGTCATGTTGTAGAACAGCCTTCCATCACACATCTACTTGTTGCTGGAAACACCAGATGGCCTTATATAAATCAGTCAGGATTATTTTATGGAATAAGGTCACAGATTTATATAAATTAAATTAAATTTTTACTTCACCCACCAGATTGTCCTTGTTGTACTTAAGTGTTTTGATGTGGGTGTTCCTTTTTGTGATTTTTAAAGCTGAGTTTTATGTTGTATGTCTTGTGTTTGGTCTTAACATCTTGGGTGCATGGTGGAAATAAGTGTTGTCTTTTTCAATCTTGAGGCATACGAACGATCAAATACAACAAACAACAAATCTGGATGAATGTCAAAGCATATTTCACTTGGGCCTGCTCATCAAAGTACCTTAAAGAACTAGGGTTGTGATGATTTACCCTATTTTGCGTCTCCAAGAAGAGCTAGTGCAGCTCTGAGTGCACCATCCTCTGTGCTGGTTGTTTTGATGTGCATCCGTCTCTATTTGCAATATAAAGTTTCAACTGTGCAGGGAAGTTATACTATATAAAGGTGTTGTACGTTGAACTTGAAGTTCATTTGCTCGTTTTATTTTCCTCCAATAGCAGCTGAGTTTGACTTTTTGGTCCAAAGAGGAAAGAAAACTGATTCCCAGAAGTCAGTATAGCCTACATACAGTATATTTCGCTGCTGTGTCTCCCCTCAGTGTGTCGTCTCTACGCAAAACCACAGACCCTCAGAGGCTTCCACTGCTTTCAATTCCTACAAAGCCTCCAGACAGGCTTTTGCTCTCCATTTTATGTCAGTTCTCCTCCGCTCTCTCAGTTGCCCCGTCTTTCTGTGTGAGTAAATGAATTCCCCCCTGATGGTAGGGGATGTGATGTGAGAGCAGCAATCGGGGCACTTTAATCTCAGAGATCCATCCTGGAGGTTTGTGCCCCGCCTCATCACTCTCTGTTCAAACACTGAACTTCGCTGCCAAGACGACAAGGATTACAGCGCAACCATTCTCGTCTCCCTCCATCTCCCGCCCTTTAATGCTCTCGCTCGTTCTATCTCTCTCCATCTCCATCATATCCCTACATTTTTTAAAACACAGACACATGCAGAGGCATTGAATTTTATGCGAGCGCCTGCGACTCAGACACAGAGGCCATTAATATAGCAAATCTTCACACAGGATTGCCTCCTTCCTGATCTGACGATGAACGATGGCGCTCACACACACAGTCATCACATACAATCACGATGTGCACGTTTTATTATGTGCATAAAGCAATACAAACAACTGGAGATCTGATTATTAGCATGGAGCACAAAGTGCTGTTTTGATGTCATTTTGAAAAATGAGATCAGCGAGAACCATGACGAACGAGGTAACACGAGTGCAGCGCTGAAATAAAACCCCATGAGCTGTGAAATTATGTTTTCAGACGTCTTACCATCTAAATGAGACAGATAGAGAAAAGTGTTTATAAATAAGTCGCTGCAATTCATGTAAAAAAATCCTGTTTGGATTTCCGTGACCGTGCATCTGTGTGTTGAACTTACGGTATGTTAAGCGTGAATATGAATATTCACAGATCATTTGAGATGTTTACACTGAGATATAAAAACAAAAAAATCCAAACACATTCTTGTGAGTGCTGGTAAGGCTGCTGCAGCTATTTTAGGTATCAGACTGTTCCTTTGAAAAGTGTCAACTTAATCTGATCATCTGGGTGAAATCATAACAGATAAGGTTGAGGGATTGATTCAGCACTTCATGGGATATCATGATAATTCAACATCCAAATGAAGCTGAGCGGAAGTGCAACCAAGAAGACGGTTATCATGCATCAAGTCTTTCTTACTCAATTTATTTACAGTCTCTCTCTCTCTCTTTTTCCTTTTCAACTCAATCAGCTGACTGAGGGCAGTCAGTCTTTCAGTTATAACAATCAGATTCACCCACAGCCTCCGTGAGACAATCATCTAGTTGCTGTCAAATTGTTTAACTGTTCCTTTCTCTGTTGCCCTCAGATGATATTTCATGCCACCTTCCTCCAACCCATTCACCTCCGGATTTCATCACCCACTGAGCTCATCAGAATTCCCGCTCCACATCACATCCGTCCAGATCTTCAGCCATTGCTCTTCACCACCACCACCAGCGGTGTCTAGACTCCATCGGGGAGATATTCCCGTTCAGCTCATGGCATCACCAATTAAAAGAGTAACGTCACGATGGGGTCTGGTCGCAAGACTTCTCTCATATTTCTCCAACTTTTCCATTATGCGCGATGTGGAATTAATTTATTTATTGAAGCCTGTTTTCAATTAAGTCGCTTCTGATTGAACTATGTTGTTAAAAATCCATATGCATCCAACACTTGCAAGCTGGCCTGTGACATTTAAAAGGTGCTACATTTGAAATGCATGAGCATTAATATAGCAACAAACAACTCAGCAACAAAGATTTAGCGAAGTAAAGGCTATCTGAGCAGAGAATTAAGTCGCTCTCCCTCTCTGTGTGTGTTGTAATCCGAACAGGCAGGAAAAGGCAGGACTCAATAGCACCACCAGGACACAGGATAGGGTGTCAGAAGAGCTGCGGTACACGGGTAGGCAGTCAGAACAGGCAAAAATATGGTAGAGGAAAAAAAACAGGCAGAGATATCAAAAGCAGGAACATGAAACACAAGGAAATCACTGGAGCGTTTGACACCGTGGACAAAGACGAACTGGCACAGCGACAGGGGAACACAGGGTTTGGATACACCGGGGAGGTGTAGGTGATTAGACACAGGTGGTATCAATCAGGGGCAGGGCAGACAATCACAGTGGTGGAAAAAACACACAAAGGCAGGAAGTGAATTGACCTGAAACGAGGGGAGAGGTAAGTAAAGCAAAGTAACACAGGAAACGCTGATAAATTATCAAGTAAGAAAAACATCACTGAGGAGACATGAACGAGACAGGACAGTTTGTTTACTTAGCTGGTCCGATCGTGTGTGCATGTTAGTGTATGTGAGTCCCTCTGTCATGTCCCACTGGCTAGCTGTTTGCCGCCGCTCTGCACAGCACTCATAGAGCGGTTACTGCTCATAACACCATCCCACAGTGTTGTCACAAAGGAGCAACGGTTCACCCCCAGGTTAACACTGTTAGCTCTGTCTGCACTGTTGCTGCTGTTTGCACTGTTCGTCCTGTTACCACCCGTAAGTCACCAGCTCAGCAGTCGCCATGTTGAGAGCCGTGTGGAGGCAGTCTCCCCATCATATAGGTTTGCTCTGAATTTTTTATTTATCACCTTTTAAACTACTCACATTTACTAAAAAGATATCAACAAAAGCAAAGATAAAATTATATACAACTTCTGCCAAGAACTAACTGTGCTGACGGTGAATACAGAAACATGGAAATTCTATTTGAAACAACTCTTCAGTGCTGTGGGTGAAATGAGTGGGTGGATCCTGGGATTAATGCTGCGGTGAGACGGGACAGAGTGGGAAAATTTCAAAGCAATTTCAATAACTCATTGACAGGCACTGAAACCAGCCATGAGTTGTGCATCCTTGGCTCATGCACAGCTTCAAATCTCTTTGTCCTCTCCTCATCCTCCTCTCAATCTCATGGTGGTGTCCTCACTGTAAGACAGCAGCATCTGATTAATATGCAGCTGAAATTAACAGCTCTCTTCGTCAGAGAGCTAATAATAAAAAGCATCACACCTACCGTACATCTGGAGTTATTATATTTCTTGCTTTAGGGCAAGTACGTTATTAACGCAGAACCCATCAATATACTGGAGGTGTAAATTACTGTGAGATAACGGTTGACGCTTTGTTTCTGAATTATCACTTTTGTTACGTTTACTTCATTTCTTGCTACGCAATTTATTTACACCATCCCAAAATGTACATACAATTAGATAAATCAGCCGTTATGAACCCAAGCGAACAACATTTCAGCCCCTTTCAGCAGGAGAGCAGCATTAATCAAGATACACTTAATTATGTCGGGCTTAGCCTCACTTTAACTGCTGCTATGAGTAATGCAGACAAATAATGAACAAACTCATCAACGCATTTTACCTGTTATCAGGAAATGAGAACCCCAGAACTATTTGTAGCAACCTGTTGACATGGTCACAGCAGGAGATGGCGTCATTTTGGTTTCACACTGTATGCGCTGTTAGAGGGTGACACCTGCATGAAATCAAGCTGTGTGAAACAGAAGAACAGCAGGAGTCACACCTTCCCTTCAAAAGGCCCAGAGTCAAATTGCACCCAGCAAACTTCGCTCAGGTGCCTCTGCCAAATCTGAAGGGTGAGGGCAGCGTCCGGGGAAAGATGCGGTGAGGTTAACACATACAACCGTCTGGCTGCAGGCATATCTGCTGCGTAAGTGGTAATAATGCCATGGGTCCAAGCTCAAGGTTTTTTTTATGGCAGGATATAAGTTTGCAAACAAGCACACGTGTGCATTTGTTACAGGCCTGAAGCAGGAGTAGAGGAGCGATGATGTGTCCTGCAGGAAAAAAAGACAGGAGACGTCAATTGTTTTTATTTGGAATGCTGTTCTCTGTCTTAACTAAACAAAACTCACCTCCTTTTCTCTCACCGTTGAACCTTCCTTTTCACGTCTAGTTATGAGGGGGTTCACATATCAAACGGCTGAGATAGCTGACATCTTACAGCTTCTAAATACATGCAAATCTGTTGAACAGTGATAGTTAACTTATCAAATATTGCTGTAAGGCTTTGTGAATCACAACTCAATTCAGTTATCTCTATGAAAAGCTTCCTGAATGTTCTCTCTCAGTAACTTTAATACTGATATTAATACTGATGTATTAAGCCAGCCTGTTGACCTATCTATCGTTTTACTGCATACATAAACAAAATATTAACAACAATACATACTGTCGACCTACATTATATAAACACTTTTGACTATTTAACCTCATAAAAATATAATTGCATTCTGTTTTACTGCATTACTTTAGTGCAGTCATGAAACTCACTCACTCAACCACACTTTGCCTCGTTGCATTTCACACAAAACATAGTCAAACGGTTATGTTAAGGCACAGATGTCACAGTGACAATAAATAAAAGGTTTCTAACCTGACCAAACACGATTAAAACGTCTTAAAAGTCCTTAAACATATACGGCGATGAGATGACACACAAACTAACCTGTTTCGTAACACAGGAGACGTTAGATGTGGAAAAGGACGGATGCTTTTGAACGAGAGGCAAAGTGTGGAGAATCAGCCTGGAGGACACCAGTCCAGTGGTTTGACTGATTTTTCTCCATCTCATCATCAAAGCAGAGGAGACCCCCTAGTTGCCCATCACATTATGATTACTGCAGAAAAATAAATGAGAAAAAGAGAGAACATGACCCCTGATATCGAGCAAAATGCGCTCCACCTGATTAAACTGAGCATATAGATGCAACTTTCCAGTTGGGATAAGGAGATAAATGAAGCGTAAAGAGACCCATTAGAGGGGAATCTCAGTGTGAAATAGAACAGTAAAGTGTCTTATTATCCCAATACATATGAAGTATTGAACATCTTCATCTTGTACACATTAGATCCCACTCTCCGTTGCATTAATGCAGTCATTACAGTTCTCTGCAATGATCACAGAACTCCTAACTCCTTTAAAATGGCAAATAAAAACACAATATGTCATCTGCACAGTCAAGCCCTGTTAGATGTTGGATTTCAATATTTTTGGAAATACACATTTGAGAATTTGATACCTCGCTCATGTCTGCGCCATGAATATACAGCTAGAGAGCAGACAGTTAGCTTAGCTTAGCATCAAGATTGGAAACGGAGAAACAGCTAGATTTGGTCTGTCGAAAGTTACCCACTAACATCTCTAAATCATGTACTGTTTTCACAACATGTTGTGGTTTTACAGGTTTAACTATTTCTTGGTGGATAGTCAGATTTTGCTGCCTTTGGTCAGAGCCAAGATTCTCTCTCCGTTTCCAGAGAGAAAACAGGCTTTGGCTTGTAGCGTCACATTTAACACACAGATATAAGTGTGGCATCAATCTTTTTATCTAACTCTCAGCAAAGAAAGCACATAAGCGCATTTCCCAAAATGTCGTCCTCTTCCTTTAAGACTGGCATGTTTACTGTGGCTGAACCTCCGTGTAGCTGCTCATTATTTTCCTGGCTGACAGGGCCAATGAAGTCTATTCAAACCAGCCATCACAAAACAGTCTTTCGCAATCGCGGATTAGAATACATGGCAGGCTTTAGAAAAAAATCATCTGCAACAGACGTAAGAAAGGAGCACTTCTCTGTGGCAGCATGGACGCCAAATAGGGGAGGCACAAATCGCTCAAAGGGCAAAAATGTGTTCAAAAGCCTTTGCACAGTGGAAACGCTAAACAAACACTAAAGTAAAATTGGTGCTCATAATAGTACCAAAAAAATATTCTGATTGCTGTTCAGATAAATGACCATTATATTGCAATACAATAACCCGCCATATGTGCATGTACAGGATACATTATCACACTGGTGCCAACAGACAACGGACAGTAGAAAGACTAACTCAGGGCAGAAAGAAGTCTGTACTTACTGACAGGGTTCACTACACGGGCAAAAGGTATCCCAAAACACTTGCCGGAGTCTAAATAAAAGGAAACATGGTCTAAATCACACAAGGTACAAAAGGCTGAACCGCTAACTATGAGAAACAGACATGGGAACAAAGACTGAATACACAGGGGAGGAAGGGTAATGAGGGAGAGGCGAGAGTGATCAGGGGTAGGTGGTGATCACCTCTCCCTCATTACCCGTGGGAAACCATAGAATAGACTAGCCGTGGAACGTAAATTGAACTGTTTGCCCTGGTCGTTTGACTAGTAAGAAAATGGAGATTGTTGTTAGTTGTTATTGTGACAGCACACATCAGTGGGGCCGTAGAGAGAGCGGATGCAGCTCCGGAGCTGCAGGGAGTGAGGCAGAGGAACCATTGACCACCAGCCCGCTGTTCGGTCATTTTCTGTAACCAGTGTAGCATTGAAGCAGTGTGAAACTAGCAAGACAGCTAACTAGCCAGCTGTCCGCTAGTTAGCTAACAAAACCGCATCAGTGTGTCAGCGACTGGCCGTAAGTCGGTTTAGTTCATACAGAAGTTAGCCCGCCACAAGGTTGCAATGGCAAAAGTACAAATGAAAATGGCTGCCGCATCCGGGCTACGTTGATTTGAATGGGGATGTCCGTTTTACTCTTATTCTATTTCTATGTGGGACACAAGGGCAGGAAGTGAAGTATCTGAAACGAAGGTCAAAGGTGATTATACCAAAAATAAACATAACAACGTTAATGAGGAGACAGGAATGTAACACACACAACTTTCTTTATCACCACCTGAATGCCTTCTCTCCTACTTCAGACCCTCCCCGTATGTAGTCAGCAGTAGAACGTTTTTTACCAATACTTGTTAGTGTTTCAATAAAACGTGGTTTGTTTATTAAAGCTGTTCATTAGTTCTGTGATTGGGTGTTTTGTTTTGTAGTTTGCCATGTCATTTCTTTAAAATGTTTTATTCATTTCATGATTTTCTCATTTGTTTCATGAAGTGCACTTCAAGCTCCTCCTGGCCGTAATATTGTGGAGACAACTTTCATACAAAATTGGAGACATAAGAAATATTCTTCACGAGGCGACACCAATATGAGGCAGATGAAAAAAAATTTTTTTTTCTCCTTTTGTTTTTACAGAACGTCTTTTCATCCAAACTCAATTCCTCCCAATAATGACCAGGTTCATGCTATCGTGACAGCAGCATCATATTCATCAAATGAGCATCACTCAGCCAGTTCATCGTTGCACTGAGTCGAACAGAGGAGAAAGAGAAAAACAATAATGTTTCTGAGCTCTAAATTGTGTTTGCTGATAGCGCTGCTGCTTGGCTGGCTGTTGATGGATATTACTTTCCATGCTGTTCCCCAGGCCGCTGTGTGAAGCAGTGCCTTTTGAAATGAGCGATCGTGTGATGCTCCTCTTAAACTAGTTCAGCATGGCATCATTCATCATCTGCGGCACAGCCAGCGGGGAGCGGCAGCGTCCCCATGTCTGCCAGTCACAATGGGGTTACAGGGAGAATTGCTGTATGCAACCTCGCAGTGCTGCACTTTGCACTGGGCCACTGAGATAGCACTACTTCCACATTTCACATACGTCAGAAACAACTGAACCGCAGTGGTAGCTGTTTCAGGAGCTGTTTCAAAAGTACTGCCACCCTGCATCTATCCCGTAATAAGACATTTCTCCTGAGGGCGGAGAACAGTGCAGCGGCAATGTATCGCCTATGTAAAAACTGGGACTTAAACATCTTTAACAACACTGTTCTTGAACACACTTAGCCTACTGCTTTTTCACAGTTATGTCAATGTATATTGAATGACGTCCAAGTCAATCATTCAAATGGGCATGATGACGTTCTTTCCTCATCTACACCTGCTGTTTGCCTTTTCGGTCAGTTTGTTCGTGCTCCAGTTTCAGGCTGCCATGCGCATCTAAAATCCACACCTGCCAACTCCTCAGTTTGTGTTTATGCGAGTGTTGTAGAGGAAATGATTTGCATGGGGAGCAAACATATTGTTAGCAGTTAATTCAAGGCTGACTTTGGAATCCGCTGCTTTTTGGAAAGCGTTACCCACAGTGTGAAGGGCAAAGCTCAGTACTTCTCAGGCACATCGGAATTCTTATTTCCAAAAAACCTTTTCAAGTGACTTTTTACCACATAATTGTCTCTGAATTTAATGGACTCAACTTGAAGTGCTTTCTGAAGTGCAGCTGCTGCGCCGACCACTTTGTACCTGCTGCATACATGGAGCTGCAGCTTTGTGGGTGGTTGTTGGCCATGATAGACTGCAGACAAATAAACTACATAAAACTGGCTGCCTTTCGAATGTAAAACAGTTTCAGAGTAGTTTAAAAAGGAACACCCACACTGTTTGTTCTAGTACAAAAACAGTAAGGCCTGGTTACACCTGCATTTAAATTTGATTTCAGTGGAATTGCCGTGACCAGTAAACCATCTTCACTGACCTTATGGAAAACATGGAGCCTGAGAGTCCAAAACAGCAGAATCGCTTATTTAACTACACAAAAGATAAATACTTTACAGACTGTTATGAGACTGAGTCAATGGTACAAATAAGCCTCTTGAATTACATGTGTGAACGTATTGGCTTGTTAATTGAGTTAATAGCTTTCTAAATGGGAGTTAGCAAGCTTTCTACCTCGGAGAGCTATTGTGAATGATTTACAATAGCCCCATATTCCCAGCTGGCTTGCAAATTAGCGGTTAGCTTGCCAGCTTCAGTAGTTTGCCAACCAGCTCTGCAAGTCACCACATCACAGAGCTTCTAGAGCCACACATTTCACAAAGACACATTTCACTGTAAACTGGGATCTAGTATATGTATTCATTCGTATGTTTTCATTGGTGTATAATCACCTGAAAACTAAGAATCATTGTGTTTTCGTTAGCTTAGAATGAGCACTTTATATCTACATTGGTTGTGAGTCCTCTTCACAGCGTCTGCATGTTGCACCGCCATGTTTCTACAGTAGCCCAGAACAGACAAAACAAACACTGGCTCTACCGAGAGCCTTTCGTGTGTTGACATTACTTGAAGGCCACCTTAGTGCTCCTTCATGCTTGGAAAAGGAGGGGTGAGCAGAGAGGCAATCTGCACCCTCACCACTAGATGCCACTAAATCCCACACACTGTACCTTTGAGCTCTTATTAAACCCTAAATTATTAATTGCGTTGAATAAAATAGGTGTGGTTCTGTACACACAAACACACGTTTGAACATTGTCATATGAATTGCCCACAATAAGTATTAAGCTCAGTTCTTTTGTTGAGCAGTTATTCCTCAGGGTGATAAACAACACAGTATTTTATTTATGATTCATTTACTAGTATTTACATTTATGAACCACTGATAAATGAGCTTGGTGGGGTTATTTAGCGGCATAATGCTTTTGGTTTGATGTAAAAAAGACAAGTTGCGGGCACAGCCTTATCCTAGCTTGATTATGGTTTATTTAGTTCAGTGTTTTCAGTCATTAGGCATTAGTTAATTATTAATTATTTAGGTTTTTACCTTTTTAAATGATTTCTCACTCACTCTGTGCCTTTTCACTCACTGAATTGTGGCAGTGTAAACTGAGTGTTTTTTGTTATTTCTTGGAAGTAGAACGCTTACTACTATACAGTGTTTGCTTGTTTTAGCCAATTTACATATACTTTAATGCCGCCTTTTTTTAAAGTGTGATTTTTTTCTGGAATACCATATTCAACTCTGGTGGACTTGGCAGGAGGGCTGCATGTTCGACAGATACGCAGCAAAAAAACGCACTCGTGTATGATGAAGTGCCCTCTAGGGTGCCCTTCCGGTGGAGAAAACAGCATGCAGTGCACTAATGGGGGCCTTTAAATGGAGACATTGACGCAGTGCCACTGGCTGCCATACATGCCAGAAAACCTTCAACACGCTGGTGCCCTTTTTATTTCTTTTCGCCCCTGCCCCTCTGACAGCCTGAGTCCGCCACTGATACATACTAATGTGAAATAATATAACTTTGGCAAAATAACCCAAACATTATGTGTAGGCAGTGGATTGCCTAAATATCTCAAACAACCATCTGCAAGTCGTTTTTCATATTGTGAACACACTGTACCAAGGTACAAAAACTGGCTTTTGGTTATTTGTACATATTCAGCACCTGGTGTAAATCTGTAAGATAAAAGCCAAGAAGAAAGGCTGCATTTAGCTCACAGCTCTGCTTCTGAAGGCTGTTAGCACACACCTTTCTTAACACTCAGCTGGCACTGGTGAGCGGGAAGCATTTGATCATAAGACAAGATAAGTGATGGTCAGCAACTCTTGCCATTAAACTCTATAAGGAAAGTGTGGTTGTTGTTTTTTAGATGCGCCGTTAAAAACTAAACCTGTGAGATGAAAAAGCAGCAGGAATGGAGCAACGCCACCTCAACCTTCCTGTAAAAAGGCTTTACAGCGTAGTCTAAATTGATGTGCCCTGTTTAATTTTCAGATTGGGATTGTGGTTCTGGCTGAAATATAGAATGTTCTTTCTTTTCTTTTTTACCACCCCCAATAAATCTGCTCTGCATTTTCACTTCTTGTAGATGTGAATTCTGGCCAAGACACTTTAAAACAAGTATTTCTTGGCATTGATTCATGAGGGCCTGGAGTTCAATTGCTTGTAAGAGTCAGCATGTGACAGCTGTTCTATAAAGACAACAACACACACACACACACTACATCCCCTTACATAGGACTGTTCCTCTAAATACCACAGAAGTAAACAGGTCTAGTGATTATTGGAAAAACAGACTTTAATCACTGGCAACACCTCTTTGCAACATCAGACCCAACTAAAGGAGCAAAGACTATATATATATATATATATATATATATATATATATAT
>NW_022280031.1:13789746-13810783 GCF_004355925.1 Anarrhichthys ocellatus
TATATATATATATATATATATATATATATATATATATGGCGCCTTTTATTAGCAGATATCGCAAAGCTCTTCACAGTTATAAGATTAAAGTGCATATAACGTAGTAAGACAATGAGATTTAAAACAACCACAAAGTGTTCTTCAACAAGCTATAAACTTGAACAAAAGCCAGTCTACACAGGCTGTGAGCTGTTTATTAAAAGTGTCTACAGTCCAGTGGGAGTGAGTTCCAAAGTCTGGGAGTTACAACCTCAAAAGAGCGATTGCCTTTGATGGTCTTAAAGTCTGGAGTTTGATACACGAAACTAGTCCTGGCCGGATGACCTCAGTGACCTGCTGACAAGATGCAGCACTGTAGTAAGTCAGTAATGCGAGAAGAAGACAGACCGTTGTGTTGCTTCAAAAGTGATAAAAAAAAAAGGATTTTTGCCGTTTCTGAATTGTGGCAGTGTAAGAATACGAATTTCTGGGATCGCAAATGTATCAGCGGCAACCATTTGTGAAGCGTGACGCTGCCGCCATTTGCGATCTTCGTTTAAGCGGTGCTTGCTTTTCTGAGATAAGCGCCGCAGTAGCCCTGACCACTCGTAAACGATCAACAGATGTCCCGAGGAGTCAAGTAAACAGATTGTCAGCTCATATTCCACAGGTGGTCGAGCAAATGTCTGTGCTGTGCTGGTAATAAACATGTATAGACAGTGAGTCAGCGTGTATGTGGGACGTGTGGTTGATATCAAGCAGAACAGCGGCATATACGTATTCTGCTGGACTCCAACAGAGAGAGACCTCTGGCTCTCAACTCTGTTTAATCACCTCTCCAAGGAATACACAGCTCCACTGAGCTGCAGGTGACACACACACACACACACACACACACACACACACACAAACAGCAACTTCAGTAACAGAACCTTTAGCTACATAACACAGCAGTAAGCAGGATATTCTGCAAAGCAATAGGGATGTACATTAGTGGCTGCTGACTGGTGAAGTTACCCCGTTGCTTATGATTCCGAAACATTTTAATTAAATGAAACTGCGGTCAACATAAATGAAGAGAAGCCTGTGAGCGACTTGAGTTCACCATTGTACTTTAGTGCTATATTCTTTTAAATGTCCACTGTGTGGGATTTAAGGGGATCTACTAGCAGGAATGTAATATAATATACATAACTATGTTTTCATTTGGGCATTAGTGCACCTGAAACTAGAAATCGGTGAGTTTTCGTGAGCTTAGAATGAGCCCTTTATGTAGGTAGTTCGTCCGTTGATATGACGAACTTGTTAGCAAACAGTTACTAATATACACATCTAGCAGACACGGAGCAGCGTCGTTATTCATTTCGACTTGTGTTTCTGTCTCCCTGAATTAAAGTCTCTCTCTCTCTTCACTCTGTTTCTTCTTCAATGGCTAAATGATGTGTTAGTTGTTGTCTGCCGTTGCTGGGCAGGTAGCATACAGTGGGGTTATAAAGTTGGTTGCCGAAAAAAAGGTGGCGGCTGCTACTGAAATGACCCTGGTGAGAGCTGCTTTGCATTACAAATTGCCATTTTTCCCCTAATGATAATAATAATTAGTACAGCATTAAATTGGATCATCTTATTCCCCGGCTAAGACGCTGGGTTTTAAAACAGTTGAGCTGGATTTCATCACAATGACAAAAAAAAGGTCCAGTTGTGGGAACATCAAATGGACAATTGAGTGATTGACAGTCATTATCATTCTTTTGAAGTTGTGTTTATATGGTCACCTCCAATATTCACTCTCTGTTCCTTTCATTTTTGGTCTCTACCAACTCCTGAGGGAAATATCTGGCTCTGTAGCCGCTAAATGCGCCGCTATTTCCCCCATCTAGTCTCTAACTGTTTTCTGTCTGCGGTTTGGTGCTGAGCAGGTAATGTAGAAGGTAGTGAATGAGAGCGGTGAGAATGAACGAAAACAATGAGCTGAAACTTACTATAAAGCTACGTAAAGGCATGGGGAGTTGCAGATTTGGGTGATGATTCTCTGAAGGTTTATAACTAAGAGTGAGCCCTTTCACATTGTCATTGATACATTATGATAAAAATGATTGCTTATAGCAGCTTGAAACAGACGGACGGGGAACACACACATTGCCTCAACAGTCCTCTGATTGTCTGTAGCTAAACTGGAGAAACACACAAAAGCAGCTCAGCACTTGATCAACTCAATAAGTGAAAATTGTCCACTTAATCTGATCATCTGTGTGAAATCATAACAGATCAACACGAGGGATTCATTCAACATTTCATGGGATTGTTGATTCAAAATCCAAATGAAGCTTAGCGGAAGTTCAATGATAAAGTCTTTATGCTATTCTATTTATTTACTTACATATTTCTCTCTCTTTATTTTCCAACTCAATCAGCTGACTGAGGGCGGTCACTCTTGCAGTTACACCAATCAGATTTAGCCGCGACCTCTGTGACCTCAGTCATCTAGTTGCCGTCAATTTTTTAAAACTGTTCTTTTCTCTGCTGCCATCAACTGTCATTTCAGTGTTGGATTCATGCAACCCTCCCTCCACCAACTTTCACCTCCAGATTTCATCACCGATGGGTCCTTCCAGTGAGCTCATCAGAATTCCTGCTCCACATCACATCCATCCAGATGTTCAGCCATTGCTCTTCACCCCTTCACCACCAGCGCTGTCTAGACTCCATCGGGGAGATAACCCTGTTCAGCTCATGGCATCACCACCCCTTAAAATAATGTCATCATGATATAGACAAACATTTATTATTAATTAATTGAATTACTCATAAAGCCTGTTTTCAATTAATTCCCTCTTGATTGAACTACATTAGCTGTAAGCTCTCCTCAAAGCCACCAGACTTCCAACCCTGGTCTGGTTAAAACAAATTCACAGTTAGATGTGAAAATATGCTTGCTGGACCCCCCTGCCTCTCTCTGCTGTTGCTCAGTGCTATTCCGAGTTCGCTGAACGAGTCTGCCGCTGTGCGACAAAAGTCTGAACAAACTTTTAAATTACTAGCCCTTTAGATCTAATATGAGTGAAGATTCAGCAACTTTCTCACCTCAAATGTGATGTTGGCAGACTGCTGAGGTGAAATAATTAAAAGTTTACTCAAATATTCCGCCTATTTCCTAATCGAGGGAAAAGAAATGCATCATGCGCAAAGGATTGTGGGTGTTTTAAAAGCCCTGAGGACTCAGTCCTCGGAAGAATTTTGAAGGATACTCGGAACTTCGGCGTGACTGGATGACGAAGCATCCTTGAAATTCAGCCATTGAAGGATCCTTCTTTGACTTTGAGAACCCCCCCTCCGTGGGTGTGCCCCATTAGCTAGCCAATGGACGCTGCTCAACACTGCGCTCATACAGTGTTTACCGCAGACAACGCCATCTTAACCCACGTTAACACTGTTAGTTCTGTCAGCTAGCTGTCGCCATGTTGAAACCCGTGTGGAGGCAATCCCTCAGTTATGGATATGGTCAGAATTTGGAATTTAGCCCTTTTAAAAATTTCATTTCAAGTGATTTGGATATAAAATAAATTTATAATTTTGATTAACAAATCCGCAGCGGCCTTAAATCTGATGTTTAGCGCTCTCCGATGCAGCGCAGCTAATCAAAAGGCTGCAAAGAAAAACCACGAGACAAAACCAAAACCGAGGCATGCTTGCATTTCTTTGGTGTTTCAAAGTGTAAGATGTTTTTATCTCTTAATGACTTGCACCTGGTGAACAACTGGTGTTTTGTGTGTTCTGAATAGCAATTATGTGGCGTGTCAAAGAAGCTATTATATAACAAGTAATTTTCCATAACAATCAGGTTCTCTGTATTGTTTTCCCCTGACACGTTCACACATTCCTCTCTGTGGTTATAACAGATAATAGCTGGGCACTGACCTTGTGCTAAACAAGACCTGATTCTTATTCTTACTCTCGCCTCCTCCACAAGACTACATGTGTTAGTGTCAAATTCAAGTGCCATTATGCAAAACAAAAAAAAATATCTCTTAGCCACACATTTAAAAACACAAAGTCAGCATCCTCAGCCCTAAATTACAAGATCTCAGCTTTCTTGAGTTTCTTTTGGGTTCGTCCGTCTTCCTGTTAGAGAGAGTGAGTGACTTGGAGGATCTCTGCAGGTGGCGGAGCCATTTTGGGGACGGTGAGCGATGGTGTGTCGTGGGCCCATCTTTAATTCAGATGTCTCACGGTTCGGTGGTGGAGAGAAAACAAGAGACTTAAGATACAAGATTGATGCTCAAGTGGGAGGCATGCACAGCCAGTGTGAGTCACACAGCTGAGGCATCATGCAACAAAACAAGCGGTAGATTTGCGGTTCATATGTCATTCCGAATTGATCGCCCGGGCTGTCTGGTTTGGTTGTTTTATTCGTAAATTACATCAGACGCTGTCTTTTTATGAGTTTGGTTGTGCTGAATTGTGGCTGACATATTAACATCAAATACAGGTGAAATCAATTTGAGAATTTGTCGAGTGAAGGACACTTTCGATACATAATAAACATGGCTGCAAACCTACAAGAGGGCCCTGGGGCAAAAAATAGAGCCTCTTCCTCTTCCTCTTCCTCTCACTCGCTGAGCATTGGGTCAACTTCAGGGACCTGTCACGACTAGAGGCAAACACGTGGCAGAATCATTTTGGAGCCCCAGAAACCAACCAGTTGAAGAAGCATAACAACTGTATTTTAAATGACACATGCTACAGCTTAGTATATGAATATGATGAGGGGAACCACCTTTAACTTTAGTTCCGGCGCAAATTACTAATTCATGCACACAAAATTTTAAAAGAAATGATCTCGACACTTGCCTGGTAGTGTCATTTCAAATTCTGAAATTAATCCTGCCAGAAGAAGAGGGTCAAGAAGTCATATAAATCAAAAGATTTCTATTCATTGGAAACTAAAATGTGGTCAGTAAATTCAATGGCAATCTGATCATTTATATTATAGGATATCGTGTTGACGTTTTGACTTTATGGTGGTGATAGAGGAAATCAGGGGGTGACCAAAACCAACCAGGAATCATCTATTGGGGACTTTGAACATTCATAATTGCCATTCTTTGGCCAGTCATACAGAAAGACAAGCCCTCATAGTATACACCATAACACACCACCAATACAAGCCCTCATTACCATAATAAACACATAAACTCTACAAGGCTGGATCCCATTCTGTGTGAGTCTTTATCGTTTTGTACATTTTTCATGGCAAAAGCAGGAGCTTATAGAAATTCAGTGAATGTGGACACTTACCAACACGGTGTCTTGTATTCTGGTCTTCTAGCTAAAGTGTGTGTGGCCATCATCCAGCGCTCCCTAACCGGCAAAACAAAGACATCCTTCAGGGGGTTGAAGGGAACTGCAAGGAGAGGTATGATTGGAGCGAGACTGCAGGTGCTCGAATGAATTGTATGTACAGCGGTTCCCATGTTCTCCCGGAGGCAGCTCACCTCAGAGATTTAAACACAAAGGAAGCACATAAAAGAAACACAAATCAGAATAAAACGTTGTGTAATCTCATTTGCCTGCTAATCTGATTACTCCCAGCGTCACATATATTCACATTTTGGCAAGCCCATTTAAATCCTGCTGTTCCAAGTCCACTTCAAAAAAAAATATTATAAAAATGAATTGAAGTCTAATGGACACCATCAGTACAAAAACACTATGAACTGGCGTTTTTGTATGATGTCCTTCAAGAGAACTGGTTAATCACAATACCAAGCCTTGAGAGGCTTGATTCATTTTAATAGAGTTTAAGATTATTTTTTCCCCCTTTGTTCCACCACTGTGCTCATACTACACAGTTCTTCTGTTTTATTTGAAGTTGTTGTTCAATCAAAGATAAACGCTTCCATAAATTGGTATTACTATTATGAGAAAAAAATGAGAAAACAAACTAAACACCCTCCGATTACTTTGAATGAGCGGGAGAGTTTATGAACTGGAGTCAGAACTTTACATTTATTTCTGATCTTTTAATAGCAGCAATATTATGGTAACGCAATAAGAAGTGCCTGTAACTGACATAATGTCCCATATGGGAGGCACTTAAATAGTCATTATATACAGCATGTTTTTATCTTAGACATCATGAAGGAATAATGGCAACCTGCGAGTGACATCTTTTGTTAAACTGTCAAAATGGGATGGATGTGTTGTATGACAGTGTATACAAGGTGCTAAACACTCACATTTTTAAATGTGGAAATGTCATGATGGTGTCTAATATTATCTTAGGTGTGTGTTTCTTTTTCTGTGACAACCTGTTTGAGTTCAGGACCTTATCCACCGATTTATGTTTAGTTAAGCCACTTAGTCCTCAGGAACACTCGCTTATCACATTCCATATGTTGAGATCATCCGTGACGGACAACAATCGTGTTATCCAATATTTGGCTTCACATATCCAAACTTCCACTGCCAAACTAATTTTCTGCTGCCACCAGCACTCTTCATAGTTGCCTTGGAAACGAAAACTTGCGGTAGCTTGTCTGTTTAGTGAAAGTGAAGTAATTGATGCATTATATGCTAATCAGAAATAACAGTGTGGGTAGGACGGTGCGGATGTTCACTCAGTTGGCATACCAAGCAGATGCAGATGAGTGTAAAGCTGTCGGTTTCCTGGGCAGACCTTTGTTGATGAATGCCAGACGCAGCTCTGCTGATGGAAACGTCTGCTTCCTGCTCAGCAGACCAGCAAAAGGCGCAGTCAATGGAATATTAAAATCATTATATCAGAAAATGAAAATAAAATAGTAATAGAGTGTTGGAGGCGGGAAATGGTGGTGCGATAAACAGCAGTGATTGTTCAAAAGGAACCATTTCATCCGCCCCGGGATCAGACGCTGCTGTGGTCATCGCTGAACTTCTCAGTGCAGGTAAAACGTATTCGTATTCGTTGGTGGACGATTGAATGTTCTGCTGAAATATAAGATTATTTTAATTGGTTGTGAGACTCAATAAGGTCCTAATGGAGGAACACATGCAGGAAAATCTGCCACAGTAAACCGCATCACTTTTATGTCACCGTGTGGACGGCGACTTAAATGGCTAAAAAGATTATCCCTCTTGTCATTGTTTCTCTTTAATGTTATCATCCACTCCCAAAAGTCTGCCCCCCTAATGAGCAAGGCTCTATATGGAAAAAATATACAGCGTTGCCTCGAGATACAGTAGCAATGATTTTAGGCTCCTGACAGAGGTTAAAAAGAGATGAAAATGGAATTAAACTGAAGTGCAGTATTGTGAATTATTTAGTGCAGAGGCCGTAGCAAAGATCTGACTACTTGCTCATTTAGGAAGATTAACAGATGTGGCAAATCACTTTGCTGTCAATCTTTTACAGTTCCGAGCTGAAGAACTATGAATAAATCGGATGTCATATCTCCACTAGGAACTATTCTTTATATCTTCCTCTTTCCCTCTCTTCCCTGCACAGTATGTCTAAAAATAAAAAAGGATGCATTTGTTATCCAACTCGACTGAGGGCCATTGTGTTGCACTTTTCTCTGTGGCCTTATCTCACTCATTCAAATTCTGCCCCGACAGCAACTTCTGAATCAGTCTTACTGATTACAGGAGGAAACACATTTGTGCAAGTTCCATATAGAGCTGCACATAATGAGAAAAAATATGGCGCCGCTGCCGGACAGCAGATAAATGTGACCTGTACGACAATGGGAGGATACCAGCCACAGATTCAGTCGAATAGACAACTGTCCTCATCTCGCGATGACGTACCTCTTCAAACTGGACATCTGTGTAGTTTAACATTGCTGAGACTCTTGTGTACCTTCTCTGTCACGATAAGACTTTGTCCCACCTCACATCTGTCCTCGAACTGAGGGGCACTCAGACCCAAATTAAGACACGTTCACACAGACATTAATCTGCCACTGGTCGCAGCCTTGCTTTATGGGCAGAGATATACTGTCTAAGGAGAATGAGAACCTCACTTCACCACCTCCTCCCATCTCTCTTTCTCCCATCTCTCCCTCCATCTCCGAGCCACTGTTTAAACAGGAAGCCGTGTGCTCAGAGAAGCTGTTGTCTTGGTAAATGGTGCAACTGAGGAGGAAATGGATAACAGCCAACCTTGGTAATTGTACAGACTCAATCACTGGGAATGATTTGGCTCAAAGAGGTCACTCTCCTTTTAGGCGGCTTTATTAGGTAGCGCTGTCGTGCCTTATACAGCTTTGCTTCAAATTCCCCATTATGTGACAAACAAGAGTCCCCCCTAGAGTCCCCCACAGACCCCCTAGTTGCTGCGTGAGGCTAAATGCTAACATCAGCATGTCAACATTGACTGCTAACTGGCTAAGGTGTAGCAGATATAATGTTTACCATGTTCACCATCTTAGTTTAACCTGTTAGCATGCTAACTTTGGCTTTTTAGCACTCAACACAAAGAACAGCTGAGCTTGAGAATGTCATTAGTTTTGAAGAAATTTGCATGTCTTTGCATTTCATCCTGAGGGGTGCTTGAATATTTGTAGCAAATCTTTCCTCAATCCATCCAGTAAATGTCAAGTCATTTCACTTTGAACCATAGACTGAGAAGTGGAGGCAGTCACCGTGACGTCACCCATGGTTACAGTTTAGAAGCCTTGAGTTTGGCATTTTGTCTGTCTTGGTTTTTTGTAAGCAAAACTGACATAAGAGGGAGAGATAAGTACAAACAAAAACTGATTAAGACAATTGTAAGCAACCAAAATGTTACAGTTAGCTTTCATAAACTGAAACACACTGTGAAAGGTTAGAGTTATAAGACAAAAACAACGCCGTGGTAGCGACCTGTCACTGACAGGGTAGCCTTGCCCTAAAGCATACTCTGCTTTATGGTCTATTTTAAATGGGACCATAATTTACTAAATGATTTATTGAAGAAGACTCGAGACCATAAACTCATGTCTACAATGTTTACTGAGGTAGTAAATCAAGTGAGGAGTAGGGTCATTTTCTCATAGACTTCTATGCAATCTGTCTTTAAGGCACCTCCACATTGGCTCTACTTTTCAGACCCGGAGGTGACCGTCCGCTCTGAACCACAAATGTCAACCTCAGGGTGGCGCTAGAAGAAGAATCACTGATGCACATGCTCTGCAAAATTATATTACGATAAACCCAGTAGTTTGATATTTCAGTCTGGACCAACCACTGCCAAACATACCTGCGAAAACACTTCCATAGGACATAAATTCAGTGGAGCATTTTGCCTTAAAATGGAAAAACGAGGGAGTGTTTGAGAGTGTCTTGTTTGACTAGTAAGTCAAACACCCAAAGCACACTAATGTGGTTACATGAAGGCTTGGGTCTCCTTGCTGGGAGGTGACATGGACATCATGAGCAAACACAGAAAGTAGTTTTATTCACTTTACTTATGATAACTGTTAACAAATTGGGATGTCATTATTGCAGAGATGTAGGCCCATCAATTAGAGGGTGATTCAACCTCTCCTTTATATATATATTATACTAAATTAAACTACAAGTGATCAAGCAGCGGGATCCTTTTGACACAAAATGGCAAAGAGACACAGAGTCAAACACAGCATCTGATTGGAGAAGACAACCACGGAGTAAAAACAGCCTTTATTACACTGTTCGACACCAGCAGCAAATTGGCTGGAAATTAAAACTAATGAGCAATTACCCAACCAATGAACTCCTATTAATGTCTGTTTTCTCAATGCTCTCCAACTGAATCCTAATTTCTACTTATTTAATCAATCTGAATAAATACGACACTTGTTTTTGGTTCCTTAATCTTTCATTGTTTTCACTGTGCGCCACGGAGAATCTGCGTTTGCAGCCTGATAAACATACAGGAAAATAATCCTCTTGAAAGACTGTGAATGCAGCGCACACCAACATATTTCTCCATAATCAAAACATGGCACCCGCTATTGGTTCAGTTTATTTATACATTCATGAATACTTAATATGCATGCGGCTTGTATTATGAACGTCCTGCCCCCTATTTCTGCCATATAAAATGTATTATTTACCCTTTACCGAGAGAAGAGTTGCACTCTGCTTGAACCGACAGCTTGTTTCCTATTTATTCTGGTATCCCTTACCATGCAACTGCACATGAAAGGCCCTTCAACACGGGATGGTAATGACTTAACAGGGTGTGTTCACAAAGAAAAATCTTTAACAATATAATCAATTATTCCAGCACTCTCTCGGCCCTGAACAGCTATGATACAGCAGAGGATAAACATGCGTGCAATGCTTTGGTGATGAATTCAACACTGTAATCAATGAACAGTGAGGTAAACTGAAGGTTATTGTTGTTGTTTTTAATGAACTCGAGCATTGCTGCATGGGCTTTAACATTTTGAATTACAAGTTTATAGATTTTCAGTCACTTTCTCTCCCACAGAGCTGAGCATAATGTTCGGCAACCTCAGCAGAGCTATACCGGGGAACCTGTGTGAAGATTCATCATTAAAGAAAGCAAGAACATAATATCAAAATGACCGGACTTCCCACAGGACTGCTTTTCCGTAAATGTGAACAGATGGTTGTGTGTGTGTGTGCGTGGAAAGTAGACTCACCGACAGGATATGGCTGTTTTAAAGAGATCACTACCACCACCCTCAGCTCACCACCTGTAACAACATACACAGGTCTTTGTGTCAAAGTAAAGCCACTCTTTCTGCATGTGAAATTCATTTTACACTATCATATGCCTCTTCTGTGTTGGGGTTTTTTGCAAATAGGCCTGTGTACAAACTTTTTAAGCAACAGTCACAGATATGAGGAGGCATCTTATGCCTCACAACAGCATAAAGTGAAGCACTATCTGCAATAGTAATGGGGTAATTATGGAAATTAGACACCAGCTTTCATCGTTTACAAAATAGTGATCTTTGTGTTGGTTGTTCAGGCCTATCCTTTCTGGTTGATAGTGGAAGCTCACACGCGTCTTCACGCTTGACTGAAAAGCTTGTGCTCGCATATCCAGCATCCGAACATCTATTCCCGCTGAAGTCAGAGTTCATGCTTTAATTCCTTATGCAAAGGTGCCGGCATGCACCTCTGAGGACAAAGTCCCATCTCCTGTGTGCTGAAACACACACACACATATGAGAATATAAGGCGTTTTTACATTACTGCTATTCTTGTGGTTCCATAAATTCCAAAATAATTCATCATCACTTTATCATGCGAAGACAAAGCAAACAGGACTGCCTGTGTTGCAGAAGTCCTCCTGGTGTTCACATAGACCAATGCTGCCCCCTAGTGTCAGAGCTGGGAGCAGGAGGAAATTAAACGCAAGTCACTGCTGGTTACCACTAGAGGTTCCTGTTAATAATACAATGAAATGCAAAACTTAAGTGATCCTCCAGTTGACCCTCCACAGGGAGGTCAAAGTACAGGTCAGATGCAGATTACTGAAATATTAACAGGAGCAGATAATAATTGCAAATGAAGCCATCTTGGGGAGTTGGCAGTAGGCAACCTCTTCTGATTTTAAAATGAGCCGTCGAGCTTCAGTGACTTATTGTCAGTGGTGTTCTTCATCAGGGCAGATGTAGATGCCTACAATGCAGGAATATGGCTCCTCGTGTTAATGGACAGTCCCTTAACCACTGGTTCTTCTTCACGGTGCTTCAAATGTGAGGTGTAAATTGGTTTGTGATTTGATTGTTACAATAACAACCAGCACAGTTGTTGTAATTGAGGTCAAGAACCTGAGAGCTGCTGCTCTCAACAATGTGTCTACCCTGCTGATTTAAGTGGAAATATGACTACAACTGTTAAAATGTGTTTTGAAGACCCGAGATCAAACTGTGAACAATTAACAGTCCTCTTATTTTCTCTTGTGCCAGATTAAACACTAAGCTACAAATCAGAGATTTAACGGGTCACAGACACACAATTTTAGTATTGCATTTCAGGAACGTTGGGTAACTCAGAAACTGAAGATGCCAAGATTTCCTGATTGTTCGTCTAGCACCAAAAACAACGCAGCCTACATTTCCAATAATGCAACCAATAGCATTGTTTTGATTTGATCCCTGCCTGGTTAATTAATGCCCACCTTTTCCCATCCATCTCCAGATTGTAACGCAGGCTTTCTGTTACATATTTTCTAACCTCAAGCCCAGTTGAAGCCAACCCTAATGACGTCATCAGCTGATGATGTCATCATGTTTTTCCCTCAGACCTTACAAAGCTCCTCCAAAGCCACAGAGGCCGTTTTCACAGGCTGAGTAGCATGAAACGAAAAAAGAAAGTTTTTTTGAAATCTAAAAAAGTCTGATTAAATTCACAATTTCCTTGTCTCATGGTTAGAATTAAGAATCTAGTGTGAATAATAGCACTGTGTGATTCAGCCACACATCTAAAAAAGGCAATTAAACACTCATTTGGAGACATTTCTAATTTGCGACTTTCTAGTGCAACTGCTCATATTTCATGCTTTGTTGACACACTCATTCATCACAGAGAACGCGGCCTGGACTGGATGCCGCCTTCAGACAATCACCGCTCACTGTACCGTACGTGTCAGTGTCCAGTTTTCCACTGCACTGAGCAATGAGGATGGAAATGTTACCACGGGAACCAGCCGGAGCGACGGAGTGTACGTTTCTAACGGGAGACGCTGATAATTACACAGTGGAAATAACTGAAGGTCACAGGTGACAACACGGCAGAAAGTATGACCCTTAAAGTATGAATGCCGCTAACCTTTCTCAGGGACATTTACACACACTTCCTGCAGATTTACATAACACGGCTTTTTGGGACAGTAATAGTGGAAAACATGGGTAACACATACTTTAATCATTTTCTTTAACACATTTCTCTTTACAATAATAGTCCATGTGAAAAAATATATTATAAACTGTAAAGCATTTTCATGATATGCTACATTGCTACATTCAATGCTACATTCACGACTACGAAAGCCATCGAGCAGAAAATCAGAGGTCTGTGGTGTGTATAAAAAGTCCAGAAGAAAAGGCCACTGAGTCAAAAGGTCCAGAGAGTTATAACGACTTCCTCCTGGTGTGAGGACGGTTCTTGCCCAGACAGAGAGCGACGCTGCTCGGGGAGGCCTGTGACGACGCGGTGCAGGAGCTGCAAGAGGCACGGTCCACACTGTAGGAGATGGAGTTGTAAAAGACGGGGTTGCTGTGGCCGCCCGCCTGGTCGCTGCGAGACGGGGAGGGGCTCTCGTAAATGTCCGGGCCACAGCACACGCAGGAGAACAAGGCCCTGAGTCTGCTGGGTTCTGAGAGCTTTGGGTGCTCAGATAAAACAAGTCTGCGCTCCTCGAGGGGAGAGGCGAGGAGATTCATACAGCTGGTGCCCGCCTCCATGGGAAGGCTCAGGTTGCACAGGCTGCTGTGTCCGTCTTCGCCGTCGTCTTTATAGCTGACACCGGCAGTTTCTGCCTCCTCCTCCTCCCCCGACACCTCCCCATCCTCCTGCGTGTCCTTAGGCTGCGTTGCCTGCTCCTCTACCACGGCTTCAGGCCTCGTGTCAGGCTCCTCCGTGCTGACAGTGAGAAACCTCAGGACCACCAGGTTAAGAAAAGCCCCAATGACCGTCAGCCCCACCAAGATGTACATGAAGCTGAATGCCACGTAGGGTGGTCGCTTCTGGAGGGCATTTGTCTTCTGCAGGGCCACAAAGTCCCCAAATCCAATGGTGGTGAGCGTGACGAAGCAGTAGTAGTAGGCATTAAAGAAGGTCCAGTCCTCGAAGTGGGAGAAGGCCGCGGCTCCGATGCCCAGGGTGCTCATGCACGACAGCAGACCCACCAGGACCATGTTCCCCATGGACACCTCGGTCTTCCGTAAACCCAGGCCCCGCTTGGCTCTGCGCAGGAGGTAGCGGACAACAGTGTTGATCCTCTCGCCCAGGCTCTGGAACATGACCAGGGTCAGAGGGATGCCCAAGACTGCGTAAAACATACAGAAGGCCTTGCCAGCGTCAGTGCGTGGAGCAGCGTGGCCATAACCTACAAAGTCACAGCATATTGCAGGTCACATAATGTCGAGTACTACTGTTTAATGTCTAGAAGGATTCACAGTCACCACCAAGTGTCAAAGTAGGTCTTAAACACTGAGCAAGTTTAATTTATTACATGTAGCTGCTTCCATGGTTAAACCTTCATGAATCAATATTTTCATATCATCACACGCCTCTGCTTAATGTGAACCTGCTCATTGTGACACAATCACTGAGAGTTTAACACCAAACTCGTTTTTTTCCCCAGAGGACAGGCATTTCCAAAGCTAGCACCAACTGTAGCTGGTGGAGAAAGACTAACAACGGTCTGTGTGTTTTGATGTTTTTCTGCCCCCTACTGGCCAAAGCGTGACGAATGCAGCTTTAAAGAAGAGTGTAAGGTGGGAAATGTGTAGCGTCTCCCACCCTAATGGCGCGACAAAGTTACACCTGGTGTCCGACAAATATTTGCTCCGTCCTGCATTCACTTCTAGCTGTTCCTGTTTTAGCGGACTCACACTTTCAGATGTTCCCACTTGTTCAACTTTTATTGATTGGAGAACTGATTTTTCTAGCACATTTAAACACCATGTTTAGTACATTATCACGCCACCAAACTACTAACTGCATTCCCATACACTGTTTACAGTTTATGATCAGTCTGATCATCATTCATCTGAACTCCTCATCAAAACATCGTGTCCTTATTACATGCGGGATCATTTAATTGAACGGAAGTTCTTGGGGGTCAATATTTTGCCAGGTATTTCAAAAGGAAATTCAGCTGCTGTTGTGCCATTAGCATTAGATGCATTACGCAACAAAAAAAAGAACATTCAAGTAGATAAATCTAGTAATCTACACAGCACAGAGACTGTGACCAGTTCTCTGTGGGAAAAAGTATTGAAAAGTCCACAGAAACGTATCAAAATTTGTATAATGTACTTTGCTCTCCATATGCTCACTGTTCCAGTTATATCTTCATCAAAACGTGGCTTAATAGGTCTACATTAAAAAGGCCTACCATCTCAATCCTCACTCAGGACCCTGTTACACTGAACGTATTACAACTATATTATTGTCACAAGTGGCTATTCTCAAGTTTGAGGTTTTGAACAGTGTATTTTTTTCCAACGTACGCATGTAAAGAAGAGAAGCGAAACATATTGTGTGAGAAGTTTTGAGGAATTATAATGTTTTGATATTTTGAACCCAATGTGAAAACTGGTCACTATTAGAATTCATTGTAACCAGTGTGAATCTTTGTTCACTACGTTTTAACTTGCAACCCTACTGGGGGTAATGTTTCACAAGAACAGATTTTTCGGTGGAATATCCCTTTAAGGGACCGTAAATGTTCCTGGGATGTCCTTCATTGTTTACAAGGTGCTAATCGATGGGAAGTCGTTAAACGGCAAGGGCAAAGTTCAGTTCCTCTGCAAAATCACACACAACTTGCATGTTGCATCATGTAACACCTCACAGTGCATCGCAGCCCTTTAAAGTTTCAATCTGCTCCTCTAATAAGTGGCCCCTTAGGGGCCCTATATCAGGGCTCCACCTTTAAACAGAGCGGACAAACTCGCGTCCTATGTTTGTTTGTTTTTCAGACAAGAAGCGGGTATGGAGAAATCATAATTACCAATTGTTGTGACAACAGTGATGGCAAAATAAAAAGATCCGGCGAACTTCCACTGCCTCCCGGCGCGGTGCGGCTCCGCCTGGAGGACCAGTCTCTCGATGGCTCCGTAGTCCTCCTCCGTGAAGCCGAACTTCTTCTTCAGCTCGTCCAGCTTCTGCTCCAGCGCCCTTTTCCTGGAACTCTCGCTGTCCGACTCCAGCGCGTCAAAGACGGCGGCTCCTATGAATAGGTAGCAAACAATAGAGAGGATGAGAGAGAGGGTCCTGATGTTCTGCGTCTTCATCCTCAACTCCGGAGTGCGCGCGGAGCGGGGGTGGGGGGGGGGGGGGGGGGGGGGGGGAGTATTCACAAGTGACCTGAGCTCAACTCAGGACGTTTGGTGCTCACAACAGGACCTCATTCACTGTAAATGAGGTCCAGGTGAACTCACTCACACGTGGACCCGGTCTACAGAAGTCCGTCCCTCTCCACGCAAAGTGTGTTGCGCTTACTGTTACGTCACTTTGATGGTTGACCCTCACCGCGCACAATGACGAAGAAGAGTTTAACTGCGCTCACCTTAAACCCTGACTTTGAAGATGTACATGCACGAGGACGATTTTGTGACATCACAACACAATACAGTGCCGTGCAAAAGTATTCAACTACTCCCCCCCGCATTACAAAACTGGAATTAAAATCCTATTTTAATTGGCTTGAATATAATGGACAGACACAAAATAAGTCAAATTTGGAGAAGTGAAATAGAAAAAAAGAAAATTTCAAAATTGTTTTTCAAGGTACTTGAGGCTACTTCATCTTTGTTTTTAGCAAAATATTGCATAAATAACTAAATAAATAAGTAAAACTATTTAGTAATTTGATTGCATGGGCATCTAAAAGGGCCGTGGTGTCCGTGACATTATATTCTTGGTATTCTCAACACAAGCATTGTTAGTACTTATGAATTTGCAGAGAGCTTTTACAGAAATAAATAAAGCGTAAAAATGTTAATGGACCTCAGTAAGCAAAAATAAATCAGTGCCGGCTGGCTATAGAAGCCTAGAGAGATTTTTCCGCCACTTTACTCCTCTTGCACTGTTAATTCAAACAAATGTTTTCCTTTTCTATAAATTTACAAGGCAGCCACAGTCAAATAAAATGTGTTAGTTCTCCATTATCGTCCCTTTCTGTCCCCCTTTATATAAATATTGTGCATATGTTGTAAATTATTTATGCTGCAAACTTTTCAGACTGACTCGACCAACTGTTAATCACTGATCCTGTGTTTGGAGAGGTTTGGGATCCACAAGTGTCAAGAGTGTCTCTGTGTGTGTGTGTGTGTGTGTGTGTGTGTGTGTGTGTGTGTGTGTGTGCGCGTGTGTGTGTGTGTGCGCGTGTGTGTGTGTGCGTGTGTGTGTGTGTGTGTGCGTGTGTGTGTGTGCGGGTTGTGTCTGCTGTGGCTGCCGCAGAGAAGCACAGCAGAAACAGCTGTGCTTTCCAGACTCTACTCTCTTGATTATTTTGCCCTGTGAAGCGTTCATGTGCGGAGTATTCACAATAAACGCTCGGCTAAAGTATTACTCTGAGCAATGAAGCATTAGCTGGTGGCGGCGCTGACCTTTATCGCGCACACTTAGTCCCTGAGTGATTCAGCAAGCCTTCGTCATTAACTAAGTCTACCACACAGACGGAGCAAAGACAGACCGACAGTAGAGACCATCTGAGTGTCTGTATCTGTGAAGACACACAGAGGCCTGGTTCATGGAGGCTCTCGGTGGCATCTGCTGCTTTGTTTCGCTCAGCGTCACAGCAGAGAAACCAGAAAATAGGCTGACTGCTGTAGCTCAATGCTGCAAGATATTTCAGTTTCATATCCTGCATGAAGTTCCCATCTATTTCAGGAAGACATTCCAATTTGTGGGACCCATTCATGCACTAAACCAGGCTGTAAAGAGCCCGAGATCTGTCATTTGAATCCACATTTATTGCCTCCATTCCATAGAAAACATATGGCTATCTCTGCGCTGTGTTTTTATCTTCCAGAGACAGCGCATGGACCTCATCCCGCTTTAGTAAATACAAATGAATCTATTGCCGAGCAGATGTTAACAGTGTAGCATGCAGACAAGTCTCGATTTTTTCCACTGGCGCTGAGAGAAATTAACTCCTTTTGAAAGGAGTCCCTGGGAGATAATAGCCTTGCCAGAGTCCACTTAATGAGAGCACACGGTGCTTACAGCAGTATTATTCAACATCACTTCTTTATGTAGATTTCACATCGTTTGCAGGAAACAAATAGACCCACAGAAGAAAGAGTCACATCAATAGGATTGGCGATAAAGTATTTTGTAGAACCCAGAAATTAGCATTGCATCGGTTGCCTTGACAAAACGCCAATGGGATTTTCTATTGGATTTTGATATATGTATATATATGTTAAGTTTTTTTGTTCAGCAACATAACCTTCACAATGAAACCACTATTATGATTTTTCTTCGCATAAATGCAGAAAAAAAGATATGGGCTTGTGTCACCACCACTAAGCCAAAGGTGGACTAGTGTCTCATTTAGCCACTTGTTAGCAACCGCCTTTTTTAAGACACGTAAAAGCTTCAAAATGCACAAGAGGGGGTATTTACTGACACATTTTATATTGTAGAACAAAACATTCAATTCTCTTAAAGGGACAGTTCAGCCCAAATTCAAAAATACATATTTTTCCTCTTACTGGTGTTATTAATAAATTTAGATTGTTTGGATGCGAGTTGCCTAGTTTTGGAGATATCGTCCGTGGAGACCTCTCCTCTCAAATGTAACGGCGGGACTATGGCCCTCGAATTGTGGCGCTCGAAGCGCGTTTTTTCTGAAATTATCTTGAGTAACCTACAGTCATGATTTCTGGTAGGAGACTGTTGAGTTTTTCAAATGTTGTTTTTTAGCGCTTTGAGCGCCACAAGACTTTATTCGAGAGAAGGTAGACATCTGTATGGCGGCGATAGCACTTCAGCTAAGAGCAAAGAAATGTATTTTTAATTATGAAATATCCCTTTAAGCTTGTGTTAACCAACGAATTTCAGGCATCCAACCAAAAGCCCATTTAAAAAAACCCCATTGACTTTATGACGAGGGAACTGGAAGTGCTAAAATGCTCATTTCCGTGTTTTGGACTCATTCCTGCAGCACCCCCCCCCCCCCACATTCAACAATATAGGCTACTGTGCAATCACTGCAAAGGACAAGGGACTATTTATTTAATATGAATCCCATGGTTAAACAACTCTCCAGCCAAGAAGTAATGATGCTGCATTATCTGATGTGCTCATCTCATATCTCTCTGCTCTACAGGACATGTCATACATCCCTTTATCTTCCACAGGAAGACATTAAGAGCAGGATGCCCACTGACATGGAGTCGAGACACTCATCATGTCCAAGTGCTATTCCTGTAGAAAATGAGGTGGGGGAATACGTATATACTGCAAACATGCTACTATCTTTACACTGATAACAGCGGGTGACAGTGGAGATTACGGTTGTTATGATGATCATATATTACAGAGACTCTTGTCTATTTTGGTCGTAAATACAAAAACGCAGCATCTTTTCAAAGCCTATTTAATAAAAAATTAATTAAAAAAGGCTTTATGTGAGCTTGCAGGCGAGTATCTTTTGGGTGTCAAGTCATTTGTGTCACAGAGGGAAACAGGCTTGAACTTTGCAGCTAATGTGAGCAGTCCTTTGAGCCTTATTAGCCAAAAGGGCATGGACGTGGTCTTCCATTAGTCTCCGTCACCTTAACTGAGAGGGGCCTCTTTCAGCTTGAGGAACCTGGTGTGAAGATGGAGTGCTGTATTTATTTTTTCATGTGCATCACTCATTTTCTCAAATGACAGTAAATTGTAGCTGACTGCAGCCTTTGTGTGTTTGGAATTATAGTCATAGTGACATTTACTGTTTGAGGTCACAGAGGTCTGTGTTTTGGCACCAGGGTCATTTCTTCCTGTGAATGTCCTGGTGAGTGGACCACATTGAATGTCTTTTACAAAACAATCTTGTTATGGTAAACAGATGTATTATTTTGATATCGTATTGGACGGCTGGATAATGTAAAGTTTCACATTTAAATACTAGCCCAGATGGAAAAGAGGCAATGACATACAGGCCCCTTGCAGTTTTATGCTCTTTTCTAATTAAATGATAAGCACTTACCAAAGGTCAGAACACTCACGTAATTGTTGCATAAGTGATAGAGGGACAATTAGGAAACATGTTCAGAGTCAAATACAACGAGAGCCGCTGAAGTCTATTTTTTTTTACTTTCCATAAATGAGACCCAAGTAGTAGGTGTACATGCACACAGATAATCAATTTAGATGATAAACCTGTGTTTGAACAACATTTGGAACGCTCATATGTGATTTTCCTGGCAGTGTGGACTCATGTACTTGACAAACAACAAGACCTAGTTCTAAATTTACCCCTGAAAATACACCAAATATCTAAATCAAGGAGTTTTGTATGGCTAGCCAGAGATCCTTTCATTTATCCATGAATTTGAAAAAAGGATTCATTTAAAAAAAGATATATTCCTTGATAAATGACAAAAGGACAAGTAACCCGGCTTTTTTTGTGTATTGTGTATCAATTAATGAGCAAATTCATGGCTTCACCTCAAATGCGGGGTTAATTTTGATGGCTTGTAATATATAAAGGTATTTTCAATAGTTTGTTTACATAATTTAAGGGGTTCAAAACCTCATCCTTGAAAACTAACCTTTTTATACATTAAAGGATGTTTTCAAAATCCCTTTAAATATTGTAAGTCATTAACATATTCTTGAATTATCCCAATATATCTCAATAAAATGCCTTGCTTAGGCCTACATTATAATTACAAAATGATTCATGTGTAAATGAACGGAGCTTTAAGGTAAGTTTCACAGTGACAGAGGAATGAGGTCATGGACGCTCATATTTCTTGAGGTTTAAAACATACCTCTTGTGTTTGCAATCACTGTCCTGCTGAAATGACATAACGACAATGATTTTTCATCAGGAAATGACGGTGCTTTCGAATGTTGCCTGAGAAGAGATAAGAAAACCGCTCACCCAGTATCAGACTGAGCTGAGGCGCTGCAACTATTGATTATTAAGCTTAATGGGGAAAAAATTTTAAATTGTGCAAAAATCTTTTTATAAAGCAAGCTTTCGGTCAGAGACCTTTTTCATGTCAAGAACAGGTAGCAAGGGAAGGAAAGGTGAAAGGTTACATCAGAGAGCGCTGTTGTGGATCCACCCCTTCGGAGTGTTTTGATATATATATATACACACATACACACATATACAGTATAGATACACATATATACAAATATACACACATATATAGATATATATACACATACATATATATACATA
>NW_022280031.1:13815783-13864532 GCF_004355925.1 Anarrhichthys ocellatus
TATATATATATATATATATATATATATTATATATATATATAATATATATATATACACACCTGTGTTTTAACAGCATTGAAGTAGAATAACTACAGCGTGGCAGCTGTATATGTTGCTAAACAACGGGAATACAGCTCTTAACGTCTGTAAAGTTTAAAACATTCACTTTTCACACATGTTAACCAGCAAAATACCAACAATAAGACATGGATACGTCTCTAAGTATTTCTGTTTATTTCACTGTAGCCATTTCTCCCATAAGCCAGCAGCCTGAACCTGCCGCTGGTGGGTGTTAGTCAGATGTCCACAAAGTTTCTGTTTTACGCAAAGAGAAGTTCAGAGGAAATGAAAGTGAAACTAGCTACAGCTCATCCACCCTTGGACAGATAAAGATTGTGTCGCTGCTGTGTTACTCAGTCAAACTGCTCGTCCGGCTCTTCATGGCCATGTTTAACTTCAACCTGCTTTATTCTGCGTATGGGTGGTTTCGGCGCACAATGTGTTTCTTTTGGCGCTTCACGAAAAGAATATTCAATCCTATATACGAATATTTATTTGTACGCATACCCTGGCGAAAGGGCACCGGAAGCCAAGCGGAGCTTGAAGTAAACGCCGAAGACATTCCTACGGAGAGACGTTTCTCAGACCAGGACGAGGAGTCTCACAGCCCTGAGGGTCAACATGAGGCTGCCTGCAGAGAGAGGACCGCGGACTCCCACCGGGAGCTCACCTGCAAGCGGCCGAGGTTTGAGGAAGACGGCGACGAGTATCGAGTTGAACCCACGGACGAGTTGTACTGTGGTTATGACTCGACATGGGAGACCGAGGAGCCTCAGAGGGGAAAGGTCACGAGGACCAAACGACCAGCAGTGTATAATGTGAGTGAACCAGAGGCCTGCTGCTTTTTCTAATTTTAGGCCTGCACTGGTATCACTTCCTGTTTGATGCGTCTTTCTTGATCTAATTGTGACCTTATTTAGTTTTATATATAATCTGTTTTATATATAATATAATCTCCTTCTACTCATGTGGGGTATTACTTCACTGTCATTTTAAGACTTTTTTTGTGTGTGTGGGGGGGGGGCAAATGTGACTTGGCAATATTTACTGCAGTGTTCATTGTTAGGCCTCCTATAACCATTGAATGTCTTGAGTTTAAACTGACCTTCGTTTATTTTCTGTGTACCAGTACATGTTCGACAGATTTGAAAACGCCGCAAAAGACATGCAGAACTACAGGCATGACTACCCTGTAAGTACACACACACACACACATGCACACACACACACACACACACACACACACACACACTGTCCCATGTGTAAGTGTTTTTCTTTTATCTTTCCCTACAGTCTCCGGTCAGGCAGCAACGCAGGAATCAAGTATCTGTAAGTACACAAATGGTGATTGTGTGTCTATGTGACTTATCATATGACATGGTTATTTCTGAGATTTAAAAAAATGGAAGTGCAACTCTCTTTTCTGTTGATTAGGACGCCAAGCCTAATCTGCAGTTCTACCTCGGAATGAAGTGCTCAGTACCTGACGGTAGGCCGGCAGTTACAAGCACATGACTCAAGCAAGCTCTACATTTGTCAAATCAAGTGTCCTGCCTTATAAATCTGCATCTGAAAAAACAAGTTTTTTTAAAATCAAGAATAAGGATTAATTCAAGCTGTGGTGTCTGCATGTCCCCACTCATCACAGGACAAGTCTGTGAGCATCTCACGTTGTTACATTTGAATAACTTTTAATGCCCTGAAGAAGTAAAACAGTTTGGTATTTCACTAGAGAGCAGCAATGATGACGATAGAAAAGTAAGGAAAGAAAAAACATAATCTTGTACAGCAGGAACATCTGGTCTGGATTCATCTCAATCTGTAAATCTATTCTAACATATATCTACTAATGGATTTCCTCGTGGTACTTTGTATTTGTCATCAGGTGTCTATATAGATGGTTTCCACACAGACTGGTATGGCCAGTATAACAGCCTGGAGTCTGTACACTCCTACATTCAGTGGTAAGTTACTCTATAATCACAGGTGTAATTTAAAATGATTACTTCCTGTTCATACCAATAATTTGTCTCTCTCAAAGGTTGTTCCCACTGCAGGAACCAGGGATGAACTATGAGGCCAGTACACTGACAAAAGAAGAAATAACGGTAAACTGCTAAAAGCTAGTGAGTTCAAATCTCAAAAAGAAATTCTTCACATATTCTGACAAGGTGGTCTCCTTTTCTTCTTCAGGAGTTTTGTCAAAGCAACACCGCGAAGGCGAACCTGGTGAAGTCGTACAAGCTCATGTTGGACTTCTACGGTATCGAGTTGTGTGATGAAGAAACCGGAGAAGTCAAGAGAGCATTTAACTGGAGAGACCGATTCAACAACCTCAACAGGTGATTTTTAATCAAACAAATTGTTCACTAGAAGTAACAAAAGCATCTAAGAAACGTCTTTTTGTTTTTTTGTTGCCTTTTTACTGTTTGTCATTGGACAGCCGATTGCATAACAACCTGCGCATCACCCGCATCCTGAAGTGCCTGGGAACCCTTGGGTACCGTCACTATCAAGCCCCCCTGGTCCGCTTCTTCCTGGAGGAGACGCTCGTCCACGGGCAACTCCCAGATGTCAAGATCAGTGTTCTCAACTACTTTTTGTTCGCCGTCCTCGATAAGAGAGAACGCAGGAGTCTCATCAAGTTTGCCTATTTTCGCTATGACCGTAAAGAGGAGTTTGTATGGTGCCCCAAGAAGATTCAAACGATATGGTCACAGCAGGGAATCTAAGGCAGGAAAGAGGCTTGTGAGCTCGACCTGAATCGTGTGAGTCTGTACAATGAAGACAAAAGCCAGGATGGAGAAAATTAAGCTGAGACAGCATAATCTGCTAATGTATACTCTTACTATACAGCATGTACGGCATACAGATCGTCACAGATACAGGAAGAGGAAATGATTCGATACATGATATTGGTTGTCAATCAGACCGCTTCACAAATAGACACAAACATGTTTTTTTTTTCTAGTTTGTAGTTTGGATTTGGGACACGCCTTGTGCAGATTAAATATCCAGCCCTGAAGAAAATGTCACAGAGATTCAAAGCTGCAAAGGTAGACTAGACAGGGGGCAGTGACGATTCATTATTATCCAGCGATGTAGAGACCGATGCAAATACTGGCTGATCTTCCTCAGTAGTCCATGCAGTGGTTTATTGTGCAATTATGTATGCAAATATTTTTGTTTACTTTAATTCTCACAATTAGGTTTCTGGACTTCTATTCTTGTGTTATTCAGTTTCATTCTCTCTCTCTCTTTAATCTTGAATTTCACAAAGAAAAAGATGCAATATTCTGACCTGTAAAAAGGTCAATTGTAATAAAAGAGCTTCTGTCAGCTTGTGGATAAGTAGGGCAAATGAAGAATTTAAAGGAATTGCTCACCAGTTTGTGGTTAATAAACTGTAAACAATTGTCCGATTCTATCGTCTGATGAATTCTGTTTTCATATCTGTAGGGTCACATCCTGTTTTCCTGATCACTGATCTCTCACCCTTGCATTTGTTCCTAAAGTAGAAGCATTATGCATTTTACTAGGATTAGATTCACATAACACTGAAATACAGATAGCAAAAAACAATGTCAAACAGTGGTTGTGTACTGGTAGTACCTGAAAGAGAAGGTAGATTCTACCATCAGTTCTGTGTTTGGGGGACTTGTGTTTCTGCTTAACTGCAGTAAAGTGACCTGATGATTTAGGAGCAGGGAGAAACTTTTTTTTTCATGTATTAATCCTGATAAAGGATTTGGTTTTAGAAATATTTATGTCTTCCCCTCACCAGGTTTCTCCACCTTTCAGACGTAAGGTTACATATTATACGTCTCCTGAGCAGCTAATTATATTGGCGGCGCTGCAACAGCCTAGACCAATTGCCATTGGTCTAACTGGATGTCATGTGACACCTTACGACCAAGAACTGCTCCGAGCTGTGTTACAAGTTGCATTCTTTTTGTACATACTGCAGCTTTACGCAGTATGCATTTAATTAGGACCTACTACCTTGTCATTACACCTTGAACTTGAATCCTCTTGCTCATATATCTGCTGTGCAAAGGATTGTGGGTCAGAAAACCAGGCTGGATTGCATACTGCAAAATGCGATTGGCTACAGTAGAACATCCTGGTGTTTTTGGCATAAAGCATTTGACATGAAACGAAGAACTTGTACTATCCAATCCCGATGTGAAAGCTAAGCAAATTCACATTTTACCATTTTTAAAAATGTTATGACAACAGACGCACGTATTTCATCAACGGTGTTTAATTGGTCGAGCTCAAACAAAATCAGGACATTTCATGAACAACCATAGATGGGATGTATACTGTAGATAGTTGGAGCCTTTAAGTTCAATGCTGCTGGACATATAAACACACATCTGTGTGTAAACAGTGTTTCCTTAACCGTCACATTATCCATCTCAGATATATGGCTTTTATTTTCTCTACTTAGAAAAGTATGATTAAAAACATCAGTATATACACAAATACATTCATATTTACATATTGCAAATGGTGCGTTACTCGGTTACATTATGTTCTTAAAAAAAACCTGCCTGGACAGGAGAAAGGTTCATAATAGAATTCAGTAGCCTACTTAATACATTTAGTAGACAAGCAACTTAGATGACCCTCGTTTTTTTTTGTTTTTCAAATGTGATAAAACGAAGTTAGAAACCTTTAAGTGACAAAAAGAATACAAACATTATCAATGTTTTTTTTCTAGTACGAACACAAATGTGGAACTTTAACGAAATACTGCTCATCTACATTTACAGTGATACAACTGGTGATAGATTGAAGTGTCTCAAAACCATTATGTAGTGTCCATAAAACAGACTAGGACATGTTCTTGTCATTTTCTGCAGTTTTCTCTCCCTTCCTGGTTGTATCATTTTTACTGTCTTTTTTCTCCTCTCGCTTTTCTCTGCTTCTGCTCTTGTCCCGACGATCCTTGTCTTTGTCCTTGTCCCTATCTTTCTCCCTTTCCTTGTCTCTGGCCCGGTCTTTCCCACGGTCTCTGTCCCTGTCTCGTTCTCTGCTTCGGGATCTGTCCCGTCTCCTGTCTCGTTCCCGTTCCCGGTTTTTCCCTCTATCGCGGTCAGAATCCCTCCTGTCAGAATCCCTGACTCTGTCTCTGTCCCGGTCTCTCCTCTTATCTGTGTCTTGATCCCTATGTCGCTCTCCCTCCGTCTCCCGGTGCCTCTCGCCCTCCTTCGCTCTGCTGCGGTCTCTCTCTTGGCCACGCTCTGGATCGCGATCTCTTTCTCGAGTGCGCTCCGGATCGCGATCTCTTTCTCGGGTGCGCTCCTGATCGCGGTCTCTTTCTCGGGTGCGCTCCTGATCGCGGTCTCTTTCTCGGGTGCGCTCCTGATCGCGGTCTCTTTCTCGGCCACGCACTGGATCGCGGTCTTTCTCCCGGCTACGATCATGATCTCTTTCTGGAAGACGCTCCGAATCTTGATCTCTTTCTCGAGGACGCTCCGGATCGCGATCTCTCTCTCTGGTTCGCTCCGGATCGCGATCTCTCTCTCTGGTTCGCTCCGGATCGGGATGTCTTTCTCTGGTTCGCTCCGGATCGGGATGTCTTTCTCTGGTTCGCTCCGGATCGGAATGTCTTTCTCTGGTTCGCTCCGGATCGGGATCTCTTTCTCTGGTTCGCTCCGGATCGGGATCTCTTTCTCTGGTTCGCTCCGGATCGGGATCTCTTTCTCTGGTTCGCTCCGGATCGCGATCTCTTTCTCGCATTCGCTCAGGATCACGGTCTTTTTCTCGGCTACGCTCAAGATCGCGCTCTTTTTCTCGGCTACGCTCAGGATCGCGGTCTCTTTCACGGATTCGCTCAGGATCGCGGTCTCTTTCTCGGATTCGCTCCGGATCGCGATCTCTGCCCCGGCTTCGCTCCAGATCGCGGTCCCTTTCTCTGGTTCTATCCCACTCTCTCTCTCTGCTCCACCGCTTGCCTTGTTCCCTGTCCCATGATGGCCTCCCGGCGTGGGGGACTTCCCGCTCTCTTTCTCTCCGGCAGTCCTCGGACAGCTCCCTCTGTCTCTCTTCAGAGGGTTGAGAAGGACCAGGAGCAGGTTCTCTGTGCCCTCCTTCAAAGCGACTGAAGAGATCTCCGATGCGTGGGTCTGATTCCTCTCGGGTGGTGCTGCTCCTCCTCCTCATTTCAGGAGAGTGGCGGCGCCAGGGTTCGTCCCGGTGCATATCAGGACTATGGGCTCCCATGCGACTTGGGGGACCTATGGGAGCCTCTGGAGGAGTTGGCAGTAGGGGCCCACTGTGACGAACAGGTCTAGCCTCATCAGAATGCCTATCTAAGCGGTATCGCTCTGATCCGCCAAAACGCTGTGAAGGGTGGGGTCTATTCTCCGGAGGGAGAGGACCTCGGTGCTCATCAAACGATCCTCGATGTGGTGGTGAGGAGTGTGGTCTGGAGCTCTCGTATTGGTTATGTGGATTGAAGTGCTGTCCGCTCATCTCGCTGCTAGAAGGTGGGCCTCTTCTGTCCTCATACTGATTAGATGGAGGTCCTCGGTATGCTGGAACTGGCAGGGGACCATGATTGTCTTTAAAAATATGGAGAGGGTTTGGATTCTGGTCCACACTTAGCTTGAAAGAGTTAGAATTGTCTCTGTTGTAGTGTTCTGCAGGGCCTCGAGGTTGGTCTACAATCGGGGGTTGAGCCCCATGGTCACCGTACTGCGATGGCGGGGGACCCCTGGGCCCTGGGAAGTGGGACGGAGGAGGGAGTCTGTTTTCAAAGTGACTGGGAGGTGGCCCCGTGAAAAGTGCAGGACCTCTGTTTGCAGGGAAATTAAATGGTGGTGGAGGACCAGTGAATCTTTGTGGAGGTAAACTGTTCTGTCCATCAAAAGGCGGTGGTGGAAGGCCTGGAGGGAGGCCTTGCTGTCCAATGTGCTGTGGGGGAATGGAGGGGTTGAACATTTGAGGAGCAGGGCCCCTCTGGGCCATTGGAGAGAATGGTGGTGGTCCTCTGAGTGGCATGATATTCTGGGGAGGTGGTCCAGGAGGAGGCTGCTGCGGTGGTGGTTGGGAGCCTGGCCACTGGTTCTGATAGGGAGCGTATGCAGTCGGAGGCGGACCGTATTGCTGGCTGATGTCAACCTGCATGGGGAGAGGACCACGTACAAGGGGAGGAACATGCATGGACGGAGGGGGTCCCTGCATAGGAGGGGGGCCTGACATTGGAGGAAGACCTTGCATTGGTGGAGGCATAGACATCGGAGGAGGTCTTATCATCAGGTTTTGTCCCTGCATCAGATGGTGTGGGGGGAAGTTGGATGGTGGGGGAATGTCAGCTGGAGGTCTATACTCGCTGTCATAGACTGACGCCGACATGTGACGCGGCATGTGATAAGGCTCTAGCGATTTGGGAGTGTCAACCATTGCTGTGCTCTGAGTGAGTACTGGGATTGTCAAAGGTATTGTGTTTGTTGGCTCATCATAATAACTGGCGGTTGATGCATCTTGACTATTCTCCTCATAATCGGAGTCTTCATTAGCTTTTAAAATACTGGCAGCATTCGGCCAAATACTATACATGTCCATCTCAGTTTCTATCTTGATAGGCTCAGCTTCCTCAGATTTCACTTCTGTGTCATCCATGTAGTTGACCTCCATATCAGGTTCCACCTCCTCTCCTAATAACGGAATTGCTACATCCGCCTCATCTGACTGCAGGAAGGGTAACGTCTCACTTTTAACTTCCTCATGAGGCAGGGATGTATCTGGGCCTTGTGAGGAGTCTGGGAGTTCAGTTACATTAGACAGCTGATGTTCCTGAACCACAGCTTGTAAGAAAGGAGTCGAATCCACCAACGGAGCAGGCGTCTCCTCTTGATCCTCAGGTTCATCAGTTAGTTTCTTGCCGGACGCAGCCTGGCGAGGATCCCTGCTCTGTCGGGGATCTCTGTTCTGGCTGATCAAGGGAGAAACCGATGAAGACTTCACTAGTTCCTCAACCTTTTTGCCAAGCTGCAGGAGCTGAGTATTGGCCAAAAGAGATTGGGTAGTTTGAGTTAGGAGTGTGTCTGAAAGTGTCAATGAGGCAGCAAGTGTCCCCGTAGAAGACGTTGGCTGTTCTCCCTGTTTCTGGAATGCCTGTTCCCCGATCTGTTTAAGGCTCTCCAAGATTTTTTGTGGATCAGTTATAGATTCAGTTGCGACCTGAACTTGACCTGGTACTACCGGTTTGACATCGTCAAAAATTGAGTCATCCTCTGGGTCATATGCCACATCATCACCTTCATTTGTAACCATATCAGACTGCTTAGAGATTTCAGGTTTGCTTACTAACTCAACGGGCTTCTTAGGCCCATTGTAGCCCCTACTGGGGTCATACTCCTCTTCTGGATCATACGGTCTGTCATCTTCGTCGTCCTCCACCTGTTTCTCTTTAGAAATCTGTGCAAACTGCTGCACAATAGGGTCTAGCATTGTAGTGCTCTGGACAGAGAGTTCACCACCCTGGTCAGATGGAGAGTTTGATGCTTCCGTGTCATGCTTTTTCTTCCCAAAAAGAGTTTTGAGGATGGTCTGAAGAGGAGTTGCTGCAGAGGAAGCAACAGAGCTGGATGAGGATGGGGAGTCCCTGCCGGTGGTCGTGGATGTACTTGTAGCTTTGAAAGAGGGAAAAAAGGAAAGGACCGAGGAGGTTGCCACACTGCTGCTTGAGGTCTCAGAGGAGTTGGGTGGAGGTGACCCGGGAGGAGTTGTGCTGAGGGGGATTTCAATACTCTGCCGTGTGTTTCTTTCTGTTCTGACTGAAGGAAATGGCTTTGGAAGACCAGTGTCATCGGCTTCTTTGGTTTGAGTCTTGGACCGTTTTTCCTCACTTTCCAATGGAGCACCGGAACGCTTTCTGTCCTTCTGGCAGATCAGCAGCCCCAAGAGGAGGTTGGGACGAGCTGGTTCAAGCCCTGCAAAAGGGACAAATCAAACAAGAATATTTTAAATCATTTGCATGTGAACTAACAGACACAATTTAACAAAACAGATGGACACTCTTGGACACTCTTTCTATTAAACTACTAAAACAAAAGTTTTGACTGAGTATTTCTGACTTGTGCAGTGAAGACACAAAAACAGGTGAAATGAGAGCCTCTAAATCCCCCCCCCCCCACAAATACATTTTAAATAATTAGTAGCACAAAAGGCGTTATCAGATATAAAACCAAAGTTCTCTCAAGTATATCCTTTTATACGACAAATGGCAATGGTAGAAATGTGCAGTACTGCAGTTTAGTTGGTAGTCATTAAACTTAAAAAATATGCTGACATTAGTAAATGAGCGCCAGCTGCAAAGACCCATTAGTTATTATATTGTGTTTGTGTTTGAAGTGATTATTTTGTAGATGTCCTGCCAGATGTAACCAAGAGTTAAAATGAACAAATGAAATCACTCTAAATCATTCACTGACATCACTAGATTGGATCTGGAAATGGCTAAAACATGACTGCAAGAAAAGGCCGCAACATGTAAACTGTAATTTAATTCTGTCATTCTACTGTCAGGTGCATACATGAAAATTTGATATAGGATCATAACCAGCCTGTTCACAGAAACATCAGACAAAATCAAGGGGTCCAATTTAGTTTTTCTGAAGCTACTCAATTAATAAAAGGAAAAACCCTCTTGCATCTAATATTCTCTTTCTGGGGCACAATATGTCAGACGTACAACCTTTTTACTTACCACAGCTGTAATAGCAATGCGGGTACTGTTCACAGTGTTGCACAATCACTGGTTGCAAAGTTTACATTAAGCGCTTGTACTTCATTTATTAGGACATCTTAAGCACCAGTGGTGCAGCATGCTACCATATGAACACCAGTGTGGTATAAAATGATTGACGTTACGCCATTGTAATTTTTTCGATTACACAGTTGTTCAATTATGTTTATGTAGGAGCCAAGTCTTAACAAACAACAGGCTGAGACTGGACTCAGATGGCACCAACCTGCGATGCAAACTTCCTTTATTAGAAACGTGTGATACAGAGTCAGATACACAGCAGCTGTTGTATGCACAGAAGTGTGGAACTCAACAAGGAATATGAGTGCCCCCTACAGTACAAACCCATGAATCAACAAGCTCTCATTTCAACCTGAGTCCATCAACAGAACTTACACTAAATATACTCACCGCAGGTACGAAGACAAAAAACAACAACACAATTTAAATAAATAAAATTACACTCATGTCACCAAAAAAAGGTATATTTGTGTTTCCTTGTGAACGCTTACCTGGCCCATCAAACGGTAAGAGTTTGGAGGGTAATGGGTCCGTGGAGCTCAGTGGGATGAGATAGAGGTCTTTGATACGACGGTTGTTGTTCGCCACCACACCGAACCGTTTCCTGCTGCTAAAGTAACAGAACAGAGAGACGTAGGCCACCTCCTCTTCCTCTGTGGCTGGGTGGAAACGGATCAGACACAGCTCCTGCGAACACAAAGAGAGCAAAAACCAGTATGTGAGTGAGTGATGCAAAGGCCTTTAAAGAAAGCACTTTTACACAAATTATTTTTTTGCCCCCCCGAACAAACCTTGGAGAGCGAGGTTTTGAGTTTCCCGACGTAATCCCACACTGTGCTTGGAGATATCCGTCCTCCGACATGAATGGTGTCCGGCAAATCCTGCACAACATTGACAACACTAAGTATGACACTCTTTGCTTTTATGTATGCGTAAAGTTTTTGAATTAAAGTTTGAAATGAAGTAAATTGCTAACCTCCTTCAGGTGCTCAAAGGCACCAGACACCAGATACGCCTTGGTCACAAACTTGGCCACAGACTGCATGTTGATTAATCCTTTCCAAATCTTCTCTTGACCGTGGAGGAAGATTGCTGTCTCACCAGCAGGAGGCGGCTCAGATGTACTGTAAAAAACAGAAACAGTCTTCGTTTTAGAGAAAACCCAAAATCCCAAGTCTCAGGCTAATCAGAAAGATGGAGAACAATGAGCTGTAGAGCTGCCCTATCATACTCTACTGTAGCACCAACAATCTATGTATATACTTGCAATTTTAGCATTCAATGTAAAAAGGTATCGCTAACACATGTTTTAATGTAGATTTCTAAAAGCCTGATGAGATTGAGCACCTTGTTTTTGCCGTTTTGGACGCAGCTACTAAAGGCGGTGGAGCTGGGGGCATCGGCAGCGGCGCCTTGGGTGCAACTTCCACCAGGGCAATGACAGGAGCTGGGAGGAGTTCTGCCGAGTTGTTGATGGGCTTTTCCGGAGCAGGGTAGATGACAGTCACAGTGGAGCTGTGCCTCGCCATGCGCGGGTCTCTGCGGGTGATGCTGACAGAGGACATGGTGGGGTTGATGGGTGCGGGGGCCTGTGCCGGAAGTGCCAGCATGTTGAGCTCCAGCTGCTGCTGCTGCGATTCTGGCACGGCTGGCTCCATGTTAGTCGGGTAGGACGCAGGGATTGGGTAGGCTAAGGGGTCTTGGTGCTGGTGAGCTGTGGGGACCTGAGCATGGCCCACAGGAGAGACATCCCCCGACCTCGACAAATGCTGCTCTTGTCTGGCAGGCCGAGTTTCAGGCTTCTTGGTCAGTCTGGCTTTCTTAGCTGCAGGCTCATCTTCTGTCTTCTGACCTAGAGGGCAAGATTAAAAGAGTTATCTTTATATCTGTAAAACAAACTCAATCACCGAATGACTTCTAACCTGACACTTGTCTTGTGTGTCTCATATACCTGTGCATATTTTACAGTTGAGGTCAAACAGGTGGGTCCTGTGTTGAGAAGTGGTGTCTTTGAGCATGGTACCGAAGATGTCTAGCATGCCACTGCCACTGTTCCCCTCCGCGGCAGTGGGCTGAGCCGAAGCAGAAGGAGTGGCACAAGTCTCATCTTGGTCCTGTGGACACAGAAAAGACCTCCGTCAACACTTAGGTGAACTGGATGGTCATTCCCACAACACACAGAATTCTGGATTACTAATAAGTACAACTCTGTATTTTGTAGTAGGTGCGAGTAGGTTTAATGCCCAACAATGAAGAGAGAAAACAAAGCTTCAGTCAGAAATTAACAGCATTGGAAAAACAGGATAGTTGGCAAGATGACGAACCTGCGATATCTTGGCTAGTCTTTACTTTGTCAGACATGTGTAACAGTTTGTTCCTGAGCACCTCATGCAAAGATGAAAAAGGAAAAGTGTGAAAGCTAGAGAAAGACAGCATGCCACCACTTACTGCAGCAGAAGCCATGCGAGAGGCAGAAGTAGTGGCAGAGATACATACATCCGTATCAGACGTTGGCGGAGCATCCTCCATGTTGCCCAGTTTGGAATGGGCCCTGGCACTGGGAGACTGGGCCTGCAAGGGGACAACCGTATATGCTGTAGCAATTGTATGCATCCTGGAGAACAGTTTATTCCCAAAACTCTCAACAGTGAGTTCTTTAAAGCTGAAGTTGACCCTGTGCTCGGTGTTTCAGCTAAAGGGAAGTAACATTTACCTCTGCAGCGTCGGGCTTCTTCCACTCGGATATCTCTTTGGAAAGCAACTCTTCCGCACTTAGTCTCACCAGTCTGAAGGGACTGACCTCACCACCCACCACCCTGTAGAACAAGCCCTGAGGAAAGCACAACACACAGCGAGTTGAACATCTCAGCATGAGGGACATCAACCTAAAGCTCGTCGGGCTGTAGGCATCCCCCCTCAACATACAGAACTCTGCAAACAGTTGACTGGAAAATATGAGTGCATGCATGTTTATGCTGACTCACTTTGTTTTTGGGATCTTTCAGGTTGAACATGAGGGACCTGTATTTGTTCTTGTACCGGCTGTCAGTGTTAAGACAGAGGTTGAACATTTCCTTCTCAATGGCGACCGACAGCCTCGCCACCTCAGCCTCGGTCTTCTTCAGATCGTCGCTGTCGCTCACCCTGGTGGTAAGAAACGGTTTAAAAAAGGTGCCAAAGATTCACAGAGAGTATTTTTGAAACAAGTATCCTGGACTAGGTTTTCGTGGGACTCTTACCTCTTATAGATGATGTCTGTCAGCGAGCGGCGGATGTTCGTCCTCATCTGGTTGTTGGGGGGCGGCGGCATCAGGGACGCAGGGGGTGCTGAAGCGGCCGAATGTGGAGGTCTGGAGGATGAGGAGTGGCCGGAGGGAGCGGTAGAAACCGGAGTTGGAGGGACTCTGGAGGATGGGGAGGCCTTGGTGGAGGATGGGGAGGACTTGGTGGTGGATGGGGAGGCCTTGGTGGGGGATGGAACCTCCTTTTGTTGCGGAGCCTTCTTAGGAATGGTGAAGTTGGACTTGGTGACTCTGAGAGCTCCCGTGACGTGGATCGGACCAGGAGGGTAGCGAGACGGATTATGGATCGGCGTCTGGCCTTGTTTCTTGGACTTCGCTGCAGTTTTACTCGGGGGCGTCGCGGGTTTCTTGGACACCTTCGAGCTGGTGGTCTGAAGGGAAGGCTTCTTGCCCTTCGGGGGAACCTTGGCTGCTTTAGCAGTCGGGGACTTCTTGTTTCCTTTGACTGGTGCTGCGGATGCTGGTGGAGGATTCTCAGGAGCCGGGGCTGGATCCTTCTCTTTCTGCTCCTTCTCACTCGGCTTCTCTTCTTTAGGGGGGGCTGGAAACAGAGAACACAGATCACACATTAAAAAAAATATGGCATCATTTACAACACATGTAGAGCGACAGTATTTGAACACGGCAGATTATCATGAATTTGGGTCTATAACTCAAGAGACTGCATTGTTTCGAGATGACCCCAACTTCATAGTTGATCAAAACATGAACGTCACACATCAGTAACTGTGTACAAGCTGAATACACCGCAATACACATTCTGAAATAAACACAAAGTTGACAACCGGGCAGTTAAAAGGCCCTTGTTTATTTGCAACAGTGGATAGCAGATTGTGCTGTTTATGCAGGTCCATTTGAGAAAGAAATACATTCTTCCCACTTGTTATTTAATGGCAAAAGTATTTATCGCTCAGCTTACCGAACCCTACTTCTCAGTGCACAGAGATCCGAACAGGAGAGAGGGAGAACTGATGTCTTGTGAAAACTCTGTTAAACTTCCTGAAAACTAACCAGCTAGATATTCATAACTCCCTCCTTCTCAAACTGTGAATTTAAACATTTCTATCAGGAGTTTAACTACAAACCCTCACCACAGCTGATGAAACGACGAGCTCCAACTACATCCAAATCTTAATAATGGTTCTTTCATTTCAGTAAATTAAGCAGGTACAAATGAGTAATACATTTCTTCAAACTCTATAATGAAGAATTATATCGACCAAGTTGCACCAACACCTGTATGACATCACACTTATCAAATATGTCTTGCTAATTCGTCGTCTATTGTGTCCAAGTTGCATGTTAAAGCTGCCTTAGAACAAGCACCAACCCCTCAAACACAAACGATACACCCACACCAATGCATAAAACACAACTATGTTGTGCAGAGCGACAGGACTGTGACCCAAAGCAAACAAAGTCAAACCATCTTCTGAAGACCGTCACAACAATCAGAACAGATCAATGAGCCAGAATTTCCTCCTGTTGATCACACAACAATCACTGGTCGTCCTGACACGAGGCATTTAGACGCTTGATATCTTATCAATTAAGGTCCTTAGAATGCCTTCAGTGACCCCTTATAAAAAAGGAGAGGTGAATCCAACATGTCTACATTTCATTGCAACAAACTTTCCTCTCAATATACATCAGATCTCATCGGGTGCAAGATGTGTGTGTGGAAAACTGGAGTATGGTCCTTCTGAATGTGTGCACGGCGCAGGTCTCCGACTTCCCTTCTGAACTTCACTGCAGTATCTCCGGGTGGTCTGGTCCCTGTGGCAGAGCTCCATTCTTTTTTTTTTTCTCGGCTGTTCGCCATCTGGGGGGGGGGGGGCTCTTGAGTGTCAAGTCTCCGAAGTGTGTGTGTAGATTTATCAGTTGTGTGTGTTTTGTTTGAGCTGAACCGGTCAGGATATCCTACAGCAAGCCAACATTGCTCACATAATCAATCAAGGCATCCTAAAATCTGTTATATCACCTTTTATTTCAAAGCCAGTTTCCCACGAGTAGTATCATATTCAATATGAATCAAAAACTTTGAAGTCAGCCTGTTACCCAAAAAATTATGGGTGGGGGGTGGGAAAGAATACAAGAGCAGCTCAATATGAACTGGTAACTTCATTAGTCCACAGTAAAATGGGCAGATTCTGGGACACCTACCTGCTGGAGAAATGGAGGCGAGGACCTTTTCTAATGGGTCAACAGCTGAGGTGATGAACCCAGAAAGTGGAGACTTGTGTGGGTAACAAGAAAATCTCACACACCGGTCCACCCATCACATCTAGACGCCTCATGGCCGAGCACGAGAGGTCAGAGTTTGAGATTTTGGCCCTTCTTTTATCGCTACCATGTGATCCTGTATACGTCTCCATCTGCAGCTCTGCATTCCAACTATGAGGTATTCAAAAGAGGCTCTCCAGCGATGCGAGTGTTGCACTCACAAAAAGTTGTGGGAGAGTCCTATTAAAAAGGAATGATCACATTTGATGCAGCAGAGGCCTAGATATCCTTACTTTTAGTCCATAGCGTGGGACAATATCCCAAAAAAAAACAAAAAGGTAAATAAAGCTGGCTACTACATTTCCCATAATTCTTAAGCATCTTGTATTAGATGCTCCCTGCCTGGTAAATGCTCCCGCCTTCAGTTTAAAACGCAGGCTGTCTGTTGAAAGCTGAGCTAACTGGTGACATCGCAGCCGTAGAAGACGTTATGCGATGGTGTTCCCATGCTTAGTACCTAATGAAGCTATTAAAAGGATCTTGATGAGTGCGACCTGTCAAAAATAAATGTTCCGAATTATTAAATACTTACCCATAGCCACAAATAGCACTTACCTTTTTTTTTCTCAGCTGTCAACATTTCATTGAGTGACAAAACCTTTACATTATCAAAACCACAACACTTTGCAAAATACCTTCTTTTTCTTTTGATCTAGCAAACAGCGGAGGTCATCTCCGGAGCACTACATGTACGGATCACTGCTAAGTTAGGTTAGCGCCACATGAACCGCATTTATAATGGCAAAAAAATAATGTGGTTTCAACAACAGCCCCAGACATTCAAAGAGATACATACACTTTTTGTTTAACACTGTTGGTGATATGGGTGTAGTCTTTTCTGGTGTTACTGCAATGTAATTATGGTCGCTGGACCAGGATGCAGTGGCCGGCGGGGGCGGGTGTTCCTCAGCGTGCTCATCTTCGCCGTCCTCGTCGTCCTCGTCATCATCATCATCCTCCTCCTCCTCCTCCTCCTCCTCGTCGTCATCATCATCCCCCTCGTCATCAGCACTGTGGTCTTCCTCGCTCTCCAACTCCTCCTGGGCTTTCTTCTGCAGCTTCCTCCCACCACCGACGTTCCTCTGGGCGGACAGGAAGAAACACACATTCAGGCCTTTTAGTAGACGCACTCAGCGGGCAACGTTTGACAACAGTACAGGCAAAATACAGAACTACAAGAATCCCTCAATGAAGGAAAATATGTCCGTTCTAAACAAACACCAATTAACTCTTACGCTCTTCGGTTTACCTGCTCTGTTTTTGGCCGTTCTAACCACTGATCACATAGTGTGCATAGTACAATTCAAAGTATTAGTGCAGACACCGCTCTGCATGTAGCATGTTTCTATGAATAACGTACACCGTTTACTACATTTTTCCAGGCAGGTCCATTTTAATGGCCGACAGCATGGACTTTAGGGACCTGTACAACAAAGCAAGCTCAACACCGTCAAGGCCAATAGCAGTTCATCAAGTTTACACCGTATGAAGATCGTTTCCCTGAATGTACACGTGACCTGAAATACTTAAAGATCGCAATGCATGCAGGGTAAGATATGCTCGTTTAGAGTACTTCATTGTTTATCGCTTGAAGGTTTAATCCCAGAAGTCCATTTGGGGTTTTCAAAGTAATGAAACCACATGGTTATAAATCCAGCTCTGACTGCACAGGGGACGGTTGACTCCTGTGGGGATTTGATGCGGTAGCTGAGGCAAAATTAAGCTAATAAAAGAGCACAAATTTAAACTATACAAAACAGTAAAAGCAAGAATACTTGTTAGTTATTATAAAGGCTGTCCTATACAGTTGATATTTCCCATCTGCACTGTCACCATTAACTAGAATATAAATTATACAGGACATAAGAAATGCAGACTAGGTATTAGGAGCAATATTCATTTCATTTTTAAGAAAAACAGGCTTATCACCCGTCATTGTCATAATGATTCACTTATACAACCCATGAAAACAGATTCTCACTTCATAAAGTCACCATGTATTCTCTGACTGTGGAAAATCAATAGCTCTAATGGGCTACAACATGTCATCTCATCACCAATAAAAGTAAATGAACTTGTAAAGCAAAACATTTTGTTTCATTGAGTTATGGGGATGTCTCAACACATTTCTCGACGCCTTTAATCTGCATGCACGCTTTCGCAATCCAGTGGAAGTGATCACTCAGTCGTTCCCATGAGCCTTTGATCTGATCCATTGAACTCGACCTGCTTCCACTGCCAGGCCCCAATACATACAGCTTACCATTGTGATCCCATCGTTAGCTGTGAGGCAGCGTCCTATTACCAAACAGCCTATATTAACACAGAATTTAGGCTGCTGACCCACTCTTAAATTGTGCCTCTTAACCATCAAGATGACATCAGAAAGTAGCAGCTGCCAGTTACCGTTTGTTATGCAATTTCACTTCATTTTAGAGCAAAAGTAAATCCTTCTGAACCACTTTAGTCAGGCCAAGATGTAGACTCTTGTAACATGATCAGAATCCAGAGCAAGGAAACTAGTAGAGACAACTCCCACAGTGGGATTAACACCCTTTTAAAGTTCAAAATATGACCGTAATAACCGTGGGAGTGTTAATAATGAGGTAATGATTGATGTGCACTCATTAATGTTGGTTGAAACCAGCCACCATTACAACAAAACATTCTAATAAAAAGCCCCTCAAAGGTGACAAAGACATAAGATCAATAAGTCTAATCTCTACACCACTATGACACAGATCTCCACTGCTATAACTCTGCTACCCTGCACAGCCACGACAGGCAAAAGGCAGCATTTCAAGTGGTCCAAGTTACCTTTGGTGCGGACTTGGTTTTCTGAGCCTTGTCCTTCTGATTGGGCTCTTTGACGTCGGTAATGGACTTCATGGCCGCCGCAGCGTGTCTCAGGATGCAGCCACTGCCGCAGTAGACGGAGTCCGGCTGGGCGTTGTTCTCACAGCCGGGCCCGATACATTTGGGGAGGGGGGAGTCCTCGTTGGCCTTCAGCGCCTCCGCCGTCGGCGTGGTTTTCACCTCCACGTTCGACGCCACTTTCTCCTCCGTGTCCGGCAGTGCTTTCGGTTCTGCTGTGGTCGCCGCCTTCTTTTCCACGGTCGGTGCCGCTTTCTGGTCCGCTTTTGGTTGGGCTGGCTGCTGTAGGGCCTGCTCCAAGTCAGCACACAATAAAAGTAACAGCTGATGACGAGCAATCTCAATTTTAACAATACCAGCTTACTGAATTTAACACTCATTCTACTGATAACAGGGATTTTAAAAAGTGTGTTAAGTAATAAGTGTCATGTTGCAATAGGCTGCCTGATGCCATCGCCAAACCTTTCATTTATTTAGAATCTGAAGCTACTTTTTGGGACCTAATCTGCATTCTCTAAACACAGAAAGACTCAAATCACAGTCACAGCTCTGCACAATTAAGTGAAATCGGAATATAGCCTGTGCAGAAATGTCCCTGCTTACACATCATATTCAACAGACGTAAGAAAGCATAATTGTTTGGTACAGATCCCACATAAAAAAAACCATACCATTTTTATTTGTTTTTCAATGAAAATGGTGATGTATAAATTATCCTTCCCTCTAATATCGCAATTGCAGTATCAGAATAAATAATCGCAATTAGATATTCTTTCAAAATTGTTCAGCCACACAGTAACAGTTTGGAGTCGTGACGCATACTGTACTCCAAGTCAGAGATTGGCGAATTAATGAAAATGTACTTTTAAACTACACATTTAAGCCCTTTAACAGTAACTGTGGTGAAATGGACTTCAATTTGGTTAAAGTATGAACTGTTTACAGCATCAAATATTTAACAATGGCATCATATTAACTTATCGAGACAGCACTCGACATGCCACATATGACTAGAACTTCATTGCCTTTGTTGACACAAGTTATGAATTCAATGAATAATATAAGCTGTAGTGATACTATACATCCTAGTTTTTGACTGTACTTTGTATCTGACTGTACCGTGTTAACTATGTGTTTTACATCATTTATTATGTTTTGTCCTGTACATTGGACCCCAGGAAGATAAGCAGTAAATAAACAGTAAACATGCACTGACAAAACAATAAGCAGAGCAAATATGTCAACGATTTAATGGCTTGACTCGTAACGCAGTTCAAAGCCTTTAAGTTGAGATCAGTTGTAACCTACCGGCTGAAAGATCTTTATCTTCTTCTTCCCGGTTGGATTGGTAGCTTTCTCTATCCGGCCTTTGATGCCCATGTCCTCTGTTGCCTTCTCTTCAGCTCCAGGAGTGGAGGGGGCCGCCACAGCCTGAGCAGCCAACAGACCGACGTCTGCCCCGTTGGGGTTAGTTTTCTCGGCAGAAAAAGCGAGAGTCGTTGCTTTGGTCTTCCCGATGTCTGTACATGCAGAGAGGATGGTTGTGGCGGGTCTCACCACCTGGTTCTTCTTGGCGGTGCAATTAGGGCAGATGTAGTCTTCGCCATTTCTCTCCATGAGGCGCCCGCGAGCCTCCGTGATGCCCACACAGTCTCCGTGGAACCACTCCTCGCACCGGTCACAACAGATCATGAACCTGGTGAGCACAGAACATTCATAGAACATTCATAGAGCCACATTTCTTCAAAGTCAAGCTGAACAAAAACTCTGTCGTGGAATCAAACGGTGGCTGTAGCCGACAACAAGGAGGGGACATAAAATCAAAGCTTGATATGCTCATTAAAATCTAATTTCATTATTAACCCTTTAAAAGGTGCAATATAAGGGATTCAGAGCATAAATATAGCAGCTAACAGCTACTTGCTATGTAAAGACAACGTGGGGTAACGGTGTCCTGAGCAGAGAATTAAATCATTTTCACTCAGTGTTTGTTGTAATCCAAGCTTCTTCTTGCTTTGTTGACATTGCCCGGCCGGCCGCATGTGCTTTTAGTGCATGCGAGTGTGCCCCACTGGCTAGCTAATGGCCACCGCTCTGCACTTCACTCATATGGCGGTGACGGGTGATAACTCCGTCTGTCATCGCATGCGCATTGCACCTGCCCTCAGGGTAAACACCGTTAGCTCTGCCGGCACTTTTGCCGTCGCTTGCACTGTTAGCACCGGTAGCTGTGAGCCGCGGGCTCAGCCCTAGTCATGTTAAACTCCAAATCTCATGTATAGCACCATTAAAACGGACCAGTGTGTTAGATTTAGGGGGATCTGGAGGCAGAAACGGAATATATGTTCATTAATGTGTTTTCATTTGCGTATAATCAACTGAAACTAAGAATTGTAGTGTTTTCGTCAGCTTAGAACGAGCCCTTCACGTTGAGAGCGAAACACCCTCTGTAACCTCCACGCTAGAGGCCACTAAATCCTACGCACTGGTCCTTTAAAACTAGACACCGCAGTCACTGTGATCACATTAACACCAACAACGGTTCAAAACGATACGATACCTTTTGTTGTGTTTCTGGCGACAGATGCAGTAAAGGGCATTGGGGTCGTAACCTCCCTCGTCTGAATCAATGGATGATGATGACGACGATGAGGAGGAGGAAGATGTTGAGGAGTCATTTTCATCATCATTGTCTTCTTGTGTCATTCCAGCAGCTTGGGTAGCTTTGGCCTCCCTCTTGACAGGAGCGGCGACAACAGCAGCAGCAGCAGCAGCAGCAGCAGCAGCAGCAGCAGGACCTTTAACGGGGGCAGTGCTCTTATTGGCCACCCTCTTTTTATTGATGTATGTTCTTATTGGTCCACGTTTGACCAACACTGCTGCAGGCTTGTCTGTGCTCTCCTCGTCAGTCTCATCGTCGGTCTCCTCCTCGGTCTCCACTTTGTCATTTTCATCTGCATGTTCGTTCTTCTCCTCCACGTCCTCTTTCCTCTCAGAGTCCTGCTCTGGCTGAGGCGGTTCTGCAGTCGTGCTCCCTAAATATTCTGGACCGGGAGAAGTCTCTTCGTCTTTTTTCTCCTCGTCTTTATCCATTAACTGGTCTTTCTTAGCATCGTCTCTGCTGTCCTCATTCTCGGAGCTCCCCTCATTTTTGACCGTCACTCCACCACCTCCTCCTCCTCGGGTCTGTCGGCCGCGTCGACTTTTCCTTTGGACCTGCTTCCTTGCGCCACTTCTGGTCCTCCTCTCTGGGGACTCCACCTTGTCGTCTAGTGCCTTGGTGTCGGCGTTACCATCAAAGCTGGCCTCCGAGGCGGTCTCTGCATCAGTTGGTGTTTGAGAAGGAGGATCTCCGCTCTCCAGACTAGGAGGGGCGCTCCTTCTTTGCCCTCTTTTGGCCGTCGAGAGGAATTCCTCTAGTTTGTCGGTGCGCTTCGGCTGCCTGCCACTGCGGCGTACGGGACAGCGGTTATCATGGCTGTCGGTTGCTGCCTCCACAGGCATCTCTCGCTTTGCCACAGTGGACTGTCGGAAAGACCAAGTCTTCTTTACTTCACTGTTGGCTTTGGAGGATTTATTATCTGGCTCCTCTAATGTCTCTTTGGCCACATTCTCGCTTTCTGTTGGAATCGGCTCTGTATCCCTGTCTCCAAACCCTGTGAACAAACAATCTAAATAAAAAAGCTGTGGGCAAAACAGATGGCATGCAACATAACAGAGCCAAGAGACTACTAATTGTTTTGTGATCAAGCATACAAACAAATCAAATTCGAAAATGATTGCTTGGCTAAGACCCTTAATTGCCCTACATTTTCACCCACATTTAAAGTTCATAGAACCAAAACTGTGCCCAGTGTGACTACAACGTCCCCACCCTTTCATTGTGAGGGGAAAAGAAGCTCAGCCAAGGTACCTTGAGAGCAGGTATCCATAGGGTCCTGGCTCTGCTCTGGCTCAGGACCTAGAGAGAGCTCAGTGCTTGCATTCTCCTCCATAGATGATGGAGTCAATCACTACTTTCAAACAGATAGTCTACAATTAAAAGAAGAGCACAAAAGACCAGCTATGAATTACTCGTTTCATTTCTATAATATGGAAAACACTGAGGGCTGCCGGGTATTTATCAATTAGGCAGTGCTGGGATTGCTCCACTTCTTAACATAAATGTAAATATACTTTATATGCTAAAGTGTATTGGCACCATAGAGCTCTAGTTCAACAGATATTAACTGGCCACGGTGGAACTAATTGAAATACCTCCTAATGCACACAAAATATTTCATATTATTCTGTGTATCTTAAATAAATAAAGTCCCCAGCAAGAGGAGTATGTCTGTTTTTGACATTTGCACTACTGTCTGTTCTATATAAATGAAAAGAAATGTATCCTTATGCATATGGGATTTTATTTCGCTGTACGCGCACCTATTCAAATGTGCAAGGACATTGTAGGATATTCAGTCTGTGGTCAGGTTTGAAAGCCGTCTGCAGCCTTTAAAAGTGTGTGCATGAAATTCTTTTACCTATAAATGAGCTTTTTTTATTATTATGGCAGTATTTTCCATGTGAGTGTATGAGGACGTATGCTGAGTGTCGCATGATTTTTACTCATGCAGACTGACAACAGCAACTTGTGTTTATAGTCACATCACATGTATACCCTCAATAGTCTAATGCTGCAATTTAAGGTTGTAGAATACAGATATCTTCTTTTTTTTAAGAACATTACGATATTAGTTTTACTGAAATCACAGGCGTTCGTTTTTGCCATTTGGATTTTTGGAGTATATAGACCAAAAATTGGGATGAAAACCAGAACACCATTTTAATATTGAGGAAACAACAGTCTAAAACTAAATATATTGTGGCCCAACACAATTTAGAAATGGTTACAGTTGATTGCGATTGGTTAATTAATCCTGTTTAGTCTTATTGAAAATGAGAATCAAGTTAACTTTACTTCACCTAGGATCATCCAGGGCCAAACTTGCCATCCTTTAATTTAAGAACAGATAATGAAAATAGCCGATGTCTTTACCTGTGGTTCAGCAGTGATGAGTAACAGAGCTGTTTTTCAAACAAAACAAAGGCCGTGCACCAGTAATCATCGGTCTTGGTACAAGGTGAACGGATCTGCCAGAGAGTGGAAAACACAAGTTAACATGCAGTGAGGTCAAGAACAAGATGTGATGTTCATTGAATTGGACATTTATCAATTCCACAACTGCTTAATTTAAGGTTTAACTTTATATGATTAACGTAAAAAAAAAAATAAAAATACACCAAACAGACGGGAATTTGGACACAAAAATGTAACCGAACAGTGTTTTTTAAAGTAACTGCAAACGGTTAAAAGAACCAGAATGTGCAACAATTTGTTGACAGCAATTAAGAAACTTCAAAGAAAAATTTTTAATAACAGAAAACATTAATATACTAATAGTTACAAGCCTGCATGTACAATTCTGAGATTATATCTGCTTTTAAATTAGCCTTGCGCACACACACTGCACCGTGAACATCCAAACAATCCAACCAAAAACAGAAAGCGATTAATCAGGATTCTCCCACTGGTGTCACGACACCGTGCCACGTGAATGACAGGAGAACTGTTGCCATGAGAGGTGGGAGGGGCGCGGGACGAGCATCAGATGTAACACCAAGAGTATAGCAGACAAACAAGGAGAAATCCACTTTATAACGTGTACAGATTCAGCGATGTAACATGTTGACACGGTTTGTAAGTGGCGTATTGAGGTCCAGTAAGGGAGGCTGCACGCGGGCCTTGGTGCGCATATTATAACGTTAGTAATAAAACATATTTAATCACAATCACACACTGTTTTCACAAACGTATCCTGTTACTATGCATGAAACAATTCGGACTATATTGGCGACATCAGGCGACAACAGACTATTACGTTACCTCCTGTGCACACGACGCAGAGACAACCTGCTAAACAACGCTCGACCGTTAGCTTAATGTCCCGTTAAACCACAAGCACAGGGGCCTATATTGTGTTGCATTATTGGATGGACACACTCCACGTGTAAAGATAACACGCATTTTAATGTATCTGCACTTCTTTTCTCGTCGTTTATGGTGCAATATTGCGATAAACTGAGCGTTACAAAATGTGCACACTCCTAGCCAGCTAACAAGGCTAACGCTGTTAGCCACCACGAGCATGGGCAAGCTAACGGGAAACTCGACCTGTAGCTACACAATGTTAAGCTAACGTTAACCCGCGACATATAAGCACATAACGTCCACTACTAAACACGTACAATGAGGGATATTCGTTCTGTAGCAAGAGCTATGTAAGACTAACCAAAGCGAATGACCAGAGTCAGAATTAATGGCGTAGTTTGACTGTAATTTACACAAGTTAACGTTACAAGCTAAAGCTAATGCTAATGTCAGGCGCAGCGTAACGTTACAACATAGCCGCAAACCCCTGGAGTAGGACAACGCCTGCAACAGCAACACAACGGAGACAGTGTTGTACCCACGCAAAAAATCATCAGTAGCACTAAAATATTAGATGTTTGCATTCTACCCACCTACATGCTAGAAATACCGATGATATGCCCTCGCTCTTCGGTCAGTCCTCCATTTTCCATTCCCGCTGGATCTAAGCTAGCGTTAACGGACTGCGGCAGATGGCTGACGGTTTAGAGAACACGCTCAATATGTCCACAGCGCCCCCACTGGTCAGGACGGCAACTGAGCAGGTACGGGTAACAATACTGAGTTTGGCTTCTATGCACAGGCTTACCAGATACAAGTTAATAAATACACCGATTTCTAGCATTTTTAGGATAATCTCAAGGTATGTTGGACACTTTAAATACCCTAATATAGAGATTTACTTTACTTTAATGGAAACAACCTTGACTTGAATGGGAATTTGCCTTAATTTCGATCACTTCAATTCGTTATACAGCAGACAATATACTAAATACATTTGAACATACTATTGTACTATAGGTCAGTTTTTTTGTGTTTTTAAATGTGTCTGTTAGGTAACAATTCGACCTTATGAGTAAGAAGTTGCAGTTGTAAGTAAAATTAAATTAGGCAAATTCACAAAAGTCCGAATTCCTAACTTCCGTCTGCAGCTGTGCTTCTGATATGAGGCGCACAAGTTGGACCTCTCATAAGTCAGTATTTTACGTCCTGATAAACCTCCTCCTCAGGACTCCTGACATGCATAGTCCTGAAATTTCAGCTATTAAAGAGTTAAGAACACAGTCGGCATGAAGCTGATAATATATGGTCTTATGAAATCTACATATACCAAAATAATTCCAACACATGAACAAGTTCTTCTAAGACGACTATGAGATACAACTTAAGATGGAACTGCTTGTGAACAACAGCTTCTCAAGATTCAAGTTGTGTCATCTGTTTCAGAAATGAAGCTCTCCGTTTAACACCAACTTACAGACTAAACCTAGGGTTGAGACTTTGCTAACTTATTGCAGACTGCTTCATCACTAATTAAACCACAGTGTAACAATAGAAACAACTTGTTTAAAATGTTTGTATTTGTTATTTTCTTTGCAGTATACAGCAGGCAACATTAGAATAACAAATAAATTAACATAGAATACAAAATAAGGAATTTACAGACATTTCTGTCAACAGTCTAGTCTAAATCTGGGTGGTCCATAAGCATGGGTTACATTTTTGCAGTCTTAAACTATTTAACTGTTGTCATTTACACTAGATGTATGTTTTGAGACACTCAGGCATGCTTTTAAGATCTTTATACTGACAGCTCTCTATAGACTGCAAAGCAGTGCGTGAATATGCAGTGTACACTTTTTAAACTGCCCCCTCTAGTGGTTACTAACTATCTGCTGTCAGTCTTGATTCCACATTTACAATGTAAAGACCACTGTGCACTGGGGGCAGTATGTGAGCCCTGAAAGGCAACAAAAATATATAAATAAAAATAATTTAGATTGCTCCCTTAACAGCTGCTTGAACAGAACGATTTACATAAGACATGTCCTTATCGTGAAAAAAAAAAAAAAATCTATACACATTTACATTTTCAAGTACGGTAAACTTGTTCAGGACAAAGTGACAGCAACGGTGTCAGAGCTCTTCTCCGTGTCACAGTCTTTGTCTGGTGGTGCAGAGACCGGCGTGTCTCTCAGAGAGTTGGGGCCACTGCTAGTCTGCCCTAAACCTTTGTTTGGGAGGTCGGCTGTCGACTCAGCCTCAGGCTCTTGCTGTGGGGCCGTGGCTACGAATAGAACAGAAGCGAAAAATATACATCACATCTATGGAAATTGCCAGGTGTCAAGTGGCTGGTGATTATGCAGGCGAGCAAAGGATTGGAGACTTGCAGGGTTACGAGCTGCCGTAAGAACAGAAGAAACAAAAAACAGCTTGTGCTGTTACCTGACTGAGTGCAGGACTTCATGTGTTCTGGCCAGTGGGCTTGCTGACACGGGTAATCACAGTAGCTGGTGTTCCAGCAGCAGTAGAAGATGGCCTCTTTCCTGCAGTTGGCGCACCACTGTTTCTTCTTCGTCTCATCCACTGCTTGCTGCTTCTCCACCTCCATCTGTTTCTTCACCTCTGTCACCAACCTCTCTCTCTCCTGCTCCAGACTTTGCCTCATCTCTGCCATTGTCAGCTCTACATTGAAGCACAAATGAACATGATCAAAACACGAGCGAAACTCATTACACGGTTTTCGGTGATGAAGGCCACAAGCATAGTAATTCGCTTATCGACGAAGTTCTCACCGAGATTGTGCTTCATCTCTGACAGCTCTTGTTGATGCAGCCACTGTAGTTTTTCTATTTCGATTCTCAGTCGTCTTATCTGGATTAAAAACCCACGGGTTAGGTTCAGTAAAGGGTCTCATGCAAAGCCACTATTATGATCTGAAGAGTATTTCGTCTCTACGGGGCCAAGAGCAAACACCTACCTCTGCTATTGTATTGCCTGAAGTACTCTTAGAGAGGTCATTGTAGATTTCAGTCATTGTACCTTTGATTGCATCCATTATCTGAAAAGAGTAGAACATAATATTCTGATTTAAGAAAAAAGTACTGTGAACTACCAACACTTATCTGGTTTTATTATTACTTGTCATCTTCAAGGTTTGCATATGTTATTTTATGTCAAATATGCAGTTTGAAAGCATAAGTAACTGGTATCAACTAAATCTCTTATTATTATAGACACCTATAATTTGTACATTTCACCCCAAGAGAAATACACCAAGCTGCTCTCAGGGCTCGTTTTCATCTAAGTTATTTGGCGAGAGAATGATCAGTCGGTGCTGAAGTCCAGTGGATTTGACACTCACAAAGCAAATGTAAACTTATACTAACTTTATTCGTGTACTTGGCAATGTCTGCAGCTACGTCCGCTGAGGCAGTGGGGATATACAGGTCTGTTACCGCGGGTGAAGACGTAGCAGCTGCGCCTAAACTTGACGCTGCCATCGTGGCAACAGAAGATGGGCTACTGGATACCAGGGTGATGGCCGACGTGGATATGCTGAGGGGAGTGTCTTTCTGTTGAACAGCTGGAATAAGAAAACACTATTCATCAGACACATTATGGAAAAACTGATTATATGATCGTATTTAGCTGAGCACATTGTTTCTGTAGAGGGTAAATTGTAATCTTTTTCGAAACACCATACATGGAGGTATTTCGACATATACCGGCCCACACACTGTGTTAAGTCATACTTGATATCTACCTTTAACAGCCTGTCTGGTCTGATAGCGTGTGCTTTGAGAAGACTGCTGTGATGAAGATGAGGACACTGCCGTCGAGCCGTTCCCAGTGGCCTGTGCCTGGGTCAGCGCTTGAGCCTGGCCTTGCCTGGGAGGCGACGACGCCGCCGTGGTCGCCGCAGGTTGCTGGTTCTGTTGCTGACGCTGCACCTTCTGCATGTGCCACTTCTGCGAGGAGGTCTGAAACTTGGCAGTGGGATTCCACACCACGGCTCTCTGCACCACCGGCGCCGTCTCTCTGGGCAGCAGAGGACGCTGTTTCTTCAACGGCGGCGTGGTGGAGGCTGAGGAGGAGGAAGAGGGGGGTGTTGCGGTGGCACTGGACACGTTCGCGAGGCTTATGGTTGCGGGTGAGGGAGTAGTGAAGGAGACCATAGTGACAGGAATGGCCATGGGGGACTGTGTGGAAACGCTGGAGGGAGTGGACGGAGCTGTACTGTTTTGAGACGGTAGTGTCGACGGGGTCAGGGTTTTCCCTACAAGGGAAAGTACACTATTTACCAGTTTCCACCTGTACAAAGTTGGTGATCTTTCCACTTTTACATGCGCTAAAAATAGACATTATATTCTGTGTGTGTTTGATTATTTCTTGTGGGATCAACACAAAAACGTAGAACTCTCACCTTCAGTTTTACCAGCAGAAGAGTCTTTAACAGTGGCGTTGTCTTTCCTGCTCCTCTTCCTGTCCTTGCCTCCCTGTTCCTCTCCGAGGTCAATAACCAGCTCTCTCTCTGAGTCAGAGTCCTCCACCGGCACAGGCTGCTTTGCCTCTTCTTTCGCCTGAGCCTTCTCCCTGAGACTAGGTGATGCTGGAGGTGCTTTAGTCTTTTCTGGGCTTTCTTTTTCCGAATCTGTGCTCATTTTCTCATTAGTCGAGGCATCTGATGCTGCTGCAGTGGCGTCGCCTGCTGTAGTCTCGGATGCCACGTGCGAGTCAGCTTTGCCCTCCTCTTGGCTCGGGGAAGGTTGGTCTTTGGCTTTACTTTTGGTAGAATCCTTCTGGGCCTCATCACTGGATGCTGCATCCTGACCATCCTTGGTTATTTGCTCCTCATCACTGGCATACTCACTGTCACTGGAGTCCGATTTATCAGAGTCCTCTGAGTCACTGTGTTCCACACCTTTATACACATCGACGGATATCTCATCTATGCCTGCAAAACAAAGTGAAAGGAGGGATATATCACACATCATCACATATTCACTTCCCAAGATGTGTTCTGTTCAGCGACTTTTCCAGTCGGACAATGATTCTGCTGACTATCCTCAACAGAAATACTTCCATGCATACTCCACTGACCCAACTGTGCCTTGCAACTCTCGATGGTTTTGTCCAAATTCAGCTGGAAACGGCTCTTGATCTGTCTTTTTGGAGAGGTGAGGACCGGTGTGGCTCCTTGTTTCTGTTGAACCGTTTCACTAAGCTCCTTCAGGTCCATTTCTGCTTTACTCCGATCTGTGAGGATACAACAGAAAATAGTTCCACGGCCACATCTGCACAAGAGAAAGACTTTATTTCTAGCAGAATCGTGTCCAATGGTGACCTGTATTTTGCTCACAGAGAATGGACATCATTACTCTTTCATGCGTATTACGTAATTGCCATAAAAGATTCACCTAGATTGAGGTTCAGTATGCTTCCTGTCGGTGGTGTCTTCTCCTGCTTGGGAGCGCCAGGAGCTTGAGAGTGCAATGGTTTAGGGCTGTCTAAGGAACTGCCTGCGGGACAAGGTCGAGGATGGCCAGGCGATGCTGTAAAGAAACATTCACTGTTAAATGAAGCCCCCTGCCATTAGACACATACATACTAGTTGCTACACTGGAATGCACCTGGTGAAGTACCTGTACAGTCCATGGACTCTTCTCCGGTACTGTACTGGCTGTTTGGAGCCTTTGTCTGGGACTTGTCCGCTGTCTCCGTTTCCCCATCCGAACCAGTGTGGGCAGAGGAGTTGGTGCTCATGGGGGAGCGAGGCATATCACCGAGGGGGAGTCGCCGGCCTCCTGCGCTCCCTCCCACCCCGGCCCCAGACAGCATGGTCCTGGCCAAAGAGATCTTGGGTGATGCTGTCATATCAAAGCTCAGCTTGATCTTCTCCTGTTTCTCGGGTTTGAGCGGGGTGGATGACGGGTTGGAGGGATCCAGCAGCATCTGGAAGTTGTTGTCGGGAGTGTACGGTGTCCTGAAGGGGGCATAGTTAAACACTCCGAACTTCTTCCTCATGTTCTCCACATAGACCTCCATCTCTTGCATGGCACTGTTGAAGATGCTCTTGGTCTTCTTCACGGAGAATGGAATCTCTTTGGACATGAGGTAGCAATTGTTTAAAGGCACCCAAGCCCTAAAAGGGATAAAGATTCACATCATGAACGAAGTGTGACAATGTGCCGAAGCAACTGAGTAACTGAAGCACGGAGGGCTGATACCTGTCATGCTGACCAAAAAAGCGAGCATCCACTTGTCCATCTTTGTCCCGCAGAGCTTTAGCGGGCCAGAATGGAAATCCTTTCAGTTTGGCCCACACTAGAGGGTGAGGGTTACTCTGCAGACACACAGTAAAACACTGGAACTGAGTGGTTGTATATTAGGGATCTATGCTAAAAACGGTAAACAATCGGGTGAAATCATCAACAGAAACTTCAAGTCACTCAACTAGCTTACACAAGGCTCACAGAACCAGTTGTCTCTCTTTTGGCAAGCAGACAGATAACACTCGGGACAAACTTCAATCTCATTCATCTGCAATTAAAGAATCAGAAGTTTCAGCTGTCACCTCTAGTGTTTCAAATCAATCAATGTAAATATAAAGGTATTTTCTTTATACCCACCTCATGTTCACAGATCTTAACTATGACTTTGGCTGTAGCCGTGAGTTTGTGATTGCCTGAAACAAGGACATACATTTATGTTAAACTATTTAAATACACATAAGCCAACATTATTGTTATATTATTGATAATCATTTGACAAAATTCTGTTCTCCAAATTAATCATTCTAAGGATATTGTAATTAAAAACTCACAAAATAATTAACTGACATCTGAGAATCAACAGTGGAACACAGTTGATTTCATTAATCAATTACATTATTCATGCCATTGTATGTTTTCTTTATCAAAAGCATGACATTGATTTAAACAGCTGGATTATTCTTAAATGTTATTTCCACACAATGAAACATACCTCCATTGTATATAATACAGTTGTGCAAAATCCATTTTGCATCTGCCAAGAAGGCCTCGGTGCAGCCGTACATCTTCTTTTTAATATTCTGCGGTGCAAAAAGACAAGATGGTGCCCGACTGACAAACTTTTTAACAGTGTTACATTCATACTATCAGAGAAGAATATGTGATAGCTTGTGGTTTACCTTCTCAAGTGTGCAAAGATCCATAGCGTGAAAAATGTACTCTGCGTAATCTGGATGCTGTTCGAGAGAGACAGGTTTCTGGAAGGGTTCGGTCTGTAGGATTGAGTGGAGAGAAAAGAAACATGAAGGAAAATAAACTCTCACTGCACAACCTTCCCCTCTACTGCACATGCTACCACCATGCTACTACTAAAAATTAAAAAAATCTAAAAGCCGCTTCAAACAAAAGCTGGAAAATCAGTGGAGGAAGAAATCATGATGGGGTCTTGTTAGTGTTGTAATTGATTACCCAATTAAAAGTCTTTCTCTGCGTGGAAGCTGCATGGGGGGAGCGAGATGACAAGCGGGGATGATCCTGAAAGAGAGTGAGAGGGGCAGCTGTATCCTCACCACCAGCGAGCATGTTTACCTTCATGGTTTCCAGCCATGACAGGCCCAATATAGCACATTGACTACGATTGTTAGTTCTGTTATTAAAAACAATTTTGCACATGCAAATCAATAATTTATCATGCTGGACTGAGAGGCAGATCTTCGGGGTGCAGATCTTAACATCTGGCACGACTGATGGAAATATGATGGTTGTGTAAGCAATCTAAAAAATTAGGACTGGCCAGAAAAAGAGCACATGCCAATATCTAGGTGATACATCTGAATGTACAATTAGAAAAAGGCAGCACTGAGAATAAACAGTGTACCCCATCTGTAATTAGACCGTCTGCCACAACACAATGCAATCAGTTTGGTAGCATGAATTCCCTAGAAAGACAGAGGGACCAGAGTACTTACACCTGGCTGTTTCATCTTCTGAAGGGCAAACTTTAGTAGGTAAGACAGCTGCTCTATAGTTAGCATCATCATGGCTTTGCTCTGAGTCTCTATACACTCAGCAACTGTTATTTTCTGAAAGACATCAAGAGGAAAATATTTGAAAACTTTGTTCTCAATCCCACAATTGCACAGAATGTTTGTGGTCTCAACATTTTCTCACTTACGTCCAATCGTACTGAGAGGCCCTCCGTTATTAAACAAATATCACCACAGGTATTTGACTAAAGGCTGTGAAATATGGTTTACAACAACCCTACACTGCACGTGTGCACATGTGGGCGAGTACCTCACACTCCGGACAGAACCAGTCGCCCTCGGGCTCGGCTGGTAGTTTGAGGCACTTGGCGTGGTACACCCTGGGGCAGAGCTCACAGCAGAGCACCTGGCCCTCGCGGTGGCACAGCCAGCAGTAGAAGTCGTTCCTGCCGTCCTGCGGTACAACATCAACAGGGTCTGTGGTGAGTGCTGGCTGCTTCACGTAGTAAAAGGGGCCGTGTCTTAGTTCTGACTGGAATGCGGGCGAAAAAAGAAAGACAAAGTTGGGGAAGGTCAAAATCAGAGCCAGAGATTAAAGCCAAGCAGACTAGCACAGCATCAAAAAAGAAAAGAGGCACACGTGTGTTACACACTATCTGGTTTTAGAACACAACCATCACCGATGTGCACACGGGTAAACAGTGTGGACAGCCTGGATTAAACTGGCAAGGGTTCACATAGTTCCAGCTGCTACAAATCATTTACGAAGGTCAACTTAATGCGTCAAGTGTAAGATACTAGCAATCATTTATCCACTGTGCACTTGTGAACTGCTTCACACACAAAGCAAGCTCAGCATGCATTTAGCACATTCTCAGATTACAGGGAATTTTACTAAAACGCTGCCGACTGAGAAAAACATTCGTTAAAATTCGAGGTGCACCGATAGCTTTCTATCAGACCTCAGAAAATACACCAAGTTACTAGTTCCAGTAGTATCCAATGCGATTGAACAATTACATAAGAATGTACAACAATATGGATTCATATGAGCAGACAATCCTAAACATAACACTGTAAGACACAGTGACATAACACGCTAATAGGCTATAGTGCAAGGAAATACTTCGATATTTAGATCTCCGTGAGAGGTGGAAATCACAAGGTAACCCCTGATATATTGGAATAATATCACAATATTTCGCCACTGATAGTGTCAGACTTACAACAGCAGAAATCAAATGTGTGTCAAAGTGCAAAGAGTTTCAGTTACATGACAATATTTTCCATTTTTCAAATGTCAAACAGCCACAAACTACCAAGAAATCCAACCGATCACAGTCAGTAAAAAGGACAAAAACACGGCTGCCTCAGGAGGCTATCACAAGATAATGCACCGTCATGTTTAGCAACAATACAAAGCAGGACACAATATCGCTTTGACCCAACACTGGTGAGAACGTTTATGACAAAAGGGGCTCATTTCAGAAGAACTGTCTACGTCTACGTTAAATGAATTTATTGAAAGAACCCCTGTCTGCTCCAACGGAGCGGCCAACAGTTAAGAGTGTGGTTATAGCTTCCAGCTGTTGCAGCTTCCAGGTGTGTGTTGATGTAGAGTATCCCTACAAAAGAACATGCAGTGAACCTACCCTGGATTAAAATACTGACAGATTATGAATTACTGATCACACATGGCCTTTATTAGCACCGATACCCATGCTATAGATTGTATCACCTACGATTATCATTCACTGAATTTGAGCGGCTGAATGTGACAGCTTCTATATTTTGATTCTTTTTTTATATCGCAGTTATGACTAACAATATAAAAGTAGATTGTTTTACACTGAATTTAACAGGATTTGGTATCCCAACACGTCCACAATATCTTGCTAAAACAAGACAGTATTGACCATAGTTTAGGGTAAAGAAAGTTCTTCTCTGCCAACTAAAGCTAAGAAAACACTTCCAGTATAAGACAAATTCAAAGAAAAGGAATACTAGCAGCAGACTGTGCAATAATGTCCTGCCAAGTAAGTTAAAAACACAACACAATTACAAAAAATAAGCAGGAAACTGAAAAAAATATTTGTAAATCTAATCTGGGGGTTAAACTAACCCAAACGATAACAAACAATGTTAAATATGTTATAGTACTTAATATGATTCAGTTGTAATCACTGAAAATAACACATTTGAATTAAATCTTTTTGGATGCAGCGAGCATCACAGAGTCTCATGGTCGATGGTGACAGCAGACATCTTAGACCTTCAGCAGGTAAAAACAAAACTCTCCACATTGGGGGTAAGAGCAGAACAACTTTTAGTGATTTGACTGAACTGGCCCTTTAAGCAACTGCATAAACTGTATATATTTTAGGCCTAGAGCTCTACCTCTTGATGAAAAACTTTGAGAAGTTGTTGTCTGAATATCAAAAGGCAGTCGATGGATGAGGTTGAGAGTGGTAGCTAGTTTAAATCCTCTTTCTCGTGACTGTTACCTGGTGTTTGCTGCTGCTAACAGCACCTGGTTTCTTCTTCTTCTTCACAGGGCAGGGGGATGTTTCAGCAGAGGAGTGACCATTCGATGAGTGAGAGGGACTCGGCATCTTTCGCTTTTGGGTCGCCCGTTCTGTTGGCGCCGTGTCTGAAACTGCACACAAAGAGGTCAAAAATTACACGAAAACAGTCAGGGCGCACTACTTTAATACCAGAGACGACACACCAGCGTTTTCCTGCACTCTCGCCACAAACAAACGCGTTAAGCTCTGTATGTTCTTACCCTTGGATCGTGTTGAGATCTCCATTCCTTCTGTTGTGATCTCAGTCTTCTCCTCTTCCTCTGCCACGCTGATGCAGAACAGATCAAAGGTTTACCAGTCAAACACAACCTACAGCTAAAGATTTCTCGTATACATTACTAATGTTATTATCATAAAGTTAAGGATGTTGTTTGAAATCGTTCTTTGGGACACCACGTTGTTAAGAGGTACGTTTCAACATAATAGCCTATTAGCCTAGTAAGCTAAACCGCCATTGACGGCTAGTTGAAAATAGTCACAAATAGTGTTACGTTTCCTCATCTAAGGCCAAATCTGAGCATTTTATTTTACCAAACACAACTGATTGTGTCTGGTAAAATCCAAACGATCATTAGTGACCTCCAGCTGTGTGCATGTAAACATGTAAATGCTCAGTTTTTCAGTCTTATGACTGTAATACATTTCTTCAAAAGTTTGTTATTAAACAGGCTCACCCACTTCTTAATGCAATCCCCCTTCCTACTACAATGAGGTTATTCTGTACGAGAAAGGTCAATTTTGCCAGCAGGCTGTCTCTCGACATTAATATAATTCTGGTTCGATTTTGGCGCCCAGTTGGTACCAGAAGCATCATAAAGCCTCTGTTAAAATTCAAACCACTACATCTGACAAAGTGCTGTGCTTATAGCATAGGTTTCAAAGGCTTACAGATATAAAGGCAGTGAATGAAGTTATCGCCAGTAACGGGGTGCTAGATCGTGTCCGTGAATGATCACATTTATTGTCCGGGACGGTGAAATACTGAGAAATGTCGACTGTGTGCGGTTGACAAAAACACTGTTTTCAACGTTTTCTACTCTGCTGAAGGTTTCATGATTTCAATAAAGACATCCAAACAATTACCACAAAATAAAAGAACTACTGCTGCATGACGACAACTATAAAGAGTCTCCAGAATACCTTATGCCAGACAAGTAATGTATTAGAAGTGTCGCGATAGACCGGTATCGCCAATAACCAAAATGTTTAAAAAATGTAATATTGATATCATGTAAAAAAATATACATATGATGTTGTGTAAACAAGGCACCTGATTTTGTACAGTTATAGTTACAGACTCTCTCTCCACCTCCCAAAACGCATACTTTGAGTGTAATTCCTTTGCCAAAAAAATCCCGACATTACCTTTATTGTGAAATCTTTTGGCCACGATAATTGTGTAGTAAGATCAGATATTTTGACAGCGCCATACTGCATAGACAATACTGATAACATAGCAATGGTGTCACTCAAACCATACATCAAAGGCTTAAAAACAGCTCTGAAGTAGAACTAGACCGCAACTTGGTGTCTTCTAAATGTTGACAACATTTTAAACTCAATTAAAGCAAAAGACGACCGGTCCTGAGACAAATGCAGCTCGATGTGCAGGGCATTCCCAATCCTAAACAGCAGGCACCACAGATCTATAAATAGTAAACATGACAAACACAGAACAAAAGAATCTGCAGTGGCCGAAAACCTTCTGACATCCAGAAAGTAAAACGCATGTAAATTAAGTGTTCCCTGCTGTTTTTTTAAAACAACCACATAATAGTCATTGATCATGTGACCTGATAACGGGCAGCATATCACAGGGATTGCACAATCGCAGTCCGAGTCCTTTTAGAGAAGCAAGCCACAACGTGCTGTGAACCACCTTCATTCAAAGTCTGCCCAACAGGTTTTTGTTCTCAGTATCAGTTCAACACGATTCACCTTGGTTCGCCCTGTTGTCGATCCTGTTATTGTGATTGCCATTTTCTCTGATGCCACAGCAGTTGCACCGGCCTCGTCGGTCGGATTGGCTTCAATTCTGCCAATTTCTATTTCACCCACTCCCGAGGAAAGCCCCGTTTGAATGTTTTGCGTGAAGAACAGTCAGGCATTGACTGAAAACAAAAATATACTGCTTCCGTTTCAGTAATCTTGTTCACGAAGACCCCCCCCCCCCCCCCCCCCCCCTGCTCCTCCATCACTACAAGAAGGATGAACATATCAGGCAGGAACACAGCACATCTGCAGAGACAGTGTGCAGTGAAATGGCTTCACTGGCCTCCTCCTCTAACCTGTCTGGACAGCCTCATACAATCTAACATCCTGTCACGTCCAGAGCAGGAAACACAGCAGCAGAAGACAAAGAGAGAGCCATGGGACAGGCACAAGGACACAAATCAATACCACTCAATCCTGACAATGACATTTCTGAACCAAAGACCACAGAGCACACAAACAGCCTATTATAACCTACACACCCCTTTCCACACCCACCATTGCCACAACATCCATGCTTCAACGTAGGAAATTCAACAAGCATACCTGTTTTGTTTTTTTCTTCCTTACTCACATACAGATTCTTCAGCCTATTCTTTTAATCTTTTTTTCAATTATTGAGGGCGTAGGGGGGATGAGGGGAAACGATGGGTCCAGGTTTCCCAGAAGGCCTTCTCTCTCCCTGCTGCTCTCTCCTGCAATTGTCAATCTTTAACCTCGGCTGCAGGCTGCCGATTGGCTCGAGCGCCACACGGAGGAGGCTGATTGGGCGCTCGGCTCGGTGTGCCACACGGGCTTCTCTTCTCCCCGCTCTCCTCAGCCACAGTGCTGCAATGCAGAGAGGACTGGTCCTCACTGTTGCTTAAAAAAACAACACAACCAGAAAACCCGAGTCTGTCACTCTGTTGAAAAGCCCATGCAGACACACACCGGACGTGTGTCTTTTATCAGATATGGAAGACGCAGCTCCTGACAGGGAGAGGATCAGATTCCCTCTCTCGCTGCTGTGCTCTCAGCCGGTGTATGTGTGTGGCATCCATTTTGAACACACACTCTCTCTCTCCCTCTCTCTCCCCCTCTCTCTCCCTCTCTCTCTCTCACTCTGACCATTGTGCACACCGCACACGCGGCACGTACACACGGCACCAGTCGAATCTGCTGTAAAAGACCACATGCAGCTTATTATGTGCCCCAGCATGTTGATATGCAGCATGGGCCTAATGCTGGACACAAAGAAAGGACTGAAAATGTCACAGGCCTCCCAGACAGCATGGACGGCACAACCCCCCCCCCCCCCCCCCCTTCCTTCCCTCCCTCCCTCGCTCTGCAATGCTTCTTCAACATATACTGTATCATAATCAATATCTGCCTGGAGATTCAAGTGTGAGCAAGAGTAAGCCGGCAAAAACACGCACATACAACTGAGAGCGTGGCTGTACATTGTCCCATCTTTCTGTGGGAAGGTGAATCTGTTTGACCAAATGTGTGCCTCTCATTTAATCACTATAGAACTCAACATTGGTACAGATTCAGGGCAACGCAAGTATGTGCCACAGACACACACACACACACATCAAGGCCAACTACATTATCTACGCAGGTCCAAGAAGGTCAACTGGTGGATATTTTCAAAAGGCAGACACCCAACTGAAGAGGCAGTGAGTGTCGGTCTACACCACAGTGGAATGAAGAGATTAGACGAATTACCAAGCACCATTCACAAAACACTGAGGAGGGGGATTTTCAGTCTCAGTCAATGCAGCCTGCTTCTGAACTCTGGTCAAGCAACATTATGTGCGCCATTACATCCAGGCCATAGTTCTCCTGGTTGTATTTACAACAGAGCCTTTATCACACACCCTCCACTAATAATTACAAAAACAACCTGGAGAATATCAAAATGTTCAAGAATAAAATAACAATTTTGATCATTAAAGAAATTCTTTATCTGATTCATGCACACAGAAAACCAAACACCAACATCTATATATATATAAACATAATTCAATCCAACCTTGTCGACTTCAAACAGGCTGTCAAGCCTCTCTGGATGAGATGAGGTTTCTATGCAGAGCCTTTTCAGAGGAAGTCCTTCCCCTCTTCTTTCCTTCTCTCTCACATACAAATACTCAGTGTGCTTGGAGCAGAGGGACAGAAAGGGGAAGCTCTCTAAAATGGCTGACACTCGGCAGCAGAGAACAACACTGGGAGGCAGTGCACACCATTAGGCTCGGGCAATTCCCTCCAACCCGGGGATAAATAAGCTGCTACGACATATTTAGTCCGCCGATAATTGGTATTTTAGTAAACTGGTGAGCAGCTTACAGGTTTAGGCCGGTGAAAAGCTTCTTTTTTTTTTTTTATTCACCCAGTAAAAGAAACCTAATCAAGGTGAGGTGAAGTGGGTTTTAGGTGAGTGTGGGAAAAATGAAGACAACTAGGTGACCCTACTGTCGTTTTCTTCATTGCCATGTTGGTCTGGCAAACAATTAACGACCTGCCTTGCCGTGGTGCCAGATTGAGGCCTAAATTAAACTTGCTGCGCTGTCACTTTACCATCTGCTAATTCCTCGGGGGACTCCCCTCTGCTCTGCTCCCTGTCTCTCCCATCCTGCCCGGGTCCCTCACCAGGCCTGCCATCTTGTCGGCAGAGGCCAGTGGGCAGCCACACAAACTCAATCCTCTTTTAGATCTTGAGAAAAGAAAGCAGGTTGCAGTTAGTGTCCTATGAATCTAAAATGACCTCACACTTGACCTGTGGGCCCCCTACTGTGTGTGTCCAGGCGGCCAAACCAGTTAGCAGAGGCAGTATATGTTGCACTGTGCCATGCTATGCTCTCCTTCCAAGCTCCACTCCTGTGCTGTGGGGTGACAAACACTCTTCCCCCTCCCCCAGTCTGTCAGACAAACCTGTATTATTGCTCAGCCACACACAGTGGCTGGTGCCTTATCAACAGTGTTGTGTGTGTGTGTGTAAAAGAATGAAAATAGGGCTTACCTCTGTGGATGCATGGCTACAAACTCTGTGTGATATGTCAATGCTTGTTAAAACATGGAGGACAGCCCTGTCAGCCCTTCACCCTGCTCACAGCACAGCCACGGCTCTCCAAGCTGTCCGACTCACCGCTCCGATGTAAGGCACACTGAGACTGGCCACGCGTGCTGGCAACATGTAAGGCGGCTGCTGATTGGCTAGTGCATTTCCTGGTTGCTTGTCTTTTGTTTAGCACGGGCAAGCTAAAAAAACGCAGTGCTCAGAGCAAGAGGAGCTAGGCCCGGAGCAAGAATAGTCAGCCTCTGCACAACTTTCAGCTATCAAGAAGACTGTATACAGCTGTTATTGCTTCCTAAACTTGCTATAAAGTAGGTGCAGCTATGAGGGGTAGTCAGCAGATGTGCACACAAAGAACAGGCCCTTGGCTCCTAAGGAGGAATTTGCCTCACTAGTTCCCACCCTCAAACTCAAGCAACCGTCAATGGGCAAGATACAACCTGCTATATGAATAAAAGCAAAGTGTAAACAGGCAATAGGTGAAATGTATACTCTGTTTCTTTGGCCTATAAAGGTTTAACAACAACTAAGTTACAGTCGTGATTTGCCTGACACTGGCTCTTGAACTGGTCTGGTCACATGTTACCAAGGTGTTTCCACATAGGCCACAGTTCTACTGTTAAAGAAACAGTGACTTTCAGTTTCTGGTATACCGTTCCGCCACGGGGCATTATTCAACTCGATTCTAAATGACTTGTATGGTACCTCAGAATATATTGTACGCACAGATCGCCTACATTTGTTGCAATTTTTTTTGACATTTTAGAGGCTTCTTGTTTTCTCTTTTGTTTGCCTCGTGTATATCTTTAGAAAATGTGATCTTACATCAACATTATTACAGATCAGAACTTTACTTTTGAAAAATAATTTCACAAAAGACAAGGAGGAAGTGTCATGTTGACAAATGTTAGCAACGCTTTTGCAATATATTCTCACCAAATCATTTTGTTAAAAATAAGCTATTAAAGTCATTTTTGACCGATTATCTGATATGATAGGTTATCTATCACTTCATGCAGACATAACGCATGCTGTTGTTAATGTTGATCCCTTACATATTTGGTAAATTAGATTTAGGGGGAGACTTAGTATTGCTTCTCTGTCGGTAAAACATCATATGCTGTTTGTTTCACTTGACAGTAATGATAAGTATACTTTGCTTTTTCTAAGACTTGGCTGTTGAGAGGAACCTGCCTGCACTGTTGGCTTCTCTTTCTACAGGAAGAAAGACAGCAGCGGCCTCTTGTGGCAAAACTTAGTAGTAACAGCTCAGTACACACTAACCCAGAGATTCTCAAAAGTTTTCATATCAAAGAACCACCGAATAAATAAATTTACCAAGGAGCCCATTTGGTAACATTAGTTTAAAAAGGCCCACAGATTGATACAAGAGGGGAATGCATGAGAGAATAGAATGTATGATGGGTTATAATGGGTGAAGCCTGGATCAATGGAGTCATCCTGTAGTTTTAATAACAGTTTGAACTACCTGTTAAATATTTAATATTACTGGAAAAAGCAAATCCTCATTTAACTGGTGTGAAATGGTCTTGGGCAGTCTGTGTGGGTTGTCAGCAAAGTAAAGGATATCTATTTTAGTACAACGTCTAACTAACTGTTAAACTACAAAAAGGTAAGACTTGCTTGGTTTAGCTAGTCTCTGCTGCTAGCTAACTAGCTAAATTGTAGCTAAAGTGAAAAAATGTGGCTAAGCTTATTAACTTGATAAACTAGCATCAAAGTTGCGTTTCTTACTCTCAACCAAGGTTACTTTATGTAATTGGGAAGCGTTTCACACCAGTTAATGGTAACATTAACATACCTGAGTTGTAATAGAACCTTAATATGCTGTTTGTAATTAGCCACGAGCTTCTGCACAAAACACACAAAACAGGTTAATATGCGTCGTCTAAGGATCATTTACTGGATGTTTTAACGAGGAAATAAAATTACTCTGGTGGCACCACACATGTAAAAAAAGAAGCCTTACCAGGTTGTAATTGTAAACATTATGTCACCCTTGTCTGTCTCCACTAGGAGTTACCGTTTGGTGTCCAGTCAGTCTGCAGACGGTGAGCTTAAGAAGTTGTCGACCGGTAACGAGCCCCGCAGTCCCCAAGATGGCGCCCTATAGCGAGACGGTGACCGCTCCGATCAGACATTGAAGAGCTTTAAGTCTTTCTTGGATTCAAGGCCTTGAATACAATATATGTGTATGTGGTTTTAGGAGACTGTTTTCATATCTTTAACACTCTTTTCTCATTTATCAGTATCAATATTTCATTATTTTCACGAAAAGTCATGACATTTATCAGAGTTTCCATTGAGGAAGGCATACAGTTAACCCACAGAAAGTTATGTACAGATAAAGGTTTCTTTTATCCATTGGTTGAGAATTAGACATGAGCCCATGACTTACTGACTTATGGTTTTGGAGGCAATGAAACACTTTCATGTTGCCATGTAGGGCATCTTAAAAGAGACAAAGTCAATGGTTTTTGTTGTTGTTGTTTTTCAATTCCCACAAACAAACACGTGATTATATGATATGGCTCACAATCATTATCTGGTTACCAAAAAGGAAAATATAGACTACTCTCTCTCTCTCTTTTTCTGTGTCTTCAACTGAGTTTAAGGGACTTGATTTGAAAAGTCTTAAAGTTATTTACAATAGAGAAGCCAGAGGAAATATATCAACGATTTGCATATAGATTATACCCCTTTCATGTTTTTATTTTTGATAAAACAATTAAAATTCCACCAGCAACTGATGAGACAATCAATGTGTTTTACTGAACTTTTGAACTCGTTCACATTTTTAGACACAGGATCATGGAAAATGCACTTTTTGTCAACCTAGATTTTATATTTCACACTCTTTATTGTCGTCTGTCATGTTTAGTCATAACTTGTGTTATAGCTGATAATGTTGTGCAAGATGTGTTTGTGCTTTATGCATCTAGTGTTGCGGATTTGAGGGATGGGAACAGGCTTGGTGAAAAGAAAGAAAGAAAGGCATGCTGTTAGCTGTTTGCAGGTGAACTAATCTGAATGCATTAATGATTATGGGGCTATCTCCTGTCCTTTCAAACTGTTATCTCCTGTCCTTTCAAAGTAGAGAGGCTGCGTAGGGAGGGGGGGGAGGGGGGGATGGGATAAAGTGTCTCACACTCATTGAGGGGGAAGGTCAGTTTGCCGTGTTTTGTGGGGGAAGGGGCACAAACAGAGGGCCACTGGGCCCCCCTTTGGGTCTCCATGGAATGTAATTGAGGTTCCGTCGCTCAGGAGGACATACAAACACCAAAAACACCCAACAAATAATGCACAAGGTTTTTATGTTTTACTTTTTGTGATGTCATTATGTCATGAACACAACACTAGCAAACAATCTGATCTGGATGAACTATGTGTAATCATGTTTTGCATCAATATGGTGAAAATGCTTGTATGCCTTATTATCCTTCACTACCAGCTGTAACACGTTTGGGAGTAGTCCTACTAGTCTGCTATAGATTTTTCTGATTACATTTTTTTGAATTGGTTGCACAACATAAAATGCTGTGACTTTGGTAATGAACCTCCTCAGCAGCTACGCTTTATCCAAAACAAAACACACCCTTTCTCTTTTTTTTTCCACCACCTCAAAGTTTTTCAGAGGATTGCAGAAAGTTCAGGCAAGAAAGAACAAGTAAGGAGCTAATTACCTATAGTTTTGAACTCGTCTCTTCTTTACTCCCTTAACCCCCCAACGTCCTGCTGCTCTTCCTCCATCATTGGCCCTCACTCTCTCCTTCTTAGTCAAATTTAAAAACTTGTGTGCCTGGGGATCACCATGGAGACAGCTTCTTCCATCCTCTGTTGCTACTCAAGGGGCGATATGGCACAGCGGCTCCGCACTCACTCCGATTAGTATAATTGACACTGGACCCAAAATCTGTGGGACATCAGGCTGCACATGTTGGGATTAGAGTCAGTGGCAGTTACTTTATAACTGAAACATCAAGGTATTAAAAGGCATACTCTGATATTCTGATTAACAATATAGAGACCATATGTCATGATTGCGAATCCATATTTGGCAATTATATTTGTTCCTGCTTAATGCAGGCCATATTACATACTATATACATTTTATGTGGAAAAATATAAATTGTAATGGCATGTAAAGTGAATAACATAATAACGTAATACTCTAGGGGTATGATAAGTCATTTGCATGAAGCTGCTTTTCTGCCAGCCTATAAATAAGTTTTAAATCTCTCCCCTAATAATATCAGTCACTGGCTGCTCATATCGCCTATGGGTATTGGTGCGCGTGTAGTTCGTTCGCAGAAACGTGTCAAGCAGTTCGAGTTGCGGCTCGCAAAGGAAAGCAACTGCATTACCCAGAAGTCACTGCGCTCCGCTTACAAGCTGGCTCCCTCCGCTTCTGGGAGTGTTTCGCATTTAAACAAACACGGTCCTGCTGAAGATGGCGGAGAGTTTGTAGAGGCGTAAAAAAGAAACTGCTCTACTCAATGAAAGCATCGAAGCCGGTGAGTTTTCTGCGACTAGTTTGTGATTCTATTTATTACCAAGTTTAAAACCCAGGCGGTAGCGCGTGTTTTCAACGTGCACATTTGTCACAGAGACAGTTGTGTGTGTGTGTTGCTCCGCTTCTGAGCAGGCTGTGGGTTTTTTTCTGAGCTATATACGGGTGATACAACGAACCATCTCACCACTGTCTCGTTTGTTATGGAATGTCTGTTGTGGAATTATCGTCCTCCTAAAGTAGCAATAAGACGAACATTTTGCGTCAAGTCTCGCTTGTTATTGCGCCATTTGTATCGTTTTTCTTCTTCTTCTCCATTATCGGCTCGCTACAAAGTTTACGAGACACAGGCTCTCTGATTCGCTGGAGGTGCGATAGCCGAACGTTAGCTCTTCATCTCTGCTTCATAGAAGTGAACTCGTTGGTGTTTTTAAAAATCACAATGTGAACTTTGTAGAGCCGCATGGTTGTGTATCATTATCCCACATCACAGCGGAATGGCTGTTTTTTGTTCATTTTTTGTATCGGACTTGCTCCACAGTTTCGGTACAACGGAGAGCTGCAGGAGTCTCCTGTGTTCACAGCTAACGTTACACCGCAGTAGTAGGCTTGTGTAACAAGAAAAAAATGGTTTATTAAAAGGTTTATTGCTCGTTTTGTCGATCCTCCACCGTGAATGCAGTGCAGGGTACACACGGTGTAATGTACCTGCATTGTGTGTGTGTGTGTGTGTGTGTCACATAGTTTTTCTTTTCCTTTTTAATTTCACACCAAGAGTGTAGCAGCATCTAAACAAACAGCAACACACTAATGTAGTCAAGTCACATGACACGATAGACGCACAAAATTGTCTTCTTTTTTTTTGTTTTTGAAAATAAGTCACATTTTCTTGTTGATTTTATACATATATATATATATATATTCATGATGTCACCATTAACCACCTTGTATTCCTCACTTCTGACGAACCAAACTTGAACTGACTTGGCTCAGCAGCAGCGTGGCTGCTCTGGAGAATCCACAGCATCTGTTATGTATCTGCACGGCTGTAAATGACATTACGTATACCGTGATTGTAAATGGGTGGTATATAATGGCCAGTCACAGTATGATACATGTTTGTGTTTTCACCCGCTGATGAATCATATGTAGGTGTGTGTGGGTGTGAGACAGACAGACAGACAGGCAGACTGGCAGGCAGGATGAGATGGATGTGTTTCGGTGCAGGGGGAGGACGATCGCTCACAGGGTTCAGGTAGAGTCCAGGTTTGCGTTCACTCAGTTTTTGTGAACCAGTTTAGGAGAACATCCTTGGAGAGCGTGCACATGTGGAGGCAGAGAATGAGGAGAGGTGGGTTAGTCATTCCTGTGAAATGGTTGAGGTCTAGGTGTGCTGTCGCTCTCTCTCTCTCTCATCGCCCCGGGGCCATCCCTGCCAATACTTGCAGGCTATTAACAGCTCAATGCACATTTGAGAGTTTCAGAGGTCATTGAGGTGTATTTGTCACGTTACTACACGGTCTGGCTGCCTGCTGAATGATGAACGTTCCTGCTTCTTATGATTTCATGCAGGCCACTCATTAGATAACAATGTGGGGATGCAAATGGGAAAGAACAAGGGAGAGCGATGCTGCCGTCAGAAGAGCTAACTTGTCTTTATTTTGAGGGGCCGATGGAATGCCATTACTCAAAGCCTACCGATGTGGCATTTTTTTTTTGTGAGTGGTAGAACGACCACTGTGGGAACCTGTCCAATGAACTGCTTCTGCTCATATTCTCAAATGGAGCCCCCTTCCCCCCCCATTCTCTGTCCCTTTTATCTCCCACTTTCTTTCTCCCTCACACAGGGTGTCAGGCTGCGTTAACAATGAATCAATCTTTGGGGGGGATTCTTTGACTGCAGATGGGGTGAAGAAGTGACCGGGGATGCATGGCTTTCGCTCTTTGTCTGTCAGCCCCCGAGCTCTCAATAATTCATTAACTTATCACTTTTTCTCATGGGACTGGGAGAAGTCTCTCTCTGGTGGCAGATTCTGTGGTTATGTCGGATTCCCTGATTTGATCATTCTATGAGCGTGCGGTTAGTGCCACTGCTGATATTTAGTTATTACTCATAGACGTTGGCTTTTGATGTTGTTAGCATCCTTGTCAACAATACAAAAGTGTAAAAGAAAATATTTCGTTTCAGAGATAGTATCCAAACATTCTTAGGAAGCTAATAAATCTGAAGATCAGGCATGTCACAAAATACATCTGGAAATATTTGGATGTGTTCAGTGACATCTGTAGCTCCCTGAGTCTGGTAATGTTTGGACATTGTTCATTATGACTCTGTGTCCAGTTCTCCTTTTTGAGTGCCGTCTCCAGCCAGCTGTATTTGTAGTGTAGTGTTCAAACTGGATTCCTGAAGTCTGTACGCTGAATCAGAAATCATGCTTCTCAATGAAGTTCTTACGAATTTGGATCTGTGTTTTTTTTTTTAATAATTAAAATCTTGGGTAAATGTCGCTGCTATGTGGTTGCATTGAGTTCAAAATACTGGGTGGTGTCATCAAAAAAGGAGGAAAAATAAGCGAAGCGCTTGCCTCTTAATAACTGTCTCTAATCTGTCTTTGTCAAGCTGCATTTTTGCGTCGCCGATGTCTGAATACACGGCATTCTTTGAGAGGCAGGGAGACCGAGATAAAATGTTTCGTTTCGAGTAACTTGCCCGTCGGTCATGTGACGGGCCCGTGTGTTCCGTTTAAGATGAACGGCTGTGCGGGTGAGCGGTGTCTTGATGACACACGGAGCTGAAAGCAAAGCCTGATTGTTTCCCCTATAATTGAAATATGACTCTGCAGTCCCTTTGTGTTAGACAGCAGTACAGGTAGGGTGAGCTTAGTCGAGTTGCTGCCTCTGACGGATAACTTGTCATTTAGGGAGAGTGTAGATCTTTACATTTCCCAGTTTACAACCGAGGTTTGAGAAAGTTTCCTGTGGTCAGCTCGGGCTGTGTAAAACATCCTGTTCAGCCCCCCCCCCCCCCCCGCCGTCTCAAGGTCACTCCCGCGGTGACGGCGATCCGTCTTTGTGTTTTGTCAAAAGTGAACAGCCATCGCCGGCGTGGCACTTCTCAACCCGGTAGGCCTACCTCTGCGTGGAGCTAAATATAGAAAACGCTGCTCAACAAGACAGTCGTGTTTCCACTGCTAAAATATTTACAGCTACTTCGCCCAGACGAGTGAGAGTGACAATATGAGAGGAGAGCTCCCGAAAACCAGATTGTTGTTCACTGGTCGGAGGAAGCCAGACAGTTTGTACTCTGACTCCATTTGAAGTCCCGTCTCATTCACCCCCCCCCCCCCCCCCGGTCGCCTCTTCTTCAACTCTGAGGTAATACCCGAGTGTTGGGCTTAGCTGAGCCATATGGGAGCCATGCACACTTCTGAAAAGCCAAACGGGCAGCCTGAAGCAATCATTGCACCCAATTCCAGTTTATAGCCAGCGAGGATTTGGAACAGTTCACTCTCTGCAGTCCTCCTTGATTGGACGAAGGCAAGAGTTTATTAGGGAACGGGGGGTGCCAAGAGCTTTTGTCCCCCCCCCCAACCTACCCCCTCCTTGCCCTTCCTCTTTAACTTCAACTCCCCCTTTAACTTTCGCTCCCCCCCAGCTAAAGAATGCTCGTAAAAGGGGTTCACCTGAACGAGCCAGTGGGAGGGTATAGCTCCCTGGCCTAGTTTTGTTACCATTGTAAAATGTTAGCAAGACCTTGTTTGTGTTTTTTTTTAGAGCCCCCCTTTATAAAAAAAAAGAAAAAATGCTTTAAGGGGGAGAGACAAGGGTGAAAAAAAGTTTGGTTTGTGAGATAACTGCTACCAGATGCTGTCTCTGTCTGTTATTCAGCGTAGAGAGAAGGAGAAAGAGAGGCTGTGTGAGGAGGGGAAGAGAAAGGACACAAACTTCTCAACTTGTTACATGGACACTCTCCATCTTCTCCCTGTCTACAGCTGTGTATACTCTTCCTCCATTATATACACACAAATTAAAAAAGGGTGTGTTAGCACGGGCAAAGTAGTTACTTTGCAACCAAAACAAAAAGATGCTTTGGAGAAATAGAACAATGTTAGATGGTTGGTTGTGTTTATCCCTTTGTTTACGTCACGCTCCTCTTCCTCTCCGTGCATCTCCGAGATGAACCGGTTCCACGTTGGATGTCTGTGGCAGTGGGGTGTGGTTTCTTGGTCCGTGTGGATTGAGAGGCAGCCGTGGCTGGCACAGCGCCGCAGTTTGCCAGCTGCAGGAGGATGTGTGTGTGTGTGTGTGTGTGTGTGTGTGTGTGTGTGTGTGTGTGT
>NW_022280031.1:13864542-13867223 GCF_004355925.1 Anarrhichthys ocellatus
GTGTGTGTGTGTGTGTGTGTGTGTGTGTGTGTGTGTGTGTGTGTGTGCACGTATATGTGACCGTGCGAGCACTGCGTGGAGCTCACCTGCAATTTTAAAACACTCCTTTTCATTAAAATAAATGACCACAAATAGCAGCGAGCGTGCAGACGTTCGCTCACAGCATTCCGATTTTTCAACGTGCGATTTCTACTTTTTTTTTTTTTTTTAAATTGCGGCCTTAAGTTCAGTGAGAAGTCAAGTTGTTAACGCCCCCCCCCCCCCCCCCCCCATCGTGAAAGGCTCCAGACTCACTACAGCCTTTCAACACTGGCAGCGCATGTGTCAGATAATTTATTACCATCCCGTTTCTTTCCACAACATTTCTTTCTTAATTGGACTGATTTTTTCTCTCGCTGTGGAAAACAAGTGGAAAATGTTCGTCTCACCATTGCTGCTCTGCTGACGTCACCCCTGTGTGTGTGTGCTGCTTGTCGTTAAGGCAATCAAAAGGTTGCCTCCTGACATTGCCACATCACATAAAACTGTGTACCGTTGCAGTATTTTCTATACCAAACAACACTCACGAAAGTTGGCCATTACCAGTCCGAACCATGTTGTTGTGCGGAGGTGGCTCTACTTTTTGGCAAAAGATCTGCATGTTTCCAATGGGCTGCTTTCTCGGGGTGCTCATGCTTGTTCATCTAATTGCTGCACTGGAACGAGTGATTCCATACGACTGCGGTGTGACTAAATTGGAGACGTATAGAAGTACAGCATCACTGACTGATACCACCCGGTTCCCCCTTAAAATTGGATGAAACATAATTTCGAGCAATTTATGAGTTTGGTTTTCACAGTCTTGTGGCGCAAATCCAGTCCAGTGAAATTAAGTCAACCCACCTGGTTTTATAAGCTTTAAATACTTTTCATTTGTTATTTATTTTAAAATAAAACCACATTGAGAAGATTTCTTACTCATACTTCAATAGGCATAAAGTGCAAAACAGTCTTTTTTAAGTGAAGCCATCTCTGAAAATATGAGCTTAAATAAGATCCGATGCATGTTTCAAAGTTCAATTGGATTTACGGTGTTGTGTTTTGATGTTGTGTTGTTGGTACTAGATTTACTAGCAGTAGTACTAGCAGTGCAGCCTGCATACTGTGTCACCTGCTTCACATGTAGGCTTCCACGCCAGTACACACCGGTAAGAAGTCCGTTGTTATGGTGAACTTCACACATGAGTTATGAAATACAGGATACCATATTTTATGTGTTCAGTGTAGTGAAATGATGTATATGCAGCTGCTCTAGGGAGAGTGGGTTCAAGCTTCCACAGCAATGCTACAAACAACATGTGCCAACACGTTACCATTAAGCTTTTAGACCAGAGACGAATTAAACTTTTATCTGGCACAGCATTGATGCTTTCTGTTTAGTCCATGTTCAGGTTCCATTTAACAACTTCAACCCCGAAGAGAACACATAACAATGGTGGTTATCATAAATCATTTCATTTTTACTCCTCAACACAGCAGTAACGTACCGTGAGCTGCACTACAGTGCTCCACAGTAATGCAGTGTTATCAAAGCCCCTCAAGGCTTTAAGCAAAAACCAATAGAAACAGAAGACTGACTTCAACGCCCAAGAACAGCGAGGAAGGAGTTTCCTCCTGGGAATGGGTTTTGTCAGTGACAATTTTCACAACTAATATTTATTGGTACTGCTACTCCTCAATAATTCAGTAGAAAAGGGACATGTTCTGAAAGTAGTTTTCTAAATTTTTGTATTTTTACTTCTGTCAGCAACGTTGTTGCTGCTGAACTACAAATAAACAAAACGTAAGGCTATAGAAGAGCTAGCAAGGATTCCAGCAACTGGAGCCATTTAGCTCTGCGACCGTGTGAGGTGCCAACATCAGTTTGACAAAACTCTTAACTAAAACTAATAAAATGGTTGGCCTACGAACAAGCATGGGGTCGTTTTTGATTCAAGGCACCGTACGTGCCCCTCCATGAAGACATCACCAAATGAGCAGTAGACTGCAGTTTGTTTTCTTTTGGTTTGACAGTTTGAAAAGCATTTCATTTGGAGCAGCGTGTGGGTCTGCAACAACATCAACCCTGAACTTTTCTTTATTGTTTTTTTGTGGCTCAAAAACTAAGAAAGAGGTTTTGAAGCAAAGACCAGCGTGTGCCGGCTCGGTCAGCGTGAGTACAGTACCAGGGACTTGATTAGCAGTGCTGGCTTAATCACTCAGCAGATGGGTCGGAGTGCAGTGTCACCAGGACGAAAACAAACCCACAGTTAGATTATAGCTCAGCGTGTGTGCACGTGTGTGTGTGTGTGTGTGTGTGTGGGTGTGTGTGTGTGTGTGAGAGAGAGAGTGAGAGTACACGTGTGCGTCTGTGTCCAGTCAGAACCGAGCAACTCTGATTTGATTCCAAAACAGATTCCTGTGTGCTTTTTATACGAGCCCAGCAGTGCTCCTCGTGTTTTGGGTTGTAGTCAACTAAACGGTCTCCACTTTGTGCAAAATGATCCTCGTGATTGTCATATTTTAAGGTAAATTCTGTAATTCATTTTTTTATTACACCGTGATTAGCTGTTTGTCAAAACGGGAGATAAAAGAAAGCAAGTACTGGTAGTTTTCTAGCAAAGCATGGTTGTGAGGACTCGAGGATTAACCCCCCACCCCCC
>NW_022280031.1:13867623-13871584 GCF_004355925.1 Anarrhichthys ocellatus
CCACACACAGTTCCGCTGCTCCTGCTCTCTGGAATCTTTTTCACCTAGACTCTGTCAACACATGAAACTGGCCGGTTGAAAGAAAGGAAAGGGAGTAGTAAAGGGAAAAATGGGAGAAGTTGAGGGAGGGGGGTGCAGTTGTGAAACTGGCGTCAGACCATCTTTTCAGTGGAATTCTTTGCTGGGGTCAGAGTTCAGGCGCCGCAGCGTGGAGCTGTGATTGGCTGAGGAAAGGTGAAATGAAAACCACAGTAAACTTTTGACCCTGGCGCAGGAGCTGTGCGGGAACGCCCAGCCACAGCTCTGGCGTGGTGGAACAGAGCCCGCTCTCTTCCTGTGTTTACTCCACCAATCCAACAGGGACGGCGGAGGGGGAGGAAGGGGGAGGAATAGGGGGAGGGAGCACAGAGAGGGAGGAGAGAAAGGCATGCAATGGTGGAGGGAGGAAGGGAAGAGAGAAAATGGTCAGAGCCTCGCTGTGGTCTGAAAATTAATATCTGCCTTTTGTTTCACAGTTGAAACTACAACACAAACACGCACTGCTTCTGAGAAGCAAAGGTAAAACCAGGCACAGTCTTTCAAAGAAAATACTGCCTATAAGTAATTACAATGGTGGAGAAATCTTCACACAGAATTATGCAAGGCTACATGAGATTTCTCCTCACTCTGCATCTCCATCCGTTGCTAGTGAAGATATATGTGTGTGTGTGTGTTATCAGACTGGGCAGTATGGCGGCTGATCAGGCCCCGGCGCTCTGGCTCTCCAGATAAAAGGCTGTGTTGCCATTGATTAATGAACTCATTTCCATAATATTAGCCTTCATATGGTCGCTGCCGCCCGCGTCTGGTTCGGTCGCCGCGGTCGCTCTCTGGATGTTGCCGCGTCCTCGCTCTTATCGCCACACTTTTTACTTACACACGTGTCGAGCTTGTAGAAAAATGAAGAGGTTGTTTGAGATTTGGCTGGTTGGATCTGTGCCCGTGTGGCCCTTTTTCTGTTCTTTGTCCGTATTAATGATGGATAGTTGTAGGATATGCATGTGTGAAACACACACACACACACACACACACACACACACACACAGACAGTGGAATCTGCCATCTCTTTGTTTTCACCTTCATTTATTTTCCCTGGTTTTTCTACACGATGCAGTTTGTGTGAGAAAAAAATGTGGAGATGCACAAACAGCCTGTCTGAGATGTGTGCGTGTGCGTGTGTGTGCGCATGCTGGGCATGGGTGGGGGATGTTTTTTTTTCGAGGGAAAAAGCAATCCTATGAAGGCCGTTTCTCTCTGCTTTGAACTATTTTCTCTCCCTCACTACATTCATCAAAAGGCATCTTGTACACTACAAGTTTGAGGAAAAAGCCACAAAGTCAAATATAACTGTTTTGTGTTTTCATACATCGAATGTTTTTTTTTTTTTATGGGCCCTCGTGAATTGCTTTAATGAGAAAATGTCTTATTAGATTTAGTTTTTCAGCCGGGAGAAAACGAGTCGCAGATAGGCGACGCAGCGTTTAATAGATTGATAATAAACCCCACATTTATTTTTCATCTGCAGAAGGTCGTGTGTGACTTGGATTATTTTTAACTTTTTTATTGTATAGAACATAGAAGACCACGTTTATGTGTTCGTCACACATTTTAGGCCTTGATTGGTCGATCAAATTGAGCCTTAAAGGCTTCCTTAAGGACAGTCTGATGCTTCATAAACTCCAGTAAGCTTCTGTGAGCGAGAGTTTCAGTCTGCTCCCCCCCCCACACACACACACACACACACACACACACAGACAGACAGACAGACAGACAGACCGTCCTGTCACATTTGCGTCACTGCCATGGTTTTGAAAGGTGTGCTTTATTCCACTGTGAAACGCTCCTTGTGGAACTTCCTTCGGCTTTTCATTTGAAAAACTCATCCAAGTGAGTGAATATGGTCAGAAATGAAATGAATTTGGATTTGTTTTATTATTATTTTTTGCATTAAAAGTATCCGTAGGAATAAAGAGACTAAAACATATTATTCTACCAACAGACGCACTGCAGACAAAACGTGTTTTCAGCCTGCTATTTTAACCTTGCTTCCTGGAATTTCACAGCTGCCGAAGCACCCAAATAGAGACTTTCTCTGAACAACTTACAGCTTCGCTTTTCTTTAAAAATCCACACTTATACGTACACACATGCTTAACATGTGTCCTCTAAGTCACATTGTGTGGCGACACTCCACATCGTGCCATTAAACCCTCTGGCTCCAGTTTAGTCCCAGTGGCCCATGTTTGATTAAAATCATGTGTAATTTTGGCCGGAAAACAGCAAAAAAACAAACAATATTCACTAAACAAGGATGCATTTGACTCGATGAAAATGATTGCCTCTGGAATTTATCTTCCCTCAAAATGAATGTCAAGATGATGGATTGCTGCTGAAGAAAGTGAAATGTGGTTCTAAATGATGTGAAGCAAGAGCAGTAATGTCGCCCATGGTTCCCTTGTTTTTTTGTCCTGCAATCTCGCGGGGTCAAATAAATAAAAAATATTGGTTCCAACATGGAGTTCACAGCATTGAAAGTTCACAAGTGTCAGACGCTAACTTATCCTCTCATTTAAAATAATTTATCTGAATAATAAATCAGATTCATCGCGAGAAGAACTAATTAAGGATCTTAAAAATTGCCAAAAGGGGACACATTTTTTAATTGCCTTTTTCATATTTTACTGACGTTACTTCCTCTCGGCATTCTGACCTTTTTCTTTTCAAACCATTTAAATGATATTCACTTTTTCAAGGTGTGATGCTTTCATTCACTCAGACTAATGGAAGTCCGTTATGGGAGCACGACACCTCTTTTTATTGCTTGTAATGACAATTTGATTTCAACCGAAGTAGATTCCTTCTCCTTTATTCCTCGCTGAGGGCCAGAGGAGCAGAGTACTCTTGGTACATGCATATTGGTCGTATATCTCACCATTAGGCATTAAGACATGAAGAAAGACCATTTATTAATTACCCTTTGCTTAACCTCTCCACTGAATATTTATTGTCCAATCTTTTTTTTTTGAATGCCTCTCAGAGCACAAAGGTTCAAGGAACAGATGTAACCATAACATCACAGGAGGCCCCTCACACATTATGCCACGTCCTCAAAGTCCACCATGAAAACGTGATGGATTTAGCTGCACATCACTAATTAGTGTTGTTGACGAGCTTCACAAGGTGCTCCTCGTTAACTGTGGACAGTATTTTAGTGCTTCATTACAACAGGTGGGTCGTGATAGACGACGCATTCTTCGGCCTGTTACACGTCAAACCGGTTTTAAAGGCAACCCTTCGTCCTATGACGTGGACAGAGAGCTTAACTGTAGCTCACATCACAGCAGTCAGATTCCTTTATTTCAGGTTTCTGCGAAAACTTTTTTTAGTTTTGCTAAAACACCGAAAGAAAGTGTGAAGAGCTGATGACATGCATTATTATGCAAGTACTCAGAGATTTACTACAAAGGGTGTTGTTCTGGAAGGGCGGGGCTTTCACTTGTGTGATCCAAATATACAGAATCATATATCAAAACTATACTATACAATCATTTTAATTTGTACTAGTTTGTCATTATGACATAATTTTTTATTCATGACCGTAGTCCGAGTGGGCCCAGTTCTCAAGTCTAAAGGCATTCGGATTCATCAGAAACATGGCTCCTCTGTTCCACAGGATTCGGTCTTGAACAAAAACACTGAGCCTCGAGTTTGCGTGAGCTCCAGTTGCATTTAACCCGGTAGCTGCTTTGCTTGTACGCTCAGCAGGAGGAGGAGAAGTTCTTTGAAGCGAAACAGGAAGTAATTCGGCCCTCTTGTTTCTTTTTTACTCTTGATGTCCCGAACTCTAGTGGACACCTTTTGTTGCTTTATTACTGTGTGTGTGTGTGTGTGTGTGTGTGTGTGTGTGTGTGTGTGTGTGTGT
>NW_022280031.1:13871594-13891702 GCF_004355925.1 Anarrhichthys ocellatus
TGTGTGTGTGTGTGTGTGTGTGTGTGTGTGTGTGTGTGTGTGTGTGTTTGTTTACAGGGACATAAATGGTGCTAAATGCTTCTAGTAGCTCATGTCAGTCATGATATTAAAAAGACAGAAGCTCAATATTTGTAGCTGTCCACATCGCACACACACAGCTTTAATAAAGACAGTTTGGGGCTTTTGGGTGTGTTTTTTGGGGGTCCGTAATTGTGTGTATCTTTGTGTTGGGTGGGCCTCTGTTTATTGTTGGGCCTGCCACTCATTGTCTCAGGGAGCTCAGATTGCAGGCTTTATTTCAGACAGGGCAGGAATGTCCTCGTCACTATTCTGGTCCTGAATGACTGACGCTGCTGCCATGCTGGCCTTTTAGCCTGTGCAGCGAAATAACGCTCTTTTATTAATAATAACTGAAGTGCTTTGATACAACAGAGTGCAGAAAACCCAGTGTCCTACAGTACCACTTTTTAAGTAATCTCATTAGCATCGTATCTGTAAGAGAAGAGGCATTTTTGTGTGGGGGGGGGGACTTGTGCATGTGTTCCCTCATGTAGTCAGGTTTGTCCTTGAACACATCATGTGTGACCAACGCTTCCATCAGGAAAAGCAAACCGAAACTAAGCTTAAAATTGTGATAATTCCTCAAAAACATTTTATCCTACATGTGTCATATACAATTTCTCCCCAAATAAACCAAATGTAAAAAAACATTAAATTCTGCGTTCCTCGGCCACGAGACCAACAGTCACATGACAAAAATTCTGCGAAACTTGGACTGCAGGCTACTGAACACAGAGCTTTGAGGAGAGGTTGTAAGTAGAGGTTGTAAATATGTAAATAGTTCAATATATATATTGAACCCACAACATTTGTAACACTCGTGGCAACTCGAAATCATGTTGGATATATAAATTCCATTGTTTGCCAATTTTTGTAAGATACATTATCAAAGAAATTGAACTTGTTTTTCTATTTCTTTTCGATTTTTGACATTGTAACTGAGTTATACTACACAAAAGACATGTTTGAGTTCTCTCTACCTCCAGCCATGGTTGTGCTGATCCCATAGAGGTGGAGAGGACTTATCTACTGCAGTAAAGAATCAAGGCCACAGCGAGGCGAAACTGCTCTGGGTTCAGAGGGTTAAATACTTGTTTTATTTATAACACACCATCGGTAGTGTTCGCCATGTTGGCGGATATTTTTAATGAAGATACGAGAAAGCAGTCAAAGGGCTTTGTAGTACAAGAGATTGTGTAGATAGACAAGATCGTTTATATCTGTTAAATTAGCAATTTCATATACAAACTGTATATATTTCAATACAAGTAGTAAACAAGTGGAGTTGAGGATCCGTTTCAATGTGCCACCAGTATCTACATTTTTCTAATGGATCCCCAGCACCATTTATGTTGGTGCGCTGTGTCTCCTCTCTTCTCCCCTCCCCCTCCCTGTTCTCCCTGCCACCTCCCCCTCTTTATTCTACTCAGTCTGCCCTCCCCCCCCCCCCCCCTGCTGTGGCCATATTCGTACCAGTGCTTATATCCTCTGGTTTGAATTACATTTCTCTACCAGAAGTCACTCATGCATGCACAGTGTGTAGTAGTGTGTACTCTTGACAGACAAACTCTGGGGATCAACAAAGTCGAACACTAATAGTGGACACGCGGATGAGAGTTGAGGATACAACAAAACAAAAAGATCCTCAGAATTATTCATGCGTCGCTCTCTCTCACGCTAGTTTCTGTGAATTGTTTGTTTTGTTGTTCGGAAGAGTCAATTTAGAATTATTAAAGTGTGTTTGGACAGCTGACAGAAAGGGAACACTTCTCTCTCTTTCTCTGTGTTAAATTATTCAGCTGCAGCATTAGCTCAGTAGCAGCCCTGCCTTTAGGACTGATGTGATCAGTGGTCTGTGGTGGAGGATCACACACACACTCTCTGTGTGAGCATAGTAGGTTGCATGCTTGCAACTGCTAGCTGTGTGAGGCTGTGACGACTGTGAGTTGTGACTATTAAGACTAAACCTAATTGGAGGCATCATGATAGGATTTTATTTTTTAGGGAATTGACACATTTATAAAATATATATACATATATTTTTTTTCTTTACGGTTTTAAATCTGTGATTATTGTTTAATATGTCCCTAGAGAACAGTGAATCTTAGAGTCGCATGCTGTTCTGTATTATGAGGAATCTGTTTGTGATTATTAGATTTCATGAAGAAAAGGACATCTGCTTATCTGTGGCGGTAGGATGATGGTGCTAAAGGTCACTGGTTTTGTGAACAGTTTGTACCCAAACACTGAAGGTCAGCCCCTCCCAGTTTTGTGTTTCCTGACATTTATTTATTTGAATTTTATTTACATGTACAGTTTAGAACATAAATGTGCTGCACCGTTCCAGATGAAACCTTCTTACGCTAATTTGCATCTTTCGTCCCTCGACATGTCAAAAGAGATGAAAGCAACGACACAAAAAAAGAACACACAAGACACGTTACACAAAAAAGGATCCCTTGACGTGAAAATGATGAACAAAAAGTAATTATTTTTGAGTATACCATTGTAACTTCTATTTTGAAATGCAAAGACTTTACACCGACGTGAGCTCAAAAGGGATTCCTCTCTGTCGCTCTGATGAAAGCCGATCCAACTGTTGTGATGAGAAGACACGGAGCCCCAGAGGGCCTTCTTCACTGTGATTATGAATAGGAATGCACTAAAGTATGGAAGGTTATGGAGGCTTTGACAGAATGGTTACTAGCACAAGAAAAATGCTTCTCTAAGTTAGTTGGGTCTATAAGCACTGTATATTAAAATAAAATGTGGGAAAGAAGGTGACATGGCTTCTTTCTTCTCTTAAATAATGATGCAGCAACTATTATGTGAGGAAAGCTGTTTCACCAAGCAGAGTTTACATTTGTTTTGACCTTTTGTGAGGATGTTAGTAAGCTAAGCTTTGGACAGTCAGGTGTGAGCAGGAATGATTCAGGACGAGCGGGGTCCCGCCTGAGAAACAGAACATGTGTAGATGACTGAGTGGCCACATTTCCAGGAAAGGGAAGTGATGACGCAGTGGAGCGGGCTGAGGGGAGGACACAAACAGGATGCGATCTGCTGTGGTTTCCTGCGCATTTTTAGAAATCAGTTGTTGTTGTTTCCCCCATGAATTTCTGTGAAAGCAAAAAAGAGCTCATGCTATTTTCACAAGGAGCAGTGCCATTACAGAGTCATGGTGAGATGTCCAGACGTTCAGAAGACACCCCAGTTGATGGTTGTTTTGATTTTTTATCCGTCTGTTTTTAGGAGATGTTGAGACATCTCGTGGACAATCTGATTCAGAACCATTTTATTTTTGACTATGAGATGTTGTATTCCTCACGTCGGTGGCCGCTGTTTGTGCAACACATCTCGTCTTGGCCCTGTAGCAAGTTTCACGTCAAACGCAGCTGATTCAGGTCAGTGGCATGCTGCCAGGCCTGTTGAGACTCAGCTGTGGTTTTGGTGGGCTGCTGCTCAATCTCTCACTCTACTGTAGGTGTGTGTGTGTGTGTGTGTGTGTGTGTGTGTGTGTGTGTGTGTGTGTGTGTGTGTGTGTGTGTGTGTGTGTTTTTAAGTTCCCGGATTTCAGTCGTGTCAAACTTTTAGAAAATGTCAACGTGGGTGAGCTAATGAGACGCACTGTTATGAAATTAAGAAGGCACAGTAAGTTGTGTCCGGCCTTTTAAATCCCACGAGAGCGTGGTTGTTTTGGTGAAGCTGTGTGTCGGAAGTTTTCAACATTGTTTTCCCACGACCAAAGTAGAAACCGTGCTATGCATTGCCTGTTCTCAGAAAAAGGCCCCCAGAAGCACCCAGCGCTGCTGTTTGTCCGCTTCAGGATGTGAGGCGGACTTGGAGCTGATGTCATCTTTCTCCACTGCTGCAGAGGTGAGCCTTAGGACAGAAACCACGAAGGAAGGAAGGAAGGAAGAGAAGGGAAAGGCAGTGAGATTCACAGCCGGAGCAGGACAGGCAGATTTAGAGGGGTGCTGAAAGGTGGACAGACGAGAAGCATGCGATGCAGATTTATGGCGCTGTGTGTGTGTTGGTGTGTGTGTGTGTGTCTGAGACTCGGTGGTCCTCTTGTAGGAGTAGTGGCGGTGGGCGACTGGGCTGCGTGTCCCAGCCTGCAGTCGCCGAGCAGAAGTTGCATAATGGCTCCCATCCGTTCTATAGCTTTCCACTATGGAATGAGTTCACTCATGTGCGTGTGTGTGTTTTAGGAGCATTTTGTGTGTGTGTGCAGCAGAGTCGTAGCAACAATCTGGTTGTGCAGCCCCACGCTACAGCTCTGTGTGTGTGTTTCTGGGTGGGAATAGGAAAGAGCAGTGACCTTAGAGGCTGGCTTCAGAGGTTTCCTCCAACGTGAACTCTGACAGGGTCAGACACGGGGCAATGCCAGAGCAAGAAAACAAGGGCAGGGTCCACAGCCCGGTGCTGCTACACCCAGGGAAGGGAGGGAGAGGAGGGAGGGGTTGTCTTAGTATGGTATGGGGAGGGGGAGGGGGGGCAGTTCAAAGCTATTGAAAGAAAGAACGGATGTAGCCGAGTATGGAGAATGCGGAAGAGGGATCATTTTTACTTGTCCCTGAAATGCAATGTGGAGCCTCGCCTGGATTGTCTCTGGGCTCCACAAGCCCGAGCAGTGTGTATTTTTTATTTTCTCCCACAGTGCTGTCCCAAGCTGTTAGACAAAGAGGCAGGCTGGTGGATATGTGTCTTGCTGGGACAGTAGCTACTCACACACACACACACACACACACACACACACACACACACAGACTGTGTTGTGGCATGCCTGTACATGCAAGCGTACTGTAAGCGGTTTGTAAGCATGCGGTGTGTACGTGTGCTGCTGCTGCTGCTGCTGCTGCTGCTTGCAGAGTGGTGTCGTTCTAGCGGGCAGGCTGGCTGAACGCAGGATGACCCATCTCCCCCGAGGCTCCAAATCACTACATCATCATCAGTCGCTCCTCGCAGTGGAACAGATGAGATTTCACTCCCATCAAGCACTAAGCAGGAACCAGGGCTGCTTTACTAACTGGATGGTCTACCCTCATAAATCTGTGTGAATCCACAATCTACTCTTTCCCTTGAAGAATCACTTCACTTATAACCTCAATAGCTCGGGGATTTTGTTGATTTATTTTTTTCTCCCTTTCCATAAGTTGACACTAAGCTTTTACCTTTGCCTGAATTTGACGTCATTTCAGTGTGAACTTTGCAACGACAGCTGAGGGCGATTTCCAATCCACAACTTTATCCTTTTAATAGATTGCACCACACACATATGAGCATATAAAACTACTCTCTCTCGGTTCATTCCCTCTGGTCATGTTGCACCGTCTGTATGCGTGTGTGTGTGTGTGTGTGTATATATATATATATATGTGTGTGTGTGTGTGTGTTTACATGTATATGTGATGTGCAGCTTTGTGCTTTCAGGTGCTGATATGCGCTGAAGATGAGTGGCGTAGGAGACAACTTGTTGGAGCCGCTGTGCGCCGACCGCAAGCGTAAACTGTCCACCTGCGACACACCGGGCTTAGGGTGAGTGCAGTGGCTTCAGTTAAGCATCGATCACACAACGTTCCACTTTGTCCGCCGCTGTTTTTTGGTGTAAATGCTTCCTCCTGCAACCCAAACATGCCCCCTCCCCCCTGGTTCACACGTGTGTCTGCTGCTCGCAAAAATATCGGAGGCATCCGAACCGAGGCCATACGGCAACGTGTCTAATCCCCTTGAACCCCCCAGCAGGTGTGACAAGCGTCGGAGGGAACAGGAGAGCAAGTACATCGAGGAGCTGGCCGAGCTCATCTCTGCGAACCTCTCCAACATCGACAGCTTCAACGTCAAGCCGGACAAATGTGCCATCCTCAAGGAGACCGTGAGGCAGATCAGACAGATCAAAGAGCAAGGTACCACCAAAGTACACCCATACACTCACACATTATTATCATTTATCATATTTTATATTATTATTATTCAGATAGTATTTGTTTTTTTTCCTGTATTTGTTGTGGGGAGTAAACAGTGAGTTAGACCGGATCTTGTGAAGCGCCCTGCTGCAGGCGAGATGGTGCCGGTGATGAAGTGGAGTGTTTGGTTCACGGCCAGGCCGCTTCACACTGACAGCCCGTTTGGCTGTTTCGTATTGCTGGGGGTAAACGAACACCAGTAATTGAGACCAGTCCTTGGTGGTCGCGGCTCAAGGCTGTCAGTGACAGCGAGTATCTGTTAGTGCCAGACCGAGCTTCTCTCTGGGAGACAAATGACTCCGGTGACTCAGAAATCAGGCCTCTTATCGCTCCTACCCGTCGGTCCTTTTCCAATTGTTTTGCACAGTTGACATGATTGGATAAAAGAATATCTATTTTCTTCCAACTGTTTGAGCTCGCCTTGAGAGTAGATCTGTGAGGTTAAGTGGGTAAGGAAGAGAGAGGGCAATCATATTGGAATCTATCCAGAGGGTCACAGCTGGCTACTGCTGGCCCCGCTGTTTAGGTTGCCATAGTGACAGGAGGGGAATGATGGAGGGCCTCTGTTTTCTTCTTCTTCTTCTCTTTTCTGTCTGTTGTCCATTTAACACACCTTTTCTCTCCCCGTGTTTACGCATCTTTGCTCTTTGTCTCCGTGTCTCCTTTTTTATGTCAATCCTTGCTTTACTCTCTCTGTTTGCTCAAACAGGGAAAAAATTAAATTAAATCCAGAGTCATATTATTTGTCGTCTTGCTCGGTGTCTCTGGCCACAGATGGTTCTGCTATATAGAGAGAGCTATCTAACAAAGCCCCAGACACATGCTGATTTTATAAATAGAAAGGCATGCTAGTCATTCATCCGTGACTCACGCTGCCACCTGCTGGCCTGGAACAAATGCATGTTATTTCCTGGTATTAAGGAAGCAGCTCGTGAAAACAGTATGATCAGGAAAAACACAATAAAACAACATCTTAACAGGTCGTGTGCACTTCTCAAAAGGAAGGTCTTCTGAACAGCAGCTGTTCTACCCGAGTTACACCATGGAAACTGTTTGCAATATGCAAAGTACCAAATATAACAAATCCAAAGACATAGAAAGCTGTTGTAAAATGACAATTCTCTTCATCAGGAGTGTTATGTGCTTCATCTGTCCTCAGGAAAGAGCTCTTGCAGTGATGACGATGTCCAGAAGGCGGACGTGTCTTCCACTGGTCAAGGGGTCATTGACAAGGACCATCTGGGGCCGCTGCTCCTACAGGTCAGCTTGGGGAAAATCACTGTGGGGCAAAAAAACAACCCTTATTAGCTGCCCGGTGCTTCTTTAATCATTGCTCAGTTGCAGTTGATAGAAATGTCTCAGCTGGTTTATAGAAGGGCAAACATTAGTAACCAAATATGGTAAATGTAACGTTCTTATTTTTATTCATACGTCTTCTTCCATTCATCACTTCCTTTGTGTGGCCCCGCTGTCTTCAGGCCTTGGATGGCTTTCTGTTTGTGGTTAACCGAGAGGGCAACATCGTGTTTGTGTCGGACAACGTGACGCAGTACCTGCAGTACAAGCAGGAGGAGCTGATCAACACCAGCGTGTACAACATCATCCACGACGAGGACAGGGAGGAGTTTCACAAGAATCTACCCAAGTCTAATGGTGAGTCATGGGTTCAAACGCATCTAAGATCACACATGCCTAGATGTACGCTCAAACACAGTCACTCTCTCACACACACATACATGCGTATGACTATTTGAACTTGTGTTCACCTGTTGCCTATTTCTCTTTATTAGCACCAAATGGGGCATCGTGGGGTGGAGAGGCACCCCGGCAGAAGAGCCACACCTTCAACTGTCGAATGCTGGTGAACTTTGTTCACGGTCAGAGTCATGGGTTGTCGGAAGAGAGGCCCGGGGGCCAGCGCTATGAGACCATGCAGTGTTTTGCCCTCACTCAGCCCCGGGCCATGATGGAGGAGGGAGAAGGTAAAAGCCAGACGTTCTTGGCCTAAACTTAGTGTGTGGCTATGCTTTCTACTGCATTTATTGGTCAATGTGTGCATAAATGTTGCTAATAATACTATACGCACCTGATTTTCCATGTCCGGTTTGTCCCCCCCAGCGTAGTCCAATGATGACTTAACATTGCGTTGTCTCTTTGCTTTTAGATTTGCAGTCATGTATGATCTGTGTGGCACGGCGCATCATTGCAGTAGAGAGGACGGAGAGGTTTAGCACACGCCATGAACTGTCTGGTAAGTTTCCACTTTGCTGTGACTAAATGCAAGTACATTCCAATAGAATATTCATGTGTCGCTATCATTGGAAATATTTTTGTTGGGGATTCTGTGTACTTCTGCCCTTTTTTTCTTTCTTTAAAAAAAAAAATCAACACTAAAATATAAATGCTCCACTCGTGCTCATTACGTGTGCTGATATGACAATGTGACCTTTCAAGCCATGTCACTTTAGATATTGAGCGATGTACACCGTAGATTCTTAATTCCCTTCGGCACACACACACTGCATCTAACGTTCACTGGTCATTATCCTTTGTGTAATCCCAGCGGTGCGTCTTCTGTTGCAGGTAAGCTGATTGAAATCGAGCAGCAAACCTCTCTCAGCACCACGATGCGTCCAGGCTGGGAGGACCTGGTGAGGCGCTGCATGCAGATGTTCCTCCATCGAAGCGAGGGACAACCGTGGTCCTACAAACGACACTATCAAGATGGTATACAATTCTGACCCTCCCTACCATTTACCCTCCCTTGTCACTACCACTCAGTCGCTACCACAAATGGCACAGTTACATTAGCAGGTGTAGGCCACAGCAACTTTATTTCCGCATTGGGAGTGAACGTTGGCGAAGGCATGAGCTGTTATTAAAGTCATCAGGTGGGCAGGTTTGAGCATTGTCAAGAAGGCTGCACAGACAAAAGTCTACAAGGAATGTACCAGAACACAAGTCGTCTCGTTAAGACGTTTGGTATGTGGGACACGGGCCGTGCTAGATCATTAAGAGGCTCAAAGCATTAATGAGTCATCGCTAGTACAACAGCAAGCGTTACCGGATATGTAAGACGCATTGAATAACACTCTTGACTTTATGGGGTGGCAGGAAGAAAACACAATATTTTAAATCTCTCCACTTACTTTTCCGTACTGTTGTAACTCCTGTGTAATGTACGAGTCTCTGTGGGTTGGAGTTTTGTTCCACGCTCTTTTTCTTCTTACTCCTCTGATCCACTTTACCGAACTGTAATTGCTGAGTTAATTCAGTCAGCTTCACATTAACAGCTTTCAGACGGTGATCACTGGAGGCTACATGGCAGTTTTATTTATTACCAACATTAGCGACTATAGGTTGTATGGGGGGGAAAAACTCAGACTATTCCCAGCACTCACAGTACAGAACAGCAAGCATTAACCAACTGTATGGAGATTCAGCTTAAGTCCCTGCCACAACCTGGGACAGCTGTTTATAAGCGTTTTCTTTTTTATGTTGCGCATGCTTTGTCCCGTGTTTTTAATTCTACTTTTTTCTACTCTAGCTTTCCATACAGGCCATGCGGAGACCCCACTCTACCGTTTCTCACTCTGTGATGGTACTCCAGTCACCGCCCAGACCAGAAGCGACCTCTGCAGAAATCCCAGCACCAATGAACCGCACTCTTTCCTCTCCACACACTTGCTACAAAGGTGCAACTTTCAGGAATTACTTCTCCTACATTGGATGATTGTCTCATTGTGTTTGTTCTGTTTACATTTTTTGTCATCTGCTGTCTTCCCTTGTAGGGAGCAGAATAGTTATCGTGGAAACCAGGGTGGAGGCATGAGGCCTCAAAACATAGGTGTGAACAACCCCAACCAACCCATGAACATGGGCCCAGGAGGGGGCATGGGCATGAACAGGGGCTACAGCATGGCTGAGCAGGGCAACATGCCACAAAGAGGAGTGCCTCCGTACACCGGGGGCAACCGCATGAATCCCATGCATCAGATGAATCAAATGAACTCCATGCATCAGGTGAACAACATGGGTCAAATGAATCAGATGAATCAAATGAGTTCCATGCATCCAATGAGCTCTCCCATGAACCAAATGGGGCCCATGAATCAGATGGGCCACAATGGCATGCATCAGCATCAGCATCAGCAGCAGCAGCAGCAGCAGCATCAGCATCAGCAGCAGCAGCAGCATCAGCATCAGCATCAGCAGCAGCAGCACCAACATCAGCAGATGGGTCAGTTCCATGGAGGTGGACCTGGAGGTGGAGGGTACGGGATGGGAATGACCAGTCCCCCCCAGGCCAGTCCGGGTATTAATGGCCCCCCACACAACGTCATGGGTTCACCCAGAGTCCGAGGAAGCCCCAAGATGGGTGCCAGCCCCTTCTCTCCCGGAGGTATGAACCAAACAAAATCACAGCTTCCTAACTCTCACATTTTGTGACACTTGTGTAATTACATTGGAATAGGTGACATGTATCTGGTTGTGTCTTTTGCAGGTATGAACTCTCCCATGAGCTCCAGTCACCCTGGTAACTCTGGAGGAGGGACCACCTTCTCCAGCAGCTCCTTGAATGCCCTCCAAGCCATTAGTGAGGGAGTGGGCAATCCGATGCCCTCCCCCCTCACCTCTCCTCCCCCTCACAAGCCTGACAGCTCCCCGAGCATCAACTCCACCAACCATGCAGCAGGGGGACCCTGCAAACCAAGCCTCCCAGCCTACTCCGACTCCAAGAGCCCGGGCAGCTCACTGGGAGCTGGAGGAGAGCAGCAGTCTCAGCAGAATCCACACACCCCCACCAGCGAGGGCCCACCTGACAAGCCAGACAGCCAGGCCAGCAGAGAGGCGGGACCGACCGGGGGAGAATCCAACCGACGGGTCCCTGATATCAAGTGCCACAAGAAGCTTCTGCAGCTCCTCATCACCCCTACAGATGAGCTGGTGCCGCCTAATCACACGCCAGGGTCCGGGCCCGGCTCCACGCCCGAGGCTAAAGACGGAACCGCCGGGGTCACCAGCCCCTCCTCCTCAACGGGAGTGTCCTCCTCTACGGGTGGGCAACCCGGCGCAGTGTCTTCCTCTGGCGCCGCAGGACATTTAACAAGCCAGTCACTGCAGGAGAAGCACAAGATCCTACACAAGCTTCTGCAGAACGGGAACACTCCCGACGAGGTGGCTCGCATCACAGCCGAGGCCACCGGGAAGAGCAGCCTGGAGTCGGGGGCACCGGAGCCTGGGCCTGCAGCCGCTGGAGGGGTCAGGGGATCCGAATCAAAGCAGGAGCAGCACAGCCCCAAGAAGGAGAAGCCCCACGCCCTCCTTCACTACCTCCTCAATAAGGACGACTCCAAGGAAAGTGGTGATGTCAAGCCAAAGCAGGAGGAGCTGGAGGGGAGAGGAGCTCAGGGGTCAGGGGTCACCAGCTCTGACCCCCACTGCTTGGATGGGAAGGTCAAGTTGGAGCCGTCAGATGAGGTAAAGCGTTAGAATAAACGTTTGTTAGATGTAGTTTGAAATGCCGACTAGAACATTGTTATCTGATCGTTGTTGTGTCTCGATGGTTCAGGCGGAAACCCTGGAGACCATTCTGGGTGTCCCGAGGAACAACCCTGGCTTCTACCCAGAACCAGACTCCAGAGCAGGGAAGGAAGCGGGAAACAAACAGGGAAACGTGCCCGACAGTTTACATGGTAAGTCAGCCTATTTGAGTATCATGATCAAATCTCGCTTACTGTGGAAAAACACAGAGGAGTATGCATTACAGCCTACATGTTATGTCAGATCATTTCAAGTCTCGCGTGAGGTATCGCACTGTACAGGATTCCTCGTCAGGGATAGTCCTGGTCTGAGAATCTAAATGTGTGAGGGTATGTAATCCAACATTGGTATTGTGTGTGTGTTTCAGATGGGGAGAGAGGCCCCATGCCTCCAGCTCAGCGCAGTGCCTATCAAAGAGCCTTGTCCATGGACGCCAAGCCCATGGCTGGAGAGGGAGCAGTAGTCGTAGTAGGAGGAGGAGGCCTGGCCGGGAGACGGAATGTCCCCTGTCCCACTTTGGTCAAACAAGAGAAGATCGATGCTCCAATTCGACCTGGGCCCGTTCCCAATGGCTTTCCAGGGGGCATGGGTGTGTGTCCACCACGGGGCAACCCAACAAGTAACTTAAACACTTATTTCTTAGCATGCCCAACACAGCCTGGCTTTCTACTTCCCAAAGAGTAGACCGCATGGGGATATTTGTTTCTTTTCATTTTGTTGCTAAGCTTACTGATGAAAATACTAAATGTTCACGGTGTGTGTGTTGATCAGGAGGTATGGGCAGAGGAATGGTAATGCCTCAGCGGCCTCCCATGTCGGGGCCAGGGGACTGGGGGATGCCGAGGTCCAGCGGCAGCCCCGTGGCCGGACCAGGCCACCCTGGCATGGGTCGCTCTGGTCCAATGGGAGGACCCATGATCAACCGGTCCAACAGTGTACCCGGGAAAACCAGGTCTATGCTGCAGCAGCAGCTCATGGATATGGGTATGTCTCATGTGGTGTGTGCAACTGAAACATGTGAATGTTTGGTGCTTGTACTTAATTGGTACTTAATATGATAAAGTAATGCAATTATCTGAATTGCAATCATTTTCTGGGAACTGACTGGTGGATCATTTGACTCATTGTATCCACTCTATATTGATCATACGCTACACGTCTTCATCTGTGCAGGTACCAATGAAGCCAATATGGGCATGAGCCCGTTTGGTGGACATGGGCCCCCACCTCAGTCCCCGTCCTGGCCAGACTCTGCAATGGGACTGGACAGGCCAAAGACTAAAACAAACAGGTAAAACTTCTGCACTGGTCCCGACTATATCCCTCTGAATGTTTGCCAACTTGGACTTTAAAGGGAAAGTTTGGATGTTTTGAAGTGGGGTTGAATGGGGTATGCATCCATAGTCAGTTTATTACCTACTGTTCACTCGTACCTCATACAACCCCACTTCAAAACATCCAAACTATCCCTCAGATTATGGTTATCCCTAAACTAAACCCAGAAGCTGGTGTTGATGGTGTTAGTGACTGAAGTCTCGTTTCCTTGAAGTGATTTAACATTTCCTCTGTCGTTTGTCGTGTTAGGGACCAGTTTGGGCACCCCCTGGAGGAGCTACTGGGGCCCCGGATCAACAGCGAGGGCCCGAGTGATGAACGGGCACTTCTTGACCAGCTGGACTCTCTGCTCAATACCACTGATGTCATTGCTCTGCAGGAGATAGACCGAGCCCTAGGCATCCCTGACATAGTAGGCCAGGTACAGCACTCACTACAGTAAACATAATATTTGGTATAGGAAATAGTAACGCATTACCAGTGCTGGCACCAATAGGGCATGAGCCCAAATTTACTTCAGTTCTTCAAAGAGTCGTTTTAATATATAACACGAATGAAGCAGAATGTGTGAACTTATAAATGCAATGCAATTTTTACATGTATAGTTGTCCATTAGATGATACGACACTTAAGTGAACAGGTTGCTGCGGTCCTGATTTAAGTGCACATTGAGTTGAAGATGACTTTATATTATTCTCCCTGCTGTTCTAATTAGACAATTGTGTTTGATGTGATTTGTATGTGGGGTCTCAATCCACGACTTAATGTTAGTTTGCAGTAAATGACATGCAGCTTCTCTGTACCCTAGAACCATAGACCTGAAGGCCACCAGCAGGGCCCGGATCGAGGCCAGGGTCGGGGCCCACCATCAGAGCCTTTCCCGGGGCCAGGCTCCTCCTTAGGCATGGACCAAAAACCCATGTATACCCAAGGTTACTCCGGGCCCCCAGGGCCCTCCTCTATGGGCATGCAGCCGGGTTATGGTGGCAACACGATGCAAGGCCAGTCTCCTGGAGGCTTCAACCCCATGATGAATCAAGTGGGCCAGACGGGGGGCTTCCCTGGCATGACGGGTATGGGCAACCCCCGCGCAAACATGATGCGACCTCGCATGATTACTGCCACCAAGCCACTCCGACTGCAACTGCAGCAGAGACTGCAAGGACAACAGGTGATCACACAGACCCAAATATCCTTATTATGTTAAACATTGAGCAGGTCAGCTTGTGTCTTAAGTTGGCAAACAAACTGGCATATTTAACGCTTAATCTTGTCTCATCTGGCAGTTTATGAACCAGACCCGACAAGTCTTGAAGTTGGAACAGGCCCCCGGAGGAAGCCCTGCAATGCATTCAGGCATGCAGCCTGGCATGCAGCCCGGCATGCAGCCCGGCATGCACCCCGGCATGCAGCCCGGCATGCAAGCCGGCATGCAGCCTGCAAGCATGGCTGGTCAGGTATGTGATCAGCACTTCCTCACTTCTAATGTAGTGTGCATTTGCTTTTTAACAATATCAGCCAGGTCACCATTTGTGAGATTGTGGTCAAAACATTGATGTTGGTCTGCAGCCCGGTCTCCTGAACGCCCAGATGATGGCTCAGCGCAGCAGGGAGATGATGACCATGCAGATGAGAAGGCAGCGGATGATGATGCTGATGCAGCAGCAGCAGCAGCAGCAACAGCAGCAGCAGCAGCAGGGGCAGGGCCAGGTAGCAGCGAGAGGCTTCAGCCCTCCAAACGTCACAGCACCCGGAGGCATGGACGGCTCCATCGGAAGCCCCCCCATGAACCAGCCTGGACAGCAGGGCTATAACTATGGAGCTAACTATGGTGAGTTGACTGAGACAGTTTCCTCCTCCATATTCCATATTCGAGTGTCACACTCGTGACTCTTTCTGTTCTCTTGTTGTTGTTGCAGGGATGAACCAGCAGGGGGACCCATCCTTCATGGCTCCAGGAAGCAGCCCGCCAGCAAACATGATGCAAGGACGAATGGGAGGTCCTCCACAGACCGCCATGATGCCAGGGATGCACGGCAATCCACAGGGAGGGCCAATGTACCAGTCAGGAGACATGAAAGGCTGGCCACAGGGCGGCATGCCACGCAGCAGGTATGTAGAGGCAGGCTTCCTTCAACTACATTATGTAGAGTCACCAATTATTCAAGTGCTTATAGTTACGCATGACCATTTTAGCACAATACTCAATAAATAATTTTCCCGTTTAAAGTTGCAACGGTAAATGACTTACTTTATTTTTTCTGGTTTTCCAGCACGTACCCCCAGCAACAGTTCACCCAGCAGAGCAACCAGGGTCAGTTTGGACCCATGATGATGAACAACTCCATGGGTGGACCCGGGCCAGTCAGCGGGGCACCCGGTGCGGGTCAGATGGGCCAGAGGCAGGGCCAGAGGCAGGGCCAGATGCAAGGCCAGATGCAAGGCCAGATGCAAGGCCAATTAGGCATGAACCCCATGGGAATAGGCAGAATGCCAATGGGGCCTGATCAGGTAGGTAATACATTGTCACAGGAGTTAAGTGGCCTTATGTGAGGGTCAGCTCATGTTTTTAAATACATTTGAGATATGATAGACATGGGAAGGAAAATTCAGTTTTTTCAACCCTCAGGACAATTTGCACATCTCACTGTTTTCCTCTCTGCAGAAGTATTGCTGAAGACCTGTGGCTGATGAGAGAATCTGGAGCCTTTCAGCTGTGGCGGAGCGGTCTGAGCCCTGAGAAGAGCTGGACCTACACACACATACACACATACACACACAAACACACGTAGTAGGAGTTCTCCAGCATAAAACATGACGCAGGAGACTGTGCACAACTTACTGCTCCTCCTGGAAGAAGCGGGCTACAGGGACAACCGACGCCTCACATACTTTACCCCTGTTAAGGTGATGCACAAAACCCCAAAATGTCAGCGTGTGTGGGTGAGCGTAAACGACCTGGAGCTGTCGGGCAGTAGTCAACATCACGGCCGGGCTGCAGAACGTGACTATGGTACAACAAGCTGTGGCTGCACTTTACCTGGAAGCTTCTGTGTGGAACAATGATTGATGCAATATTTCTTCATCATTACAGCCTTACTAGAGATTCAATGCCTTCACAACGATGGGTTTCTTTTCTTCTTCGTTTTCCTTTGGAATGCGCCTCATTCTTGAAGTCGTCGGAAGCTATAAGCACAGTTAACTATGTTATGCAGATCGGAGCAATAACTCTCGCCTCTATGCTTTAGACTGTAACTGAGCATCATGACACCTGTTATAAGCAAACAAATGGTACTGCAGTATTAGATGTCTCAAATGTCCTCTGTGAATATGAATTGTAAATATTCTACAAAATATATCAAACATGCTTTTTAAAGGCCCATTATTGCACAAAGTATGAGACCTGGTTGTATTTTTGTGTCCCATAGGTCAATACTGATTTGGTTGATTTTTTTTTTTTGATGCTCCTTGCAAATATTGCAGGCGTGTTCGGGGTTTCCTTCCTTCGTTTTGTCATTTTTCTGAATGCTGTATTTTAAAAGTTTTCCGAAAAGTCATGTTATTCCATGTTTTGAGCGAGGCACTTTCACTTGTGGCGAGTATCTGATGAGTTGAAGGTTTCGAGCTTTCACGCTGTCGGGAGGTTTTATCGGAAAGTGGCGCGGAAGTGAATTCTGCCGGGACGGTCGATTACATGACATGATATGATTTTTTTGTTGGGCTCTGTGTGATGTGAGCTGTGTGGGGTTTTTTTTTGTCTGCAGTACGGTGAAGACGGGAACACAAACTCCTCAGTGTACCAACAAGCCTGGTCCTTGCAATGGTCCCCCCCCAGCTCTGTCTGTCGAGTGTATTTTTATTCACACCGTTTTCTTTTGACTGTTGTTCTAGACTCGCTGAATCTACCTTCTCAACACGCGCAATCCAAAGATATTTTTCCACATCTCTGTATAGTTTCTGGTGTACATTTTTAACGACATGTGTTGTAGTAGTCTGATGGTGAATGGGTACAAATCACAGATCTGTAAAAGCATTTGATGGTTGTGTACTGCAAGCATAAGGAGCATGGGGCTGAGGCTATCGGTGCAAAGAGGACTGGAAACTCAACCCCGCAGCACAACGTTTTTACATCCAGAAAAAAAAAAAGAAAAAACAACACGGCATGTTTTGCTGTGAAAGAGAAATACCAATGGAATGAAATCCACTTCAAGACATATCAATATCTCTTCTATCTATCAGGAAGCAACTTTTATGTCCATCTTTTGTTACTTCATGAAAAAAGGAACTTTGTAGAGTTTGAATGAAGTGCAAAAAGAGATCATTTGGTTTGTTTTTCTTTGTTTGGAGGTAAAATAAGCTGTCATTTTACAGGATGTATATTACAGATTTTTTCTGTTGTTGATATTGATGTAAATACAAATTTCTATTTAAACACCCTGGACTCCTGGCTCTCTGATTGTCTTCTGATTCTTGACTGCAGTTTACCCAGCCTGACTCTAGCAACAGTAAATATCAGCCAGTTTATTACGTTGACAACAGAATCGCTGATTAAACAAAGCTGTCGGGTGAAGATGCTCATGAAGGCCCAAATACTGTGATGCACTGACCTACAAACACAGACAGCGGAGGAAGCGTATTCAGCGTATATATACAGTTGTGTGAAAAAGTGTTTGCCCCCTTCCTGATTTCTTATTTTTTTGCATGTTTGTCACGCTTAAATGTTTCAGATCATCAAACATTTAAATATTAGACAAAGATAACACAAGTAAACACAAAATGCATTTTTTAAATGAAGGTTTTTATTATTAAGGGGAAAAACAATCCAAACCTACATGGCCCTGTGTGAAAAAGTGATTGCCCCCCCCCCCTGTTAAAACATAAATTAACTGTGGTTTATCACATCTTTGGAAAGCTGAGTTCAATTTCTCTAGCCACACCCAGGCCTGATTACTGCCACACCTGTTCTCAATCAAGAAATCACTTAAATAGGACCTGCCTGACAAAGTGAGGTAGACCAAAAGATCCTCAAAAGCTAGACATCATGCTGCGATCCAAAGAAATTCAGGAACAAATGAGAAACAAAGTAATTGAGATCTATCAGTCTGGAAAAGGTTACAAAGCCATTTCTAAAGCTTTGGGACTCCAGCGAACCACAGTGAGAGCCATTATCCACAAGTGGCCGGCCGACCAAAATTACCCCAAGAGCGCAGCGACGACTCATCCAAGAGGTCACAAAAGACCCCAGAACAACATCCAAAGAACTGCAGGCCTCACTTGCCTCAATTAAGGTCAGTGTTCATGACCCCACCATAAGAAAGAGACTGGGTAAAAATGGCCTGCATGGCAGAGTTCCAAGACGAAACCCACTGCTGAGCAAAAAACATAAAGGCTCGTCTCAGTTTTGCCAGAAAACATCTTGATGATCCCCAAGACTTTTGGGAAAATACTCTGTGGACTGATGAGACAAAAGTTGAACTTTTTGGAAGGTGTATGTCCCATTACATCTGGCGTAAAAGTAACACAGCATTTCAGAAAAGGAACATCATACCAACAGTAAAATATGGTGGTGGTAGTGTGATGGTCTGGGGCTGTTTTGCTGCTTCAGGACCTGGACGACTTGCTGTGGTAAATGGAACCATGAATTCTGCTGTCTACCAACAAATCCTGAAGGAGAATGTCCGGCCATCTGTTCGTGACCTCAAGCTGAAGCGCACTTGGGTTCTGCAGCAGGACAATGATCCAAAACACAGCAGCTTAAGAAAAACAAAATGAAGACTTTGGAGTGGCCTAGTCAAAGTCCCGCCCTGAATCTGATTGAGATGCTGTGGCATGACCTTAAAAAGGCGGTTCATGCTCGAAAACCCTCCAATGTGGCTGAATTACAACAATTCTGCAAAGATGAGTGGGCCAAAATTCCTCTACAGCGCTGTAAAAGACTCATTGCCAGTTATCGCAAACGCTTGATTGCAGTTGTTGCTGCTAAGGGTGGCCCAACCAGTTACTAGGTTTAGGGGGCAATCACTTTTTCACACAGGGCCATGTAGGTTTGGATTTTTTTCCCCCTTAATAATAAAAACCTTCATTTAAAAACTGCATTTTGTGTTTACTTGTGTTATCTTTGTCTAATATTTAAATTTGTTTGATGATCTGAAACATTTAAGTGTGACAAACATGCAAAAAAATAAGAAATCAGGAAGGGGGAAAACACTTTTTCACACAACTGTACTTCAGAAGAGATGTAATATACTGAGGCAGAGTGCTGCACTGTAAATATATTCCATTACAAGTAAGAGGCCTGTATTCAAAATTCTACACAAGCGAAAGCTCAGAAGCATTAGTAGCAAAGAGAAGAATCTGCCTCTATGACCGTTCAAGACATTATTGGTTTGTTAATATTAATCCTAATCTGTAGCATTTTTAGCTGGTTGAGATGGAGCCAGTTTAATAGTTTAATCTGGTGATTCCTACAGATCACAGGGTTCATCAACATGATTCATGGAGCTGTAAAGAAGAAAACAAAGTGGAACTGCTCACAATTTATCTGAAATATCAATTGTTTAAAAGCTTAACATGTATTTTTAGGGGAGACATGGCACACAGAAGTCCCAACATCATATAAACAGATGCTTTCACTGTTAACACGAGAGGGCGCTGTTGTCCGCTAACGTCACACACAGCAGCTCATACATGTTTATAATCCTGAGATTCACGTCCTGCTCGCACGAGGGCGCTGACTACAAAAGAGTTGCAGGAAGGGACATGAGGTTTGATTCATTTTTATAGACTGAGGGATTAAAGTAATAATGATAATTAAGCATTGGGCGAATAAAAAAATCCAAGACACGGTCCTAATTGGATTTAATGGTAAAACAATATCGAGTTTTACGGTGACCACCATAGCCTGGTCTTCATTTTATCTACAGCTCAGCCAGATTACGTAAAAAGGGGATTTGTAGATAATTATGTGTGATTAGAAATTCAGCACTGAGAATAATTTGTTCAGTATAAATGAACCTATTTAAGAATTGTATATGCTAAAGATGTATGTTGAAGTACGTATGGGCACTTCTCAGGCAATGTTAGAGTTCCATAAAAAAAAAAAAGGGAAAAAAAGAAGTTTATATATTAATAGCACATTTAGAACATACGACTGTACTGTGGGAATATCTACTCTCTCTCTCTCTCTCTCTCTCTCTCTCTCTCTCT
>NW_022280031.1:13891712-13907170 GCF_004355925.1 Anarrhichthys ocellatus
TCTCTCTCTCTCTCTCTCTCTCTCTCTCGGAGTGTTGGCGTGGTTCCCGGCCCATCTGCGGCCTGGCCCGTGGATTACTGTTTGTTAATGTTTCAATCAGCTGTGTGTTGAGGAATGTGGAGCTATTTAACCTGAACTTCCCCAGGTGTGCCGAGGCGCCGCTCAGTCTGGGCCCCGCCGCCCTCCCCTGCCCTTGGCACAAAGCTATCACACAAACACAATCACACACTGGCCAGGCCGGGGCTGCAGCTGTGCGCATCGCACCGCAGGGAAATGGGAAAAACATTGCACCAGGGAGACAGAATAAATCTTATAACGAATCGCTTCGCCAAAGCCATTTTAACCCCTGCGGTGCCGGGGGAGAGACTGAAACTGCTGATTTATACGATAACATATTGAAACACCATATTTAAATGGCTGTTTTATGGAGTTAAACAAACTTTTGAATCGTATTCATTTCAGCTTGTCCTGCCTAATAAACCAGTTATCTTGTTTTATTTACTTAATTCATTTGTAAATTGAATGTAGAATTGGAAAAAAAAACACGTTTTGTCATGACTGCGATTGTTTTATTTAATCCTAAACTTAATTTCAAACTGCCTCAATTTGTCAAGATCTTTAGACTTGACGATTTAACGTGAGACTTCCTCTGGTAATGTGATACGGTAACGACCCATAGAGAGGCAAATTACCAATTTAACTGGCTGGGAGCCATTTATTGACCTCCAGCTTTAGTTTCGTGTTTCAAAGACTTAACAGCTCCTTCTAGGTGTAGCACTTTTTTTTATTGACAACCACTTCGCACTCCCTTAGTACTCAAGTCAGCGTCAAGATAAGCCATTCCTATGAATATGGGTAGGTCTGCTATTAATCACAGGAATAATACGTCTATAACAGCCCATAACAACCACCAGATTGTGTCATGTTTCACGTCTAGTGTTTTCAGAGAAATCAAAACTGAGAATCTCCTGATAGTTGTTGTGATGCAGCAACTAATAACTTTCTCTTTCTCTCACACACACACACACACACACACACACACACACACACACACACACACACACACCAGGACACAGATGAGGTCTTGTTCAAAAATAATTGTCTTGTTTTAATAAAAACACGAATAAGGTACATTGTAAGAAAACAATATTTTCACATACTGTGGCATTGTAATATACAATACAGTTTTGTCGCTCAGGAATCTGAGAAATTTACTTTTTTATCTTTCACAAAATGTTGAACATCTCTACATGGTTTACACAAAGATACAAAGAGCGTAACAGAAACATTAGCTTTCTTTAGAAACTCTACAAGCAACGAGCGATGCTGGTTGCACTGAACATGTCTTGGTCCCCCGGCTAACCCAGTCTATATCTGGACACCGCCGGTCTTCTTCTTCATTCTCTCAGGGCCCTCTGATGAATCGAGAGCCTCGAGTGACAGAGATCCTCGTCGTCGGAGGATGTCCACACAACGTCTAGTATTGGGAGTTTGAAACGTCCCTACATAGTTCAAGGTTTATTTTTTAATAGATGTGGTTGAGAAGTCACATCAGATAGCCTTGTTCGTTCTTCGCAGTGCGCGCTATGGGTTGATGGTGCGATGCTCCACGAGCTCTTAGCGGCACATAATCCTGTCGTCTGAGCATCCATTCTGCAGAGGGGGAAAGGAAAACAATAGTTGATTAGTACATTTGCTTTACATGGATATGAAGCAAACCGGTGCGTAAAAACAACGTTTACGCACGGCCATGGCATTTTTACGCACGCGTACTGACGTTCAAACACACCGAACAATCACACTGAACCACTCTCGGGTTTATTCTGCAGTATATGTGGAGAGATGTTTACCTCCACTGCGATGCTAGCGATCTCTGCGTTCAGAGTGGTCAGCGGTGTGCGCGTGACGCTGCTGGCGGCGTGATGGCGGCTCTTCTCCGGCTCGTCGAGCTCGACCTGCAGGTCCCAGATGTAGTCGATGACGTGCTGCAGGATCTCCACTTTGCTGGCCTTCTTGTTGGTGGGCAGCGTGGGCACGAGCTCCTTTAATTTGCTGTAGCAGCTGTTCATGTCGTGAAGGAAGGCGCTCATCTGCTCGTCCAGCAGCGGAATCTTGCACTTGGCGATGCTCAAGCTCTGCTCGGACAGGCAGCGCACCATTTCCTCTCCGCCGACCTTGCTCTTCAGGGCGCAGGTAGATCCGACAACCTTCATGATTAGTGTAGAAAGTGTAGTTTCCAAAGATGCCGAGGGAATGCAATAAAGTAGTTGAGCAATGAGGCTTCTCCTCCTCTTAAAAGATCTTGGCAAGATTATGTTGACAGTTCGCAACATCCACATGGGTAAGCCTCCTCGTCTTTATAGCAGAGCAGCAGTCGGGGGCGTGCCAGATCCGTCCTGTTTGAAGACAGCAGGCCAATGAGACGGCAGCGTTTGTATTGATGGGTCGGTCCACAACAGCGCTCTGAGCCAATGACAGCTCTCGCCTGGTTATCGGGATTTACAATCTGTTTGAGGGATGGCGTTACAAATGGAAACAAATGTGTGTCTTTTATGGGTAATATGTGGGAATCCAGCTGTCCATGGCTTGGGGACTCTGCAGGTGTAGATAGCCTGGGGACAGCTAAGGGGTGGTGAATGCCGGGGTAGGCACTGTGAGAATGTGTGTGGGATGGGACAGGATGAATAGGATGAATGGCTAATGATAATTAGGCTGCCACCGTGCCCCAGATTTGCCTCTCACAATTGCTGCAGATGTGGATGACAATAGTACAGTCAAATAAGACAATTGGATGCATAGAGTGGCCAAACAATTATGGGAAAACATTCACTTTTTGTTAACTTTAATTAGTTCAGGATGATGAAGTTTGTGTAGGAAAAAAAGCTGTATTTTGTATAACAGTGTGGAATGCTAAAGAGATTGGCATCTTATTCAACTTATTTGAGGACAGATTGTTGATTGTTTTAGAAAATATGCTGCGAACCTAATTCCCACACCACTTCTCTCTCCCAGGACAACATCTCTGCTTTTTTTCTTTTTTTTTAAACTCAAAGCTCCCTTTATGCTCACAAACTGCACTTTTTTTTCTTGCAGCACAGACTCTCCTTTTCCTGGTTCCTTGTGCTGAAGGAAGCCCAGTGTGAGCAGCAGCTTCACGGATTCCTTCACATGTTTCTGCAGTGTGTGCTCAGCCTTGTGTGCACACTCAGATCGCATCGCTCTGTTCCGAATCTTCCCCCCAGATTGTCCAAACAAGCCCGAGCAGACTGGCAGGCGCCAGCGCGGTGACGTCACCCATTCATCCGAGCCTTGACGCCTGTCAGCCTGGCGCCGCTCGGGCGGTCTCCATGGAGACGTCAAACAAGAGGGCTCGCACTCCGCACTCCTCCATTCACCTGCGTGGCGCGCGGAGACCCTGAGAACAAACCGGCTCCGGAGCTTTGTCGTTCATTTATCACTTTAAAGCAGCGGGGTGAGATTACCGCCCAGCGCACCTGCAGAGCCCGGGCTGTCAGAGGAGGGGAGAGGCTTCGCCATTATGTTGTTGCCGCACTTTTACACAAAATAACTGTCGCATTCCACCACATCGCCCTTTGACTTCTGCATGTCACATGTGGTTACTTAAAAACTTATTTTTTTAATCATTTGATTCCATGCATTTTATTTGCAGTTATGCAGTTTACACCTTTTTCCAACATGATCATGTATTATATCAAATAGTGTGGACTACATCATGCATTCAATTAATAAAAGTTATTTAAATATTATTCAATTATTTTTTTAGGAATAACAAAATAAGTGAATGCAAATCCCATTTGTATTACTTAATTTATTGACTTATTACTTAAATTAACTGAAAAAAAAGTTTTTCCTCTATGATATTGCAGCAGCTAATAAGTGGAAGAAGTATATTAGGATCCCGTACTCAAGTAAAAGTATAAATGCTAAAATGAACTCTCCGTAAGTTGCTATCGTTCCAAAACGTAGTTCAATAAAATTCTTGAATATTATAAGCAAAATGTGCTAAAAGTGTGAAAAGTTTCAACACTCATTAATTAAGACTATGGATCCTGTCTGTCATGTTATTGTTTCTTAAATAATTAGATGACTGATCTAACGTGTGCCACGTATTTTAAACGTTGTAGCTGGCCAATGTGAAGCTATTCTTCATATTTTGAACTGATCTGAATGCTAATCTATAGCATTCCATCACATCAGAATATTTTAAGTAACCAGTAACTTTAGTTGTGAAATACAGTAAAAAAAAGTAGTTTTGTCCTCTGAAATCTAATGAAGTAGAAGTATAAAGTAGCATAAAATAGAAATAATTAAGTAAAGTTGAAGAACCTCAAAACTTGTAACTAAGCACATTACTTGAGTAAATTAGTAACATTCCACCACTGTATAAGACCATATGTTATGCTTATAAACGAAGTCTTGCATTTAGGATCAGAAACGTACCAGTTAATAAATGCATGTTTTTGCAAATTTTAGATTTAGTTTATAGAGCATCATTAATATTCTAGGTATTGAACTGACCGACGCGCTGCACAGTTTTCCATCACGTTTTAAAATCATTTGCATATTGAGGGACTTCAAAACAGCTTGTTCTCTTCACATTTTAATACAAATGCCATTTAAAGAGCCCCTTTCTTATATCGGCACAGATGTTGTACCAGACCCAAGATAACATCGGTATTGCTTCGCTGTCTTGTAACAAAGTTAACTACCACCGGGCTCGTTTCTTCTCACTGTCACAGAAGCCTGTAAAAACTTTTTAAGAAACTTTCTTCTTTTTTTTTTCTCTTTCTCTTTTTTTGCCCTCTGTCCTAGGTCGCAGCTGACAGGGCGGAGAGGGGAGAGGGGGTAGGGGGGGTGGTTGGGCAGAACAATGGGAGTGCGGTGCAGGGATTGTGGGAGAGAATCTAGGCTGGAGCCACAGTGTCTGGAGCGCCCCTCCACTCCCCTCATCCAGCTTTTGTTCAGCTGCAAAAGCTATCAGCACTTCCTACTGACACCAACAATAACTCCACACAGCTGGGCCCTTTTTAGCCTGTTTACAGCACATCAAGGCGAGGGGAGAGGGAAGACAGAGGGAAGAGGCAGAGGAGGGGAAAGAAAAGTGAAACATATTAGCTCCTGATTTTAACTGACAGAATGGCAGTGCCCTTTCCCAGCTCCCCTTTCCCTCCTCCATCGCTGACACAGAATTCACCTCCCAGCGGACTCATTACACGAGAGCCGATTATCACTTGCTATTTTATTGCTGCGACAGGCTACTGTTTGTGACAGTGCTGTTGCAACGTCCTGCATGCAGAAAAAGCAACACTTGTCTTTCTTTTGTTCAGGACATTGTGCTATATTTGTTCCAGCACACAAACCGTTTCCCAGTAGTGTTTTTCAGGATAAATTGTTCCATTTGGGGGAGAGGAAACGTTATTAGCTGATACGCCCTCTTTATCGCCACAGCAAATAGATCTACAAAAGCACACTTACAGGAAGCTGGTGCGGGAATTCACTCAGAGGAAATTCCAGAAATGCTTTCACACTTTTGCTGCTGTTATTATTGCTGCGGGGACAATAAGTAGTGTGCTTACTACTTCCTGAAACATGAAAGTGACCGAAGCACAATAATGGTAGAGGAGAATAAATGGTTTTCTTAGACGGAGGATTTCACTTCAGCATGATTATTGAGAGGCACTGATGAAAAGAAATGGTCAGGAATTTGATTATGAGAGGAGAGCTCCACATGCAAGTTTTCAACAATTGTTACTGACATGCACACAAACACACACACACACACACACACACACACGCACACATGGGCCATCTCCTCGCAGCTGTGGGATTAGTTTCCAGTTCCCTGTCACGCTCTTCCTGTTTGCTTGATAATGATCACACCTGTGTGCAGGTGTGTGGAGAGGCTCACATGGGACTGGGAGGGGTGATTGCGGTGTCGGATACAAAAGCATTTGCTACACCACAGCGTCACATCTCTATTCACAAGCTGAGTGATGATTGACTGGTGGACGTCCAAGACTCATCAGTCACAGGTTCAGGTGGAGGAAGTTTGCGCTGAATGGGAGGTTTTGTATACTGTGTGTGTCACGGCTTCTGTGGGTGTGCGTTGTGTATGTTTTCTGCCCTGGATTCCTGGTATGTCCCCGCCGTGGCCTGGCACCTCCCTGGGCCGCCCACCCTCTGTAATGACTGAGGACCGGTGGTTGGGAGTCACTTCCTGTGGGAGTCCTGGTTCAAAGATGTGTCATCAGCAGCACAGACCGGCTGGAGCCTTCGCTGCCTGGTTGGTGTTTTTCCTGTGTGCAGGCAGCAGACTGGGTGGGTGGATAGATGCCCTTCCCTGAAAGCCAGGGGCAAGTTACAGGAACACTATCTCCATCGGATAGTTGATGTGCGGCAAAGCCTCACAGAGATCCTTGAAGCCCCACAGGTGTCCTCTGCTCTGTGTCCTTGGCCCGGGAGGACTCGCAGGGACAGCTTGGTCTCTCTCTATCTCCTTCTCTCTCGCGCGTTTATGTGTGCGCATTCACCGGACCCAGAGCTCACCCCTCCTTTACACCCCTGTGGCCATCTCCCTCTGCCTGGTTCCCACACACACTATCAAAGCCCTTTAATGGCTTCTAATTAGCTCCCCATCTGCTGGTGACAGCGCACTGGTGGCATGCTAAAGCACCCATTGAGAGCATAGGCATTGTGCTCTGGAATACTTTCCACTCCAGTGGCAATTGCCTGGAGAGAGAGCTTTAGTTGGGGGTGTGGGGTGCTGGGGTGAGGCTGGGTGAGGAGGGGGTGAGAGGGAGGAGCAGGAGGGGATCCTGGGTAGTGTTCTTTACAGTCAGGGGCTTGGGGGAGGGCAGGGTTGGAGGGATGCACAATGGGAGACAGTGTTACGGCTTGTTGCAAATCTAATAATGCCAGAGTCTCTTTTCCGTCCACTGGTCATCACCACCCCCCCCACACCACACCACCACCACCACTACCAGAAGCAACTATTTCACAACCCCACCTCACCCCTCCCTCTACTTCTTTCACTTTAGCAACAGTTTGCCGCTGACATCACACAGGGGATGGTCGGTGAGTTACATCTGACTTTGCGCCGAGGCAACGGTGAAACTGGCAACGCAACCTGATGAGGTGCTCCATTGTTCTGAGGAGCCCCCGGGCTATTGCTCCCCTCTTGGACCAAACAATAGGTGCACCTCTATAGAAACTGTAAATGTGGCCTAATGAGGCCTCTTCATTAGCAGAACCTGTCTACGAGTGAATGCGGCCTGTTTGTCAGATCCTATGAGGCCTTCTCCTTTCCAGGACTTCCAGCAGGGCCCAGGGTCCACTGGTAGCAGAAGGGGGGACCAGCTGTTCCCAGCTGGTGGCCAGAGGATGCCCATGGGGGACAATCCTGAATGCTGCTGGCCAGCTGCCCCCTACTATAGGAGGGAGATGAGGGACAAACAAATAACTGCTTCTGGGGAACCATGAGATCAGCTCTAGCATTGTCTATCACCAGCGGTTACTCATTTACACCCCAGACAGCCTTGTTGGACTGGATGTATATATATATATATATATATATATATATATATATACGCATATATCATTTAATGAAGACATTTAGTTGAGTTAATCAAGTGTATGAAATCAAGCCCAGGTTGTCATCATCAACACCCAACATAAAAGGGTGAGAGGTGAGAGGTCACCAGCAAATTCCCCTGAGAGTTTTCCTGTGATTCAATCAAATCGACAAAAAGAGCAATGAAATCAAGAGCCATGGAGATAAATACCTAATTTTTCTATTCCCCAATAGAACTTGTGTTAAGAAAGTGAACTGATGTATTAAAGGCGGGGACTCATTCCAGTTGTTTTCGGATTCCATGGTAACAGAATTCACTACTTTGAAATGACCACGTAGTGCCACGCCAGTGTGTGTCTGTGTGAGAGGAATGGTCTGTCACCTGACCTCTCTCTCCATCCCACACACACACGCACACACACACACACACACACAAACCCGCACATCCCCACAGCTGCACAGAGGCGTCCAGTCAGCACGGCCAGGGGACATGGGAGCCAAAGCCCAAAGATGGAGCATGGACAGTGGCAGCTGGGGAGCTGACAAAGCCCCATTCAGAGGGCCCAGGACTGGGGACAATGGCTGGGCCAGGCTGAGCCCTCTCCTCCACTCTTCCACCCAAAGATTAATACTTCAGATGGGCTTCCCGGTGGCAGGCAGGGCTAAAAGGAGAGCCCTCCTGTTTGTCATTGGGCATTGTGCGAGTCGCCTGAGAACCAACCTCTTGGATGGGCTTGACAAATGAGAGCCGCCATTGACAGTGAACAGATTGGGCCTGCCACTTTTGTTTTGATTGTGGAGCGGGTATAATCAAGTTATTTGGGCCTCGGGGAGTTTTTGTTTCTCTCTCCTGATGCTCTTGACACTAAAGTCCCACCTTAACAGCCTCTGCTGGTTCAGCTGTGATCTGAGCCTGCTCAAGTTTCGCCCCTTGTTTGTTGTTTCTTTATATGAAAGCTGTATAGGGGGCACAACAGCGAGAGGAAGTTAATTTTCTTGGGTGTGGGAATCTGGCTATCCATTCATGCGCCCTACAGAAGGCAGTGCAGGTGCAACAGGTGTAGGTGCGTGTATTCTTGTCACAGTCAATAGGGCTGCAGCACAGACTTATTGTGATGTTTTCTATGCAGATGTCCCCTGTACACCTGACCTGAATAATGTGTTAAAAGAACAGCTCTAAGAACAGACTATAGTAACCAGAGACCCTGTTTCGGTAAGGGTTGGGGGTAAACACAGCATCTCAGGTGTAAACCCCCTCCACCCCCATCCTCTCTTACCTTTTCTCTCACTTGCTGTGAGTGCAGCGCAGGTGTTTAGCCCCCAGCAAGGTAGCATTTCAGGTTAAACTGTTGGAACGCTGCCCCGCCTCTAACACCACAAACTAGAGCTGGCTGCAGAGTACACAGCGTCACATCTGCACACCTGTGCACCACCCTGTGTGTGTGTGTGTTTGTTTTGCTGCTGTGATCACATCACATGATTTCCCAACAGGAAATATTCTAGCAGAAATTCTTGTCGGATTAGAGAGCACTCATTCAGTCAGCGGGTTGTATGTAAATGTCATTTTAGGCCCCGTAGCTAAATTAAACAGACGCATTCATATTGCTCCACCACTCAACCTTTGATTGTTTGACAAGGCAACAAGCAAGGATTGGACGTTTGTTTTCATGTGCTGTGGCTACAGTAAGGGAGGCCTGTGGGCCATCTGCCCTGTCTGTTGTCCCGGTGTTATTGCTGTGCATCGACCAGCCATTCTCACGATAGAGGAATGTGCCCTTCTTGTAAACATGCATCGACCCCCCGCAACAGCCACAAGCGCCATTCCCTGTTCCCTCCTCTCACCCACCCCAGTCTCCATCAACCTCTTATCCAACCCCCCCATGTCCCTCCACTACCAGTCCCCTCAGCCGCCCAGGATGGACCCTCCCCTGGTTCCCATGTAGAATCGAGAGACAAACATCTAAGACAAGTGCCCTGCTTTTAACCCAGGGCCCACTTCCAGAAATCTGCTTGTGTGAAACTTCGATGCAGCAGAAGGTGCCCTACTTTTAAACGTCATTCTTCTCCCTGGGATTGTTTCAGGGGGTTTAACAAAAGGCGAAAGAGCCTGTGTGCGGGTCAGCAGGGGTGTGTGCGTATGTGCATCTAGGTTACACTCGGGTGCATGTGTTCGCGTGCACGCCTGTGTCTATGCAACAGTGTGTATGCGTGTGTGCACGTGAGGGGAGGGCCGGAGGATTATAAAGAGGAAGTGAATGGGAAGTACACACTCAGTGACAAAATAAGAGGGAGACATTCCTTTGCTGCCCCTCCCCTCCTCCTCTCTGCTCCCTCTTTCTCTCCTCTCCCTCCGCTGTGGCAGGGCCCTGGGAAAATCAAACAGGTGGTTTGGGCCTGGCAGGAAAGCTGGCTGGGCCCGGGGTGGGCAGGCCTACAGGCTGCTGGGGGCTATCAAAAGCTCTTAGGCCCAGCTTTAGGCCAGCACTGTGAATGGCCCCAGGCTTCATTATCATGTGAATTCTGGGAACTTCCCCGGGCCCCCAGTAACACCAGTGAGCTGCCCATATGGCGTTCGCTTGGCAACTAGGGAGACCCCCCCCCCCCTCTCCCTTCCATTTCTGCTCCTCCATTCCAGCACTCCTGATATCAAAGGAGGACAAGGAGGAGAGGGAGGCAGAGGCCCGAAGCCCCCCATCCCCAGCCCTCTCCTGGGGGGGCTGGACCACACAGAGCAGCACTGGACAGTCCTTAGGGACCCTGGATAACACCGCTGCCCTACAGGGCACTCCAGCTAGCCCGGCTCGGGGTGGATTTAGCTATTGAATTAGCATTAAAGACACATTCTAAAGCTGTCAATTTAGCATCAGAGCCAAAGCTTTGACGGATAAAGATGTCGGCAGCCTCTCCACTTCATGAGGTCGCTCCTCCTTTCAACACGCAGTTTCTCTTTTGGAGGCCAAATGTTTTCTGAACAATCACTTTTAAAGCTCTGTCATTTTAGAGAGCGACACAGCAAAATTCATAAGAAATATGTTTCTTATGAATTTTGGTGACTTTTTTGCAGGGCTAGCTGGAGAACTACTGTAGCTGGCAAGCTAACTTCTAAGCTAGCTAGCAACTAACATGCTAGCACAGCTCAGTCACAATAGTTTGTCCTCAGGCTGTACATCATTTTACACAATAAGGGTTATCGTAGGTGGATAGAAGCCCTTCAAGCTTGTTAGCTTGGTTGCTAATGGAACAATACATTGACACAGACTATTCAAAAGATGCTTTTGCACCATTGACTCCTGTCTCATATCTGTCTGAAAAAAGCATTCCTTTTTTGTGGAGAAGTTTATGATGCTAAGTAAAAACTTGATGTTGAAACACAGCTAATAGTAAACGATAGCTTGCTCGTTTCTGGACCATCTAGCCCTCCATTTCCTCAAAGGTCAGCACTGTCAAGGTGGCTTGCTATTTGGTCAACAGCGTAAAATCTCGTAAAATAAAACAGTTATTGTAGATGTAGATGAATTGATTTTGGCCCCAAATTTTGCCATTTAAATGCTGACGTGACCAGGCCTTTTGTGAGCCGCAGCAGCCAAAACGCTAACAATAAAAATAAGACATCTACAGCAATATGCTGTAGGTGCACTGACCCAAAGCAGCCCCCATAAGCATTCCAGACATTAAGAAGAAAAGGAAATCTCAACGAGATCCATGTGAGGTAAAACAAAAGCTTGTGAGGCATCTCATTTTCCTGGATGAGGATGAGGACACTTCTACAGAGGAGATGTCACTTAACAACCGAGCAGGAATGCTGCTCCGGCTGCTGCAGTCAGCCACCTGCGTTAGAGTGCGGAGGTGGGGGGGGGGGGGGGAAGGAGGAAGTGTGTGAGCGATGTGGGTTATATGTGCCACATGATCTCATGCTGATGAAGAGACTTTGGATGACTTCAGCATTGTTCATTGTGATACTGAGGTGTGTGTTTTTGTGTGTGTGTGCACACTGCTGTGAGATCAGGGTGTGATCATAGATTGCAAAAGTGGATAATCTAGTCAGCTTACTTCACTGCTTGCACCTGTGATAAACAAGGCGAGGTATGGAAAACAGAGGAGAGAGAGGAGTGTGTGAGAGGGAGTGAGAGAGAGAGAGAGAGAGAGAGAGAGAGAGAAAGAGAGCCGAAAGCATGTACTGACTTCTGAGGAAACTTTTCTGGTGATTCATGCTGTTACACATGAAGCGATTCACTCCCTCTGCAGCTGTGCAGGCCACATGCGCAATATGATTTCGCAACATCTTCCCTGTCCTTGGAAATTCCTTCTTTTTCTTTCTTCATACAACCCTCTCACCCCCTTCCCTCCTGTCAGTGTGCTGGCTGTGTTACCCTGAAAGAGAGGCAGGTGCACGACTTAGTCATTCTTTTCTTCGCCGAATGGTTTTGTGCTTCACTAAGACTTTAGATGGCTAGAAGGGCTTGACCAAAAAGCCCTGTCAGAGTCATGTGTTTATCAGACAGACAGTAGGCTTCACAGTGCTGCTGGTGACGGTGTTGTTGTAACCACTCAGCTCATCACTCCTCCCTTCGATGTCAACACCGAGCTGGGAACATAACAGTCCGCAGAACTCCAGTGACTCAGCATTTCTAGGTTTTGGTTCATGCTTTTTGCCCTACAGTGTGTTTGTTTATCCCTTATCTTTACAGTATCACTCTCGCTCTACAGTTCGGTCAACTCCACGGCCATTTGTGACCCAGGGGTGGTGATCACACCCAGGATGATGTGTGTGTGTGTGCGTGTGTGTGCGTGTGTGTGTGTGTGTGTCTGTGTGTGTGTGCCCACAGCTGGCCCCCTGACCGTCTCCAGCTCTGCAGGAGCAACACAGCCAGCGTTCAGGCTGTTTACAAAAAAAAACCCAGCTCACAGCAGTGAGGAAACTAAAGCCGCTTTCGCACTTGGATGCCGCAATGATGCCATGTTCAATTATCCAGGTAACATGATTGTTCCGGGTAGATTAGGCTGTGCTCACGTGAGACTTGGCATCTGCGAGGCTTTGGTTTTGTCAAAGCTTTGTTGTCGTTCCATGGTAATGCACTTCAATGCAGAAACTAAATGCCATAGGGATTGTATATTCAACTACCCTGCTCTCAGCTAAACTAAAATAGCAAATTGTTTTACTTGTTCCTTGTTTGTGAACTGTGAATTCAGTAGGGATGCAGCGATCCAATGCGCCGGATCTGAGCTGATCTTGTATCAACCATCCCAAATTAAATTAATATTTTTTTTTCAATATCCTTACAGAATTCTGTGTTTCTATCATCAGTTACATTCATTCAGCCACGGCAACCAAGTAATCCCTGGACTCATGCTACCTGAAATAAATAATGAAATACTGCAATGAGTGCCTTGCAGTGAGGTATACCAAAAACAGGTATCGGCTCAGTACTTGCAGTACTTGTAGACATCAGAATCCTGTTCTTCAGCTGTCTCCCACCAACATGCAAAGTTTTTGAGTGTCCTTTAACCGACTCGCTCGTAAAAACCATGATCTCAAAGAACATTATAACCTGCTGAGTGCTCTGAAGAGTGCTTTAAAAGTGTCTCAACTGTGGTTCCAGTGACCACCTGACAAAAACAATGAAAACATCCATAAATAAGCCTAAAGCTTTTAACTCAAAACCAAGTGACTTTTCCACATTTGATTTTTGGATTTGGGGTGGTTGACTAGCATTGAACTGTGTGACTGATACTCAGTAGCTGATGAAATAATAGTGGTGATAGTGAAGCCAGTGATATATGATAGAAATGACTGAAAGAAAGATAGTACAAAGTTTACCAATGTCACGATAGCGAACCTCAGTGCTTTTTTGGCGTTGCCTGGAATGCCTCTATGTCATTGAGAATCAATAGCTGGCATCAAATGTCAACAATCTTGTTCAGTCTTTCACTGATCTGATACATGATTCTGATTAAAACGTTGCCAATTGTATACACATTTGAGTCTTTTTTTAATAAAGAAAAGGATTCTGTAGCAACACTTTTATGTTCCATGAACTAATATATCAGTAAAGTGTTTGTATCAACACATATTGACTTACGTGTTACAATTTTCAAATAATAACCATCGGTTAAGACATTAATTAACTTTGAGATGATTTTGTAAAATATGTTCAATTTGTAAACTTTAAGTAACATCTTCAAGTAAGCTCACATTCTCTACATCAGTTAAGTGGGTGGTGTCTTTAATAATAGACCTTTAATGAATATAACATCTTTGATATAGATGCATAGTATCTGATAAGAACTATATTCATTGATTCATTAAGCATTTCAATTCCTAATCCCCCTCTCCACCCACACACACACACATACACACATATATATACACCTCTTATCCATCTTCGCGCCAAAATAGCCAGCAGGAGAAACTGAAAGGGAAGAGAATGGGCCTTCGAATGGTGAGGAATGAGAGTTGAGTTGAGGAACAAGTGAGTGAGTTAGAGAATGAGAAAATGAGAGGGAGAGACAGCATGGATTCTTTTCTTTGGGGCCTTAAAGACATGTTTCCCTCAGATGTTGGCTCTTCTTCAGATGCTAATGGTTCACTCTTATTCCCAAGCTGGTCCTTAGCATAACAATGCAGTGGAAGTGAAAGAGCTAAACCTCTGCTTTATTTAAGAAGCCAAAGCTGGGCTTTTCTTGTGGACTAACGCCCCTCTCTCTCTTTGTGCTCCCTGTGAAAGGCCTGTGGAACGCAGAGGCAAGGTGATCACAGAGTTTACTGAAAATGAGACTGAAACAACACATGGGCCCGGGCTGAAATTGCATCGGTGGAGTCATTTTAAGCCAGGAGAAATGACCAAATATAGAGCAGCGATTCGGCTGGCCCCGAGCCAGGGTGCTCACTCTCATGAGTATGATGACAGTGGTCATTTTGAATATTATCAGCTTTTGCTTTTAAAGCTGTGCTGAATTATGTCTGTTGGAAGACTCCAATGCAAATGTTATGACTGTGTGTCTCGTGCTGACTCCAAGACGCCAGAGTCCAATCTGAAAAGCAGTTGCGAGCCTGAAGGGATTTTGGATGAACTGGTGCCTGACCTTGATGGGGCCCTAGTAGATACTATACTGCTGGAAGGCCCTGATAGCCTCTGATAGCAAAAAAACAACACAAAGTATTCTGCTTCATCATTCAAAATAAAGGACAAGCAGGACACGAAGGCAAGCGTCACACTGGCTGTGCCGAGACACGACAACGTATCTGCATTTGTGCGAAGTCAAACTATGCGTTCTTATTATTCGTCATTCAATTTTCTGCCTTTCTGCGTGAGCGGCCTCTGAGAAATCTGGAGAGATCTCAAAGGGCACATTTTGAGATGTGGTTTCAAGACTGGCTGGGATTTTACGACGGCATGTTTATGGCATTCACGCTGGTAAAGATATTGTATGCTGAAAATATATACATGGCATCCAGTCTGTTCATAATGGAAATGTTGATCCCACGCAGGGGAATTACAGTGTCACAGCAGCAAATGGAAGTTCAAAAATAGATACATAGGTCACCTAAAACACTAAAATACCATATCAAATGTGAAGCGCAAACACTAAAGGTACTGGAATAGTTAAAAGGTGTTGCATTGGGATGGGGTTTAAAAAAATACTGGAAGAAACGACAGTAAGTCTTATGAGTTAAAAGGTATCGGCACTTCAAGTGACACGAGAACTCTAAGAAATCCAAATGAGGCTTCATCTGTTGTCCCTCAGGCATCAGGATGACAATAGTTGACTAAGTACCCCCCAATTACCAGGTTTTAACCCATTAACACCTCTGATGTTCCCCCTCTTTCTCTCTCTGTCCTTGCAGCTCTCCTCCACTCCCCCCCCC
>NW_022280031.1:13907270-13913945 GCF_004355925.1 Anarrhichthys ocellatus
CCCCCCCCCCCCCCCCCCCCCCCCCCCCCCTCTCTTTATGCAGATGAGCAGTCGGCCAGGTGCAACACAGAGGAAGTTAGCACCTCCTCAGCACAGCGACACACTATTTACATGCAAAACGCCGGGCTTAGGCAGAAAATGTGTGAACACAGGTGGGTATGTGAGCGGTGGGGGTGAGCCACTAATCTGTTTGCCCTGACGTACTCTGCTTTACCGTGATAGTGTTGAATCACAGCATTGTGTGAATAGATGACTTTTGGAACAACACATTTCAATTTTCTATTGTAGGAGATTGCAGAGGATGTCAAGAAGCTGAAAACACGCCTCTCACAAACACAAGCCTGCATTTACTTGTGCTCAATTGGACTTGTTGTGCTCTTTCATTTGTGTGTATATATATGTGTGTGTGTGTGTGTGTGTGTAGGTTGAGAGGAAGTCAGTGGTGGCACCCAGTGTCATTTGAAGCGGAGCGCCTGGCGCCACAGCATCAGGCACATCGCTCCCTGGTGCCAGGCTCATTTTTATAAGCACTGACTAAATGACACACAGCTGGCGGCATGGAGACAGCTGTCACTGCCGTCACTACACCCTAACTTGTCTCTCCTTCCCTCTGTGTCTTTCCCTCTCTTTTCCTCCTCTCTCACACTCTGGTGTTCAGCTGGGCTGCCTCCCTTCCTCCTCCCCCCTCCCCTCCCTTCGGGGTCCAGACTTTGTGGAGCCGAAGCTGCAAAAACTCACTTCCTGTAGCTGGTGCTCACTTCCTTTTCTTCTGGTGGGACTTCCTGTCCTGCCTCTGTGATCAGGCCGGTCAGAGCGGACTCTCTGGGAGAGACTTCCTGATGCACAGACAGCTGGGGAGATAATCCCCTCTTTCTGCTTTTGTCAGGACTTTTTTTTTTTCTATCTCTCTTTCTGTGTCTCCAGAGGTTTTCTTTTCCCCCTGTACTGTTTTTTCCATTTACTCTGCTAAGCTGCAGGTTTATTTTTGATACGAAGCAAAGCACATCTGATCCCCCCAGAGATGGATCATCTTCTGAAAGGGCAGACCTATGAAGGACATCACAGGGAAATGAGTCGAACAGATATCACATAGCCAAATGATATCTGGCCCAGGCACAAAGTACAGTTCATACCTGCTGATCTGAAGAAAATATCCTGCGATATTACAGCAGGCCATCCCATCCATTAGGACTGATCTTCACCTCGCCCTCCCCTCTGGCTACGGGTGGAGGAATGTGGTGGGTGTGGATGTGTGGGCCCTCTGGTAGCAAGCAGAGACTGGCTCCGGTTGGTACGCCAAGCCTGAGAACAGGCTCCTGGGATGAGGCAGGAAGGGCAGAGCACAGACAGCCGGCAAGTAGGACGCCTCAGTGGGTGAGCAAGGACAGACCTGCAGAGAGAAAGGGAGAAAAAGAGAGGAACGAAGATGAAAGAGTGTGTAGGAGAGAAAAAAGTTTGGTTTTAGAGGTCTCTCTATCTGAGCTCCTGGTGTATCCCATCCTGCTAAATGTCACCAATCATCCATACATGTCATTTTATCGGCACAACATTTCTATCTCCCATATTGTGTGTGTTGTCAACACATGAAGAAAATGGACTTTGTGGTAAAAGCAGTCCACTTCTTTTTTGGCAGCATATGTTCACCTTATGCCGCTTCCTCACCGTGTGTCCATCTGGCCACCTGGGCCACTGGTGACAGCAGGGTGGCAGGTCTGGGGGTCAGACCAGAGGAGAGGGGGCAGCAGGGAGCAGCACTAGTCTGGGGATAGAGGGGAAGGTCCTGGAGTGCCGGCCAACCCAACCTGTAGAGAGGCCAGTATGCCACCTCAGCCTCCCCCCCCCCGTGCTGAGGCCAAACTGTGAGAGCCTCCTTTGAGGGATGTGGCTCACACATGGACTCCTTGCAGACAGAACACGTTGTGTGTCAGCAGGCTCTGTGCTTTGAGAAACAGACAAATGGGTTTAGTGTGTTGCTCTTCTGTTTGCACGGCTGCCCTCATGTGTTTGAGGTCCTCTGAGGGAATCGACCTGGCAGGGGCAGTAAATAGCTGGACAGGATAACTAGTGTTGTTTCACCTGAACACTCAGTCTGTAGCCAAACAAGCCCAAAGCATACCTGTTGAAGTGTACAGCAACTTACGGTTTTAATTGCCTCAATTGACCGACACAGAGCGCATGAAGGGGTCTAAAATCTGAACTATGCAAAGAGAGCATAAAACACACAAGTGATACTGAACAAGTGAAGGTGCCTTGGAGACATATCAGTGTTATGTAGCAATCTCTGGCAGTTTCACTTTCCTCACACAAAATAACAGCAGCAGAGATACAATCTCATTCTCAATCCATCATCATTAACGTTGATGTTGTTTTCGGGAGTCATCCTCAGGGATGGAGGTGCTGGAGGGAGAGGGCTAAGAAGTGGCTCCTGCCCAGGACGTGGCCTGCTCTCTGGGCATGTTGCGACGGGATCCACCAGCTCTGCCGGGCTCTGGCCCCGGTCCGCCTGGCTCGGCCTGGCTGGCTGCTCTTTCGGAGTGCTGAGTGACAGGAGAACATGGTGGCCTCTCCACACGTTCTCCACTTCCTGAGCTACTGCTGGGCTCGACAGCCCTCAGGAGCTCCACATGGCAGCAGGCTAAGTACACACACAGGAAGAGGTGACATCTGAAACAGCAGATGCTGCAACAGTTTGTTTGTCGTCACTTTGAACTGGTGAACGTTGTGAGTGCGCGCACCATATCCTCAGGCCGTCTCATCACACTGGAGCATCTGCCAAATAACAATATGGAACAAACTAAACATTTCATCGAAGTAAAACACTTGTGAAATTTGTGTATAATAATTTAAAACATATTGCTTTCTATGAGAAACATGGATATTTTTTTTGGAAGGAATATTAAGTATTACCAGTAAAAAAAGGAAAAGTGCAAGGAAGTCTAAATTCAAGTCTCATTTTCAGTTGTGAAAAACAAATGTGTCAAAAATGTGCTAAAACCATGCTACATGTATCTCAAAAAGAGAGCTACAATTTGATTATCTGCTATGCAAGACCTATATGTGTTTGCTTCCAATCATTTAAACATTCATGATAATTCCATGAAAAAAAAGTCTAATAATGACTTCCAACACCTCAAAGGTATTAACCAGCTTAGTTCAGAATGATTTTTTCTTATAAAGGGAGATGCTTTAGGAGAGCTCAGGGATGAATGTGTAATGAGCTTGAAATAACCCTAAAGCCCTATTTTTTCTCTCTTTTTCTCTTCTCTGTGTCCTCCCTCCTCCCCTCCCTGTCTTTTTTTCTCCTCTTTTGGGAAACATGCCTTTCCCAGCTGCACAGCCCCCACAGCGCGAGGCCAGGCCAGGAGCACAGCTGGCCAGACTTGGTGGAGCCAGTCGACAGGCGCATGGAGCGCAGCCCGCCCAGGGCCCGCTTCCTTCGCAAACATGCCCAGGTGTGGGGCCTCTGAGCTGGGCTTCTGATCTCCACCAAACAGCACTGTGTGTGTGTGTGTGTGTGTGTGTGTGTGTGTAGGGAGGGATGGTGGGATGAGGGATCAAGAAGGAAAAAGGGAGGAGGAGGAGGAGGAGGAGGAGGGAGGGTGTCATGGTGTAGAAGGGGGTGTCCCGGCTGAAGCTGTGTAAACATTGTGTGTTAATGTGTGTGAGTATGTGCATCTGTATCTGCATGTGTTTGTGTTTCAGGAAGTGAGGGGTCACCCCCGGGGGAGACAGTGGGCAACAACAATTACTGCAGCATTGTAGCTAAATTGTGTCTGAATTGTTCGTCCCTGCCCACAGCCAGCCGGTGCCAAGAGAGAAAAGCTTAGAGTGGGTACGTAATTACTGTGCAGCGGCTCATTTGAAAGACACAACACTGCTTATTAGCATATAATGGAAAATAAATGATCACCTGCAGGATGAGTGCATACTCATTGCAAAGCTCAGAGGGCTGTTTGAAGAATGATTTTGCACAGATTACTGATTACCTTCCACAATATCGGTCTTCTTTCTGTAAACCCTGGGTTTCTGCAAGTTCTGTTGTGCTGGTTTAGCTGCGGTCTTGACACACTTAAACAAAAACACCCCCCCCGAACATATCCAGCTCAGGCCACAGAGCTCGCCTGAGTAACTTTCCAATAAATCACTTCATAAATCACTGCACAAATGTACGCTTAAATGATTTCAGATTGCCTCGTAACAATGACATTACCTGTGGTTGATTTGATATGCAGCCTCCCTCCACTACCCCCACCCCCCTTTTATTTTACTGCATTACAACGGATGGTGACCTCACACTGGCCTGGTTGACATCCAATCCAAGCATTTAACATTATAACCAGATTCCAACACACACACACAGAGACACACACGAGGGCCTTCAGTTGCATGCACACACACACACACACACACACACACACACACAGGAACACCTTCCACGCTCTGCAGCAGATGAAACATAGTGGAACAGGAGGCGTATGAGCTGGGGTCAGATCAGATAAGGTGAGGCCAGACTGCCTCAGATAAGCTCTTTGAACGGCTCTATCTGCAGCGTCAGGGAGACGTTCTCCCCTCCAGCCGTTTCACATGATGACTGTGGGCCAGGCGGCTGCTGCTGGCCCGTTTGTGGCTTAGCCCTGCTACTAATTAACTGGGAGAGCCCAGGGCCCTCTGACTGACCGCCTTGTCTCCTGCAATCCCCCAACTCAGGATTGCTCATGCATGCATACTAACAGACACTCGGAAAAAAACACACATACACACACACAGACTCCTATCTGTTGTGGACCCCAGGAGGATCTTAGATGGTGAAGGTGGCCCTCTTGTGGTACAAAGCTGAGCCTGTTGATGATAATAAATCAGTCCTCAGTAGTCCTCTCAGTTGTTGTTCGACTAAATGAGTTTCCTAAAACCTAAGAAGTAAATAATCACATTTAGGCTTGTTTGTGGATAGCTACATGCTATCTACGGCTGCAACTAACTTTTAGCCTACTTTCAGTATGAAATCATTTTCCAGTTATTATGCTACACAATTAATTGTTTGGTCCAGAGGTCCCAACCAGGGTTACGTGTATATTACCCCTTTACACAATTGAGACTGCCAGTTGGCAAGCAAGCAGAGGAGTCTAAACTGTTAAACATAATGAATAAACAGTTCAAATTGTTAGCCAAAAGTAATAGATAAACAGTGGAAACTGATAGCTAAACTTGACCAAAGGTCAAATAGTTAGTTAAAAGTATTAGATAAATGGTTGAAACTGCAGCTAAATGGTTGAATAGTTAGTCTAAAAAACAATTGAACAGCTAAAAGTATTAGATAGATGAACAATCTAATGATAAGTGGTTGAAATAGCTAAAGTGATGGATATAGAGGTAATAGGTTAGCAGTTGAAACAGTTAAAAGTGGCCTACTAAATAAATGAAAAAGCTAAAAGTTTTCATCCATCTTCCTGAAAGCAATTTCAGCTGTTGAAATATAGCTTAAAGTTAGCTTAAGATAGCTAAACGTATTGTATACATGGTCAAATCGTTAAAAGTCATGAAACGGATGAATAGCCAGAAGTATTAAATGAAAAGGCTGACAGATGAATGATTACAATAGCTAAAAGTGATAGATATTGAGATACTGGATTAACAGTTGAAAGGCTAAAAGTGAAGCTATTTCAGCATTTGAAATGGTTTAAAGTTAGCGAGTGTTCGCTGAAGGTAATACCACTCCAAGTGGCAGTAGTGCAAATACAAACTTGATCAAACTGACCCAAAGATTGACAGTCCAGTTGTTTGAAAAAAATATTGTAAAAATTTTAAGTTTTTCTTAATTAATAGTGTTAAATAACATCCACCTTCAAATCAATGCTATTGAGCTTGAGGGGCATGGTGTTAATGAATGAGTTTTTCTGGTCATCTGACAAATAGATGAGATAATCCTTTATTAGTCCCACAGCAGGGAAACGTGCAAACCATGGGAAGCATTGGTTTAGTTTCCCAGAGCTGACGACTTCAATTGGCCGCATTTTGACCGACCAATGGTCCCAAACCTAAAGATATTCACTAAAGTTATGAACATCTTCATAAATTACTTAAAAAGACACATTTATTTCCTGTCAATTTATCAATTAATCACTTCAGCCCTCCTACTAATTCATAAACATCCCCCTCTTTTTCATCTCTCTGTGTTTCATCATCTCAAAGGCATACTGTAAGTTGTAACCAAACACCATTGACTACAAATCCCACAGTACTGTGATACTTGTACAATTCATTGTGTAATGTAAGCTTCTGATGACAGTCCAGTCAGGGCTCTGTGTTGTGTTTTAGCAGCGCTCCCCTCCCGAGGTGCAGAGGTTGAAGCCCAGTTAACCTCATATGTCCAGGAGCATTCCAACGGCTGTCAGCTGTTTTATCCTGCAGCGTCCCGTACGGGGTCTGGGCCTTGATGCTGGGAAACCTCCCACTGAATCCCAACGACAAGGAACAACACAACCAAGGTGTTTGAACAAGTGAAGTGCACGCCCTCACACTCACACACACACACATGTGGATGCAGGAGGAGGCTGGGTGAGTGCTACTGCTACTAGAATCTCACTATGAACAAGGGTAGGTATGTTTAAGGGGATCAGCTGGGATGTGCGTGTGTGTGTGTGTGTGTGTGTGTGTGTGTGTGTGTGTGTGTGTGTG
>NW_022280031.1:13913955-13921624 GCF_004355925.1 Anarrhichthys ocellatus
GTGTGTGTGTGTGTGTGTGTGTGTGTGTGTGTGTGTGTGTGTGTGTGAATAGGAGTATTTGCGTGTTTCAGTTCCTGTGTTTGTGTCTACTGGTTGGACTGAAAATGGTGGCTTGCTCACCTGTTCACACACAGTAGACAGAAGGGGAGGCAGCCTCTTTTCACAGGCCACAGTCACGGCTGAGTGTACAAGCACACACACACACAAACACAGTGACCTCTGCATTTTTTTCCCGGCGCTCACCTGTTTGTTCAGAGGATGCCTGCAGCCGGATCAACTTAAACAGCGCTCCAATGTTTCCACGCTACCTGTTTGAACAGCTGAGTGAAGCGTTGACTTTAGCACTTTGCACAATAGCACGGGATTGGTTTGGAAACACACACAGGCCTCCTCCTCCATGTGCTCATTCTGCTCGCATGGACTTGGATGTGTTAAACGCTGCACGGTGACCCATTGAAGGACTCCTCCCCCCCTCCCTCCCTTAAAATAGTTCACTCTGGTCTGACGGAGTACAATACAAAATCTGGTTTTAAGTACATGTTTGCGGTCTGCATTACTTACTATATATGGGGCGGGCCTCCCAGTCCAACATCTAATTATGTGTTGAGCACTGATGGGAAAGGATTACACACACACACACACACACACACACACACACACACACACACACACACACACACATCCAGCAGGAATCTGTAATTGTGTGAATGTTCTCTGTGGATGTTGGAGTGGATGTGAAGTCTGGGAAGCAGTGTGCTATTGAAGGCATGCCCTGGTGCCAGTGAGACTAGGGAGCGGAGCAGCAGACGAGCTGTGGTAGATCTAAATGAGGAGAGACGGCAGCATTTATGACACTGGGCTGCATTCCTCTCTGATCTATAGGCAGCCGTACCCTGATGCTGTACCTCATCTGCACTTATAGGAACACTCACACATGCATGCAAACACGCACTTAAGAAAACAAGAAGCAAAAACAAATAAAAAATAAGGTGCACAAGGAAAATGATGGCAATTCTTAAAACTTGGAGCCCATTCTATCTCATACAGGCAGTGTAGACTATTACAGGCTTAACGCGGCACAGTGGGCTCATCGGCGTCCATCTGTCGCTGGCCAGGCCCGTTTTGGGGGTCCGGGCGGGGGGTTTTTGTGGCTGTGGTGCTGCCTGAGGCCTGGCTGGGCTGATTTACAGGCGGCGTGGGGACATGTGCCGGGGATACTCCCAGAGCAGCCTGGTGGGGGCCAAAACAGCCACACTGCTGCTGCCTGCACATCTGGAGTCTAGACTGAGTGGCTCTGCCGAGCGCCTCACTCCCTCCCTTCTTCCACATCCACATCCATCCATCCATCCCTCTGCCTCAGCTGCTGTCCCCCCCCTCTCACCATCATCCACTGTTTGCGTAGCTGCCGGGGCTCAATTGAAATTTAAGATCAGCTCTCACTTTTTCCTCTCTCCCACTCACTTTCCTTCACCCTTGTCTCCCTATTTCTCTTCTCCCTCCTTCTTACACAACCTCCCAACACATCTGATGAAGGACAAAGTAGTCAGAAGAAGAAGAAAAAAAGAGTGCGCGTCATGGAGCGCATGTGGAAGACATCATAGAGGGGATTGTTATTCCTCTCCCTCTGAAAGCCAGAGCCTAAGTGTTCACAGGGGGACCCTCTAGTGATCTTTCAAGAAAATGGTGGATCAGGCTCCTGAGCCAAAGAGCGGTCATATAAACATATTGGCTCTGACATTCATAATAAACAGCAGTGCGATAAACATGATACCTCACATATACTCGCTCTCTCTCGCACACAGCCGGTTTTAAACAGTGGCTCCTGTTGGTTGCTGTCAAGAAAAATGTTCCTCGTTCTGCTGAAGACGTTGTAAAGATGACGACTCGTGTCCGAACACACACTCCTGCTCTTGATCCTCGCCTCGCACACATCTTCTCTCACCATTAATCCCTCCTCTCTCTATCACACACACACAATGAGATAAAGTTAATAATGCTGATGTCGATTTTTCTCCGCTTTCTCACACATACATCACATAAGGGAGCACTCATTACCTTTGTATGGCAGCCCTTAATGTGTAAACAGAGACATGTGTGTTATCTCTCATTACACCGACGTGATGGATGAAGCACTCGGCTCCATAAGATAAATATGTTTTGGTGGGTCAGATGGTCTTGGGAGGCAGTTGGGAACTTCTACTTTCTAGCTGAGACATGAATTGTTATGCAAATGATCCATTGTGCTCTGACAGTGGCTGCTTTCAATTTTATAACTGCTCCTCCAGTAAACAGCATGCATCAGGGCTTCCCCTTGGCACATGAGCACAAGCACAACTGTGTCTCCCTCTTGGAAAGTTGTTGTAGCAATAAATTCTGTCAGTATATCCAGAGAGGCAGCGTCAGTGTAATTTACTGCAGACAAACAGGGGCCTTTCTTTCTTTCCATGTTGCCTGATTTCCTCTCCCAGTAATGAACATGAGCTTTTTTTTTTTACTGCCGTGTTCACCCTATCGCATTCACACCGTGTCATGCTCTGCGGGATAAATGGCTGCGTTCAACTTTCTGGTGTTAAACAGGTCGTAAAAAGCGGCTACATGATACCCTTCCAACAAGGCCTGAACCTGTGAGGCTGCTCGCCTGACTGTCGCCTGCCTGCCTCCCCCCTCCCCTCAAATGGAACAAATTATCCAGCTACTTGGGTAAAACAAAATGTTCATTTAAGAGAGAAAGAAGTAAAGAAGGACCTGCCAACATCTGGATAGCACTGGTTGCTGTTTGCCTTCTCTGGGAGCCATTAGGACAAACAGTGTTCCTGCTCTGTCACTCTCACGTTTCACCTTCCACATCCACTCACCATCTGTCTCAGCTCTGGTTCCCACCCTTGTTTTCCGTCACAGGACAGATACTGAGGGCGAGAGGAGGGAGAAAGACACCAGATACAACAGAGGGAGCGGGTTATTTTTTGTGAAAAGTCAAAGAGAACACGTAAACCCAAGTGATAGAGGTGACCTATCACTTGGGCTTCCGATTACAGGTGCAAACCGTCTGCGCGGCTCTCACCTGCAGTGAGACCCCGGGGCTTGAGTGAAAGGTCGCGGCGACACGTTTTTCTCCACTGTGCTGCTCTGCGAGAGTCACACGGCTCAAAGGTTCTCCTCAAGCACCAACCTGACCCTGGTTGACTTAAAAACAAAAGGTGCTTTCCAGCACTTTTTTTCCAGTGCTTTTTTTTTTTGACGCAGTAAAATATCTTATATTGCTCGCTGACAAAAGCAATTTTTTGACCTTTCCAAACAATACAGCAGTCGTCATATTGTTTATCCCTATTGACAGCCGCAAATAGAGCATATAGAGCTAAATGCCAAGCGATTTACTGCAAACCAGACAGAAAGGCAGATTTTTTGTTATTTCAAGTGCTAAATCATGTTGTAGTTGCACAATAAATATCCAAAAGAGAAGAGTGTGTTCTATGAGTCAACAAAAAAGTGGTGACCTGTTGTTGCGCAAGCAACCGGCTGGCTGGCGTGTGTACCGTTGGTGTATGTTGAGACGTGTCAGATTGGCACAATATTGTGCGTGAATCATCAGGCTTACTGGGGCAACACCATTGTCAACAAACGCCTGCCAAGCCCCCCGCTGGGAGAGGCTCAACAGCCGAGGTGGTGCGCCCGCACTGGTATTAGCTGTGCTTGAGAGTTAGGTAAACACAGGCTCAGTGTGTTATCAGGAGGCTTAGAATAAACTCTGACGGGTGATAAAGTCAGGTATGAAGAAAAGCAATCAGACTGCTGCAGTAGGTGAGAAGTGCTGCGTATATGATCTTACTGCTGATAAAGTGGTGGTGGTGAAGTTATAAAGAAAGGTGTGAGGAAAAAGCAATTACACAGCCACCACAGTGGGCGAGAATGGCAGTGTGTATCGACCGCCTGGTCCCATGACATCAACAAATACTGATTCCTGTAAATGCTCCTTTTACGTGTTTGCATCATTCCTGGTCAATCAATCTGGTAAAAATGAAGAGAAATTGAATGTGATATCATCTTGCTGTTCAGCAAAAGTTACAGGGAGTTGCTTTGATATTCTGTGTCTTCACTGAAGCTACGTATATCACACTTTTGCTGAGTGAGAAAAGGAAAAAAATCAAACTGCTGTCTTACATCCAATGGAAAATTCCACTGGAACGAGCTTTACATAATTACAGATGGACAGGCAAATCTACCAAACGTCTACTATCTGTGGGGTTAAAATGAATAATTGAATACTGTTTATCAAAGGCTGGTTTGGGACTGAACGTGGGAATTGAAATGAAAATAAAAGAGTTGTGTCAGCAGTCATGCCCTGTCAGGTAGAACCAGACCTGAACACTCTCAAAACAAAGATAATTGTTCCAAATTCTGTGTTGGGAGTGTCTTTGTATGTGTGTGTGTGTCTGCCAAACCAGTCAGTCACAGTGACTGTGTAAAGTGCTTTATTGTGCCTCACCATTAGTTGTAAACTCCTCCAGTGTGTTAACCTGGTTTGTAACAAACTGCCTAAAGAGTTTTTTTTTTGTTTTTTTTACGACTGTTTTGTGGCGTCCTGAACTCTCCGCTGTCTGCTGGTGACGCTTACCCATTCACTCAAACTCTTCTCTGTCCGGCTGTATCTTTTTCGCTTTCACTCATGGTTGGTCTCTTGTTTCTTTTTATTCTCTCATTTAAACGCTTGAACTGAAATGATGCATCCATGCACGTACGTATCATGTATCCTCCAGCTATTGTTGTCATCAGTGATCTCAACGTGCCCGTGAACTGAAAAGCATTGGAGATACTTAACAAGCTCACGGTAATGCCTGTAATAACAGCTCTGCAGGTAATCACAACAACAATTCTCAGAGATATATTTAAACAGATTATGGAGCTTCTCTCCCTGGGTTGTATGCTGTTGTGTCATGAGGTTAAAGCTCCACCATCACCCTGAGAAAAAGCTGCAAACACAAATAGTGAAGCCATCATTTGGTCCCCATGGCTACAGTCGTTTTACACTGTTCACGTGCATGAGGCCTCTCTCCCAGGAGCTCAGTGCCTCTGGGAAATAATGAAAAATAAACACAGAGCCTTGATGTTGACTCAGAGAGAAGTGATCCACAGGTTATTACTGCACTCCTCTCTCCTGCTCTCCCATGGCTCTTGGATGAGTTTATGTAATCTAACCTCCCCCCCTCTGGCCTCCTGGGCAATAGCTGTCCGATGCTGCTGTCATGTCTCATTTACACCTATTGCGTTGCAGCTGTAATGGATAGATGGAGGGTGTTTATGATCCAAATCATCTTAAGCTGAGATCTCTCACTTACGGCTGGGGTCGATTTAGTCAATCACATCAATACATGTCATATGCGAAAGCAGCAATTCCCTCTCCGTTCATTGAGGTTATAGACTCATGTTTCCCAATGTTTTCATAAGAAAACAACCTCCTGATGGTTTGATCTGAAAGAGAGCTGAAGGAGTTTCCTGAAATGTCCAATTTGTGTAGTCTTTTGTTTGTTTTACCTGTTAAAACGAAGGTCCAGCCCCAATGTTTGCTTTATATCCTCAATTTGTGTTTACTTGTATGGTGTCGAGTAACCTATGCAAAGTGCAAGAAGATGCAAAGCAAGGGGAATTTAGGGCATTCAAGTACAACATTGAAAGGATGCTGAGACCCAGTGAGTGCACAGATAATTAAATAGTTAATAATCATTTTTAATTAAAGAAATTTAAAGATGTGCCTAAAAAATCCACAGAATAATTAAATTTTCCTTCCAATAAAAGACGAGTGATACCCTACATAAATCTATAAATATGACATTTATTATGAGAGTATTTCTAGATTTACAGAGGCAGTAAGTTGATAAGGAAAGACACTAAAAGAAGAGTTATTAGATCGTACGTTATTATTAGATTAGCCTACATACCACAAATCCATAAAATCACACCCAGACTCAGTCACCTCAGCACAAAGAAGCTTTTATTTTCATCAGAAAAACCTTCGTACGTTACAGATACACACATTTCCCTCTGTCCTGCCACCTGAAATGAAAAACTAGAGCCAGTATTCCTGCCTGCTTGGACTACTTGTGAAAATAATCCAAACTGGTGGCGCCCTCTTGTGTGTCAAATGGGCAAGTAACAATAATAAAAAGACTACCGGTGTTTTGTTTTATTCGAGATGTCTGTTGTTTTACAGCTAATATGCTAATATCCATGCTATGGTGACACAGAATTGCTAATGTAAAAAACCCTAGACCTGACAGAGTGAGTTGTAAAATCACCTGCGACCGGATAACAACTCACATATCAATGCGCTGAGTTAAACGTCAGCCTGGCCTTGGTTTTTGCTCGACGACCTCGCCTTTAAAGTAAGCAAACACGGACTAAACTTATACGTGTCCCATCTTTGGTCAGTCACTTATTGTTGCAGTACTATTGTTTTTATGAACTCATGAGAGTAGTTGTAGACAACAACAATAATCGACAGAGGTCGCTGCGAAACAATAGTAGCCCGGAGAGGAGCGAGGTTTGAAGACGCAGTAATTTAGATATAATATGACACAGGTGTGTGAATTTGTCTTTATTAATGACTTGCTAAGCACCTTGTGTGTGTGTCGAGGTTTTTGTGCAACTGTTTCAAAATGTCCACAATGTCAAAGAAAAGGTAGGTCCAAACGTTTATCAACCAGCTTATAGAGACCATCAGTTAGCCTCCAACACCTGGAAACAAAGAGCAATTCGTGCAACATTAGTCTTTTATTGAATGACACTTGTTGCACAATATTTATGCAATTTTGAAACGTAAAGTCACATGAAAATAGGGATTCACTTGTAACGGTTACAAACATATAGTGTGTGATAAGCTTAAACCTCCAGGCGGTTTGTTACACTAACAAACGTTGAATTCATGTGTTTGCAGTACAGTGTCATGACGGTGACTTTCATCAGACTAAGTCTGTGAGCTTGATATTAACACACTGTGAGTGATGTTTGCCGATTCAATAGACGGGATGAATTATAGATGATATATGTGCTGGAAAATATCTTCTCTAATCTCTGAACAAAACATTAGAGACCTCAAGAGCTGTAGTAGTCTGAGATTCTTCCAGTCTGCACGAAGACATGCAGCCAAGAAGAAAGAAGACGGGCTGTCTGTCTAACATGCTCCACTGTTTCTCTCATGTCTGTCTGTCTGTCTGTCTCTCTATCACACACACACACACACACACAGATCAGTGGCGTGGCTCGGCCAGTTGTTAGGTGTATTTGGGACGTCTGTGTCTCAGTGTGGCTCTCACAGTAAGTTCATTCACTCACTGAATTGCACTCTTTTATTCTTTTTATAGATGTGTCCTGTGACAAACACTGTAGTGAAGCAGCTCTGATGAGGATCTCAGTCTCAACCAGAGACCAGCTGAAGCTGCGTTGCAGAGTTCATCCAGGTGCAAGGCAGGAAAGTACTGATTATTGATTACAATTGCTGGAGGCCACATTGGTCATTTACTTAAGTAACCGTTGCAACACATCAATGTCAAAATACAGCCTTTCAAGTCCTGTATCCAAATTGTGTACTGACAAAGTGCACTTAAGAAAAAGTACAGGTGTAGAAGTAAAAGTGTGTGTGTGTGTGTGTGTGTGTGTGTGTGTGTGTGTGTGTGTG
>NW_022280031.1:13921634-13963156 GCF_004355925.1 Anarrhichthys ocellatus
GTGTGTGTGTGTGTGTGTGTGTGTGTGTGTGTGTGTGTGGCGGGGGGGCTTATTACTCAACATGAGTAATGAGCCTTTCAGAAGCAGCAGTTCAATGATATTGCTGGTCCAGGAGACTGTATTGCATCACATTGCAAAAAATGTGATGCAATACAGTCTCCAGGAGCACAAACATACAGTACTCATTGTAACTTTCAGTTATTCACACAACTTCCCCTGTACTGTCAGCATGTCCCAAATCCTTACTACATAGTATTTCTATTGAGTATGTCCAAAATACTAATACAAAAAAAATCAATATACTTTATCATTTTGTACTGAAAGGAAATTCATTTCAGAATTGATTTCAAAGGTAACTTTTAGTTTTCAAAGCGGTGAACAGATTCTCTCCTTTTTCTGCGGATTGCATTGTGGAAGATAAGTATCCATCGACAGCACACTCAAGAACTGGCTGCGGTCAAAAAGTATTTTTTGCTTAGAGAGGTTCCCAGCTGAGTAAAATGAGCCAGACAGCCAGCCTCCCTTAGCACAGGAAACGCTGGACGTTCCTTTACAACAGGAAAGGAGATAATGCCGTCCCACAATTCATTGTGGCAGCAACATTCAAAAAGAAACAATATGCCCATTTTGCATTATTGACATTAATAGTGACAACTATTTTGTTTCACTTGTATTTTTAGTTATTTATTTATTAAAAGACAAGACTAACAAATAAAAAGAACAATAAATATAGCGAACTACATCTATAATCAACATAACTAAATATTTCATACCACAGGAGTAGGAAGAAGTATAGGTATATATATGGTCCTACCCCTTCTCCATAACAATGAACACAATATTTATCATGTCAGCTTCTGTGACTGGTAGCTTGTATTCGGGTTTTTAAATTTAATTCAAACTTTGGTAATGAAGTAACATTTTTCATTGCGTTGTCCACGTTCAAGATAAGATAATCCTTTATTAGTCCCAGGGAGGGGAAATGAGCAGTGTTGCAGCCGCTGAGGGGATAGTGCAATAACAAGAAGCCTCGGTTCAAAAAAAAAAGAAATAAGCCAATTTCTTATTGGCCTAATTAAGCTGTAAAAAAAAAAGCTCAGCAGACAAACTGAACGGTTGAATTCACATTCTTGCACATAGGAAATATGGATATTGAACAGAGTAATTGATATTGCACATTAGTGAATTGTCTGTTTTGGTATGTGCGGTCGGCTGGGAGCAGTGTTGATTGTAAAGTGTGACAGCAGCAGGAAGGAAGGAGCTGCGGTGTCTCTTCTTCACAGCCTGCGGGCGAAGCAGTCTGTCACTGAGGGAGCTGTTTATATAACCTGCATGAAGCTGCACATTAAGAACATACAATACAAGGCAAAGGGTAAAATGGCCTTTATGTTTTCCATCTTTTGGAGCATTGGAATTTCACTGTGTCACTTTACTGTTAAAATTAAATTAGGTAGCCAAGTGTATGTGCAGCTGGATTCTCTGAGCACTGTGGTTGGCTTTTCCTAAATCCTTGTGAGTCCTTATGAATTCTCCCTAAAGGACAAGTGGTTAGGAAAAGACATTAGGACAGCCGCTGAGACATTTTCGCAGCCGTTGTCTGTATTTAGTTTGGATACTGTCTGGTTTGAGTATTGGCTACTTTATTTAGTTACTTTTTCCAGTGTGAATACATCTAAATACTCAAAAATATCCTTATAGAATTAGTATGTAATATGGACTGGGACACTCCAAGTAACTATAAATCACAATTGGTTGATTTATTTAAATTCAGTTCAATTCAATAAATGTTTTTACAGCCCAAAATCACAAATCGCAAATTTGCCTCCGAGGGCTTTATAGTTTGTACAACATACGACGTCCTCTGTCCCAGGACAGAACTACTTTGATAAGTCAAAGTAGGAAAAGCACATGTGCAAACAGTCTGTGGGTGTAAATAATAAGATGAACAACGGCTGAATCCAATTAGCTGTTCAGTTTAAGGAGTGTTTGTGCATGCCGGTTCTTTGTCACAGTGTTGTGGCTTACTGGGAAAATTAAATCAAAGATCAGTAGCAATAGTGTTTTTCCTCATTCAATATTACGGTGAAAAATGTCAAATTCTAATACCACACCGTGAAAATACTCCACTACAAGTAAAAGTCCTCCATACTAAATCTTACTGTAATCAGCAAAATATTCTTTTGTATCAAAAGCAAAAGTACTCATGGCACAGTCAAATGTTCCCCGTCAGTATTCTACTATTATATATGATGTTATGATGTCTTTGTAATCTGTTGGGTAGTTTAATCTCCAGCAATGCAGCATTTTCTATGAGATCTTCACATGTTTGTCGTCAACTTTTCATGAGCTCAGAGAAACAGCCCTGTATTCAGCTTTGTGACAATGCATTTTCCAGCTGATCCAAGAGGGGTTTTAAATAGTTTTTTTAGCTATTAGTAGAAGAGTTTGATCAACACATCAAAGAACACACAATCAGCTAATTTGGAGATGAATGCTTTTCACTGGACAGGAAGGGGATGAAAAATTGTAATCTAAAAAAAGTAATTAAAGCTGTCAGACAGATGGAGTGGAGTACAACGTACAATATATGTCTCTGAGATGTAGTGGAGTAGAATTATAAAGTTGTGTATGGAAATATTCAAGTACAAGTACCTAAATATGTACTTAACTTTCTCCGTCCATGTGAATAAGGCCAAGAACGAGGTGGGGCTGGGAAGCGGGGATAAAAAAAAACCCATACGGGCCCCATGGGTACGTAAGATCATCGTAAGATCATCGTAAGATCGGGGTAATTATATACTCGGAAGTCAAACTTCTTTTGGTTATGAGCCACTGAGCAACCTTCAATGCAAATAATCGGTAGCTGCCTTCAACACCGTATCCAGTTCTTGTTATCATCGTAAACAATGGCGGCTCCTGAAGAGGTTAGCGTAGATGCTGCATTAGCTTGAGAACATTTCTTCATTGAAAACAATCACACTAAAGCCTTTTCCTGATGGAAAATATGTTTTTGCTCTCCTCCCCACTGGCTTCAGTAAGAGTTTGATTAACAGGTTGTTCATCCAATCACCTGCCACATATTTTTTTTGGAAGCGTCTGCCCTTTAACAAACAGTTCCCGATGACTGCTTCTCAGATGGTTCTGTGTGACAAAGCGTTTGGCGGGTCGGGTTAACACACACCTGCCTGGCCAAAGGTTGCAGATCAATTGATGGATGTTGGACGTCATGATGTTATTGGTTGAAATTGGTTGGTGCTAGCTTAGGTCAGTACACTTGAATATTGCACTTGAAAATGCTAAGAAATTGATATTTTGTAAAAAAAAAAAAAAGGCATATATTATTAAATAAGTGCACAATATGACCGGGGATGTGATCTAAAAGGGCTAAAAAAAAAAGCCCTTTTTCCATTTCATCTTGACTTTAAGCAGAGTCTTGTCACCTCATCTCTGCAGTAGATTTCGCTTGCACACTGTGTTGAACACAAGGTTGCTTCTCTCTGCTGGTGGGCCTTTGTCTCCCCCCACCAGTCCCTCCTATCCATCCATCTGTGCTCTTCGCTCGCTGACTTTGCCTCTCCTCTTGAGTGTGTTCCAGCCATACTGTGGTTTGAAATGTTTTCTGCCTCTAATGAGCCAATTGTTCTTGTGTTTTGTTCCCCCTCGGGGAGCGTTGTGTAGTTAACAACATTCTGCTCGCAACCATTTTAAAACATATTCACTGCACCGGGGAGGGATTGGGGCCGACAAAACAATAATGCCTCGGAGCATGTGCAAAATGAAAAATGTGTTAATGACAGGCGCGCCGGCGAAGTGACAGAGCATTCTTTTCCTGTCAATTAGACCTCGGTTATTCAAAAGCAATTTGCAACTCCCCACAGAGTACAATGTGTGCCATCTCCCAGGCCTTAGTGTATGATTGTTCAAGTGATGTGTTCATTCCATCTCTTTGTGTGCGTCCTACTTTGAGGCATAGCAATTGTATTAAGGTTAGGGACAAGCCACCGTGCTCTATCCACATGGCCATCTTCAAGAGAAGAAAAGTGTAGTTCTATTTTGAGTTGTTTCTTTTCTGTGTGCGCTCATGACCGTGAACAAGGGGTATTGATACAGCTGGCATTCAACACCCTGATTAATTGCCATGGCATTTGGCTGTTCTCTGTAAATGCCACATCCCATGCTGAGTGCTTGGTTAATAGATGTCTGCCCATTGCAGGCCCAGTGTCGGCCTTTCCTTTCTTTCCTCTCTCCTTTCTTCCTCTCTTTTCCTCTGGCCTCTCCTCCGCCTCTGCTACATAAAAAGGTTAGCGGTGCTTTATCAGCGGGAATGAGTGGAATGATCCCATACAGATCAGACGTCCATGCTCGGGGGCAGTTTCGTCCAGAGAGGGCTTGCCGTACAAAGAGTCGGCCTCCTCTCTCTTTTGCTGGCAGCACCAATTCAAAAGTATCTCATGTTTACGTCCTCGCCCTTCTTCTCTTTAATCTACACCAAATGTTTCATGATAAGAGCTGGGAAAGCACTCTACCTTCAAGTGTGTATACCCAGAAGACCCAATTTCGGCTTGTCTCTACATCTCTTTAAAAAAACAAGATATGAAGAATTAGCTTTCACCCCCAAGTGGATTAGTTTGCTCTATCTTAATGAGGTTTGCCATGTCAGAGGGAACAGTTCAGAGCCTGCATGCTAAACAGACTGGAATTGGAATAGAGTATTAGCTCCTCAACTGCAAAAAATACCTTCTCTCTCTCCAGCTGTAATTCCAACACTGCCACGCAATTACCCTTATACACAATTTAATCTTGTCACTTCCAAATGGGAATAGAAGAGCAAGCAGAGGAGAAATCATTCTGTTTCTTTCCTTTTTTGAAAAAGTAATTCTAAAATCTAATTAACTGAGGGGGGAAAAAAAAACATATCACCAGTTTGACTGGAAACATCGAACGTAGTCATGCAAATGGTCCTGAGTATTGTGGAATGTGATTTGACAGAATCTCATTGTGGATGGTGCGAGGCCAGATGGAGAGATTACTCAGCCGTATCTGAGCGGAGGGAAATTGGAAGCGATGAGCCTGGTAATTTATTGTGTTGGTATTTGTCCTGTATGACTTAAGACGGCTCATTAAGGGACGAGGTGTCACCCAGCAGGACAGAAAGACAGACAGGAGCGTTGCTCTAATGGGCTTTCCTCTATTCTGCCTGCATCAGCTCTTTTCTGACTTTTGCGCTGCTGGCTTAATCTTTTGACTTTTTTTTTTAATATGAGGTGCCGAATGAGATTTTACACAATTCATCATTTTGCTCCTCACAGGGGAGAGAGAGATGCTATTGCATCCTCCCACTTGTCTTCAGTCTGCTTACAGTGCTGTTTCAGGGCAGCCATGGCGAGATGCCCACGAGGCTGAGATAAGGAGAGGAGGTGTGTCTTACTTTTTTTTTTTTTAGGAAACGGTGGAGAGAAGACGTCTTGTGACAGTCGTTCTGCTGTAGCCGCCTGGTGTTACTAGAGAGTGGTCCATATGCTGCCAGAGCACTGAAACTCCATTACCATTTGTTTCAGCAGAACACACTCAATTAACTGACCCAAATCTAATCCTCATACATCTAACAACCTCATACAAAAAGCCTCCTCACTTAAGAGAGCTTTTTGCTTTTTCTTTCAGCCAGGAGACCGCTCGTTGCTTCCGCATATGAAACGAGAAGTCGGTGTTGATATTTTTATCACGTAATTTGTGTTCTTCAGTAACTGCACTTCCGAAGTTATTTGAACCCAAATGACAATATTTTCTTAAACCTAAGTAGGTTTGTTGTCGAAACCCAACTGTTTTTTCCTGTGAAAGTGGAAGTTTATTTTGAAAAGCGTAAATTGACACGCGTTGCTGGCTTTCGTAGGAAAACTCGTTGGAGAAATGAGGTGTAACTTTTCGTAGGATATCATAAGAACTGATGTATGAGGATAGGTTTGTGATGAAATCATATACTGAGAAATCATGACACACAATGACGTCTAAATTGATAATGAGCACATATTAACTCAAATTTCTCAGAAAAGTTGATTTGATATAAATTCTGCTTATGGGAATACCCCAGTGTAGTTAAACCAAATTATCATCTTAATCTGATGACTCTGTAGCATGCAACGTAAACCCACACACACACACACACACACACGCACACCCAGACCAACTGAAGACCCTCTCTCAAGTAGCACTTGAGATGGAGAGGTATTTCTTGGCCGTGTTACATGAACTCAGTGTTAGCATGCCGGATGTGTTTCCATTCTCGTACCCTACAACGCCGACACTTCGTCCTTGTTTCATTTTTCTCACACAGAATGAGAACATGACTCTGCTAATGTCGCCTGCTTTTTAGCAGGTGGTTTTAGGGCTGCCACCGTCTGTGCAACTCGCAGTGCCGCACACATTTTCCACTCGGCTGCGTGCCTCTGTTTGAGATGCTGGAATACATTAGTCGTGTTGTTGCTTTTAGTTGCCACAGACTACAGACAAGCTGTGAAGCGGACAGTGTTTTGCATTGGGTTGCTAAAGGGGGCCGCGCCTTTTGTGGGAACAAAATCCTCACTTTTTAAACGTATGCGGAGAATTTGCGTGTTTACTGTGAACTGCGGGAGCTCAGGTGAGCGGTGGCAGTTCTGTACCCTAATTACCAACGGTTAAGTAAAAGTCTATTCATTTTTAGACATCGTCCTAAACAGTGAATTTACATACGGTAAATTGATCAAATTGATTTATGGCCCAGCTTTAGTTTATAATAAAAAATCTTTCTGTACAGTATAGTACAAAAGAAAACATACTCGCACATTATGAGAATGCCCCCCCTGCAGCGGTGACCTTTGGTTGTGATGTCAGTCCCGACACCAGGTTCTTCAGGAGCCCTCCTCACACCCTGACAGCTCCTAATTGCATGTCAGCGAGTGTTTGTTTGCAGACACAGACAGCCATACAGAAAAGAAGCGAAGTCCACTCTGGTACAAACAAGTAATTAATTATTGAGGACACCAAACACGGCTGCGTACTGATCTTCACAGCCGTGTAAAGCTCCACGATTTATAATTCAGGCCTTTCTTCTCTCTCTCCGGTGAGTGCCGTCGTTGGACGGCTGCACTTGAGGGCACTTGAAACTTCCAACTGGGTCAAGGTGTGACTTTTCAGTGAGGGTCCTGTGCGACTGCGTGCATTATGTGCTGGATGCAGAAGTACAAGGTATGCTTGTGCTGATCAATGTTAAAATAAACAAAAAGTTGAACGTGTGCACCAAGCAAGTTCACACAGTATTTGTAAAATTCACCGGTGTTTCACAGTAATTCAACTCCTCCGTGTAGCCGCCTTCACCACGTTTTAAAGTGATTACAAATGTATTGGTGCTGAAAACACAGGGGTGCCTTGTTAGGCAAACCCACAAGCGCTTCTTATTTAATATGTGTGGCAGATATTACACTGAGAGCTGTACATTAGGAATGCAAATAACGCGGTGTCAAAGGGGCTTTGGTTAATTAGCAGGAGATGTGATGCTGGCTCTGGCCCATAGCGGCTTGTGTTCCTCGGGACGCAGACCTCAGCGGGGGGGCGCGCTCTTTGATCTGTGGATCCCACGGTCTGCTAACGGTTCCCCAACCTCTGCAATGCCTGCTGCGCATGGACAGATGGGAGTGAAGTGTGTGTGTGTACGTGTGTGTGTGTGTGGGTGCACCTTTGTGCATGTGACGGATCCAATCTGTTCTGTTGTTATTACAACCTCTTCCTTTACTATGATTAATGAACGGGCATATAAAGTTGAATAAACTTTACAAGTTTGAGCAATGATGGTTAATGTTACTGTAATACTTTAATCTTTCTTCTTCAACACAGAGACAAATATATGCCTGCACTATATTAGATGGAACCCAACTGCTTTTCTAATTGGTTTCATTCCTTTCAGCAAAGATTCAGTTAATCATAAAATATCCCAGCACGCTAAAGATTGGATTCAACTGAATTTCCCTTTTCATTCTTCCAAAAGTATAATACTGAATTGTAAAAGGTATTGGAAGGAACACATGTCATCATTCCAAAGATTTCCAAAGACAACAGCTCAGTACGTGCAGGAACAGAAACAAAGCACAGTTTTCTGCATCACTGTTTCAATGAAAACGAGATATTAATGAGGTATCACCATCTTTTTCTAACCAGAACAGTTGTCTGTGCAGCCTGAAAGTGATGCATACGTTTTTTTCACCCTAATGCTCAGTGGTTGATATATTCCTTCCAGGCCTGAGTACACCTCCCCCTGCTGGCTGATCATCAAACAACATGGGTTCCTTGAGTGATACTGGCAGGGTGTCCCAAATCTAATTACTGTGCGCTAATACACCACGTACTCACTTTGACAGCACACTGTTTTGGCAGATAGAGTACTCAAGAAATCAATGTAGTGTACTGTTTTGTACTAACAAGAAATGAAACAAGCTTTGTGGGATGTCAACGAAGCCGCAGCTTGGGTCCAGAATTTTAAAAACCAAAACTTGCGCTTTGAAATCGACAGACTGTAGTACAATTAACGAGGATGATGGCTTCCTCACAGTTGCTCTTTTGGAGATTTCATATTTCATTGCAAAGCTTTTAGTCAGAGGCTAGTTTGGTCTGAAAAACGTCTATAACAAAAAGCTTAGCAATTAAATTTGAAATCTGCGGTGTAGGAAACTTTGGTGAAGCCTCTATTCTTTTTAATTGTACCATTCAGAGTTGTGGGGCACTCATGAATGAATTATAACATCACCTCAGGATATGGAACCAACTGCTGGAAAACCGATGGTTTCTCCTAACTGTCTTATTAACTATTCATATTTTCAATGGGAGCGTGTGATGTGACTATGACAGGAAGGATGAGATAAATAAGAGGAGAATACATTAGACATGGCAGGATGCTGTGTGGTGTGCATCATTTCCAGGATGTAATGATGTCGGACTATTCCACTAATTTATGTCTGGCATTCTGACGACCTTCTGCACCACGGGATAACACGAGCGAGGAAACGTGGTCCAGGAACAATGAGCACAGCTGCAGAATGACACTCATTCGACTATTTGCATTTATAAATAGCCAAGAAAGCCGTCCTCTGGACATATGTTTAATCTTCTGGTGTTTGCGTGTGGTGTTTGTGTCTGGTCATTGTATTTGAATACACACAGGAGACATGTTTTTATTAAGTTTGAGTCTATACAAGATGAGCAGGAGGATGAGGTATGTGGCTGTCTGCCTCTGAAGCCACATGCTCAGAGGCTCTGCCTGCAGTAGCTGCTGGACTATGTTCAGGAGAGTTGTTTCATGGTACCAGGACTTCTATCATCCTCGGCTCTGTCAGTTCCGTGTCCTTGAGTCTCCACGTTTTCAGCTCCTGGGCTTTTCATCGCGGCTTCTCTCTCTGTTCCTCTGTCTCTACCTCTGTTTCTCTTCCTAATGTAGCCATGGTGATGTCGAGCTGTCTCTGCACAGGACCCACGTGCACATTCGCCCAGGGAATCACAGAATGGATGGAGGGCAGAGTGCAGGGGATGCGTGGTGGTGGTGGTGGTGGTGGTTGACTACTAGCCCAAACCAAGACAATTATAGGAGTGCTCTTGTAGATGGAGAGGGCTGGCGAGGAGGAGAAGATGGTGAGGGGGTTTGCCTCATTTGCACTGGAGTCCTCTCCTCTTGACACAGCTAGCTGACAGGGGATATTTTTATCAGCCTGGCACACACAGTGCAAAAAAGGAACAAATTAATTTGTGGAATAAAAGCACTCCCAGACAGGGACAAGATCTCAGCATGATAAGGTATAGCTGTCTTTCAGCGCTATCAGAATAGAAATCCTTCATTCTTATTTATGCACCTGCCTCGACACTATCATGCTCAAGGCCTCACGCACTTTGTGTCCAATGAAGCAGAAAACCGAAAAGCTAAAAATGTGCTCCCCGAGGTCTGGACCCGCCTACAAAGTGCACACGTGTCTCTCTGTCGGCATGCAGACATTTGTATTCTTTTAGCGCATCTTGTTTTTTTCAATCTTTGTCTTTCCCTTTCTGTCTGTCTTTTCCTTCTGACTTTTTTTGGGACTTCCGCTAAAGTCAGCAGGGTTGGAAGATATAATCCTGTAGTTTACATACAGAGACCTTTCCCTGCTCATATATACCGGTTTGATGGAGGCTACATCTGTCGATGTTAAACCCAATTAGAGGCAGCGTATGACACATCTTAAATATGCGTGAGAGCGAGCGAGAGAGTGGGAGCATGAATAAAGCATGTCCTAAAGTGGTGTCACTGGGCTGCTGTGTTGGCATGTCGGCACCGCTCTGGAAAAACATGGCCGTCTCTGGTGCATTGTCTGTAATCCGGCATGTTAGAGCAGCTGGATGGCTCCTTTATGTAAGCAGTCTCAGACATCATCTGATATGCTTACAGTGGAGAAATAAATAATTTCCCATCAGTATATTTTGTTTCAGGATGATTATGAATTGCATTAGAACAGGCTTAAGCCATGCTTACAAAGGGCTCATGGTTCCGATTGGCTTGAATGACAATACTTTAAATTTTTTTTTTAGGATTAGTGTTGAATGCACTTGATGTTACAGCAGGAAATATAATTGTCTTTATCCTCAAATGCCATGCAAATCCCCCGCTCTGAATAGTTTGCTTTGCATAAGCATTGAGACGGCTGGAAAAAAAATACTGTCTGATTTTCTCAAAGCAGCATGTTTTCACCTCTTTGCAGTGACACAAATACCGTAGTGTGCCATGCTGACAGATAGATGATCCATTGCAGACGTTGTAATTGAAAACATCGAGAGGGGGGGTGGACAATTAATCTCTCGTTCTCTCCCGGCTTCAAATTTCCACGGAGAACCACCTCGAAAATGCAGATAATAGATAAGAGTGTTATTGATTGGATGGGTTGGGAGGAGAGGTGAGGAGGTGCAGAGGTTCTCCTTCACTAATCTCTCTGGCTGTGACTGCATCTAAATAACCTGCAGAGAGAGATAAACAGGCGCATCCATCATGGGACGGCTGGTGCGGACAGTGATGGATGCCTCCGCCCTCCGCCAAACCTTTCCCCCCTGGTCAGGGAAAAGAAGTGACACCGGCACTCAGGAGAAATACCTGGCTTAGACTGGGCAGGGAAACGCCTACTTCAGCTTTCTTCTAGCTCTGCTGAGATGAAAAGATTTGTCCTGGGCTTTGCATGTTCGTCTGTATCAGCTTGTAGAGTTGTCCCCTGTCCTCCGTCCCCTTGTCTCTTTGAGTTTGCAGGATTATCCGTCATGATAGATCCTGTTTGTTTTGTCAAAGAGGAAATTGGTTTTGTGGATTTGTGTGTGTATGTGTGAACTCACCCATGTATATGCCTTCTGTGAGCTTTGTGTATAAATTGATTTGGGTGTGCGTTTCTTCTCTATCTGCGTGCCCGTGCACCGTGAGCCCAAATCCCCTGTGCTGCCTGGACCCAGTGAGCAGGCGTGCCCACGCCAGTTAGCCTCAGAGGTGCCAGCCAGATAGGTGTGTGTGTGTGTGTGTGTGTGTGTGTGTGTGTGTGTGTGTGTGTGCGCCAGGCTGTGCCTTCCCTCCCCACCCCTGCAGCATTAAGATTGATCCCTCGTTCCCTCCCATTCCTTTCTCTCTCCTCTGTGTGCCTCTGCCTTTATGAGACTGTGAATAGGTGAAGCTCACAGGCTCCAACAGATGGCCGGAGCTGCCCTGTTTCACTGTCTAACACACACACACACACACACACACACTGCCCCATGAATGAGAGCCCAGAGAGAACGAGGGGAAGAGGCAGAGTTAAATGTGCCAAGGAGAAAGAGAAGAAACAGACAGCGACACATAAGAAAGAATAAAACTAATGGAAACAGAGAGTCGGTGGGGAACAACACGCACGGAGGAGAATGGGGGAAAAGGAGGGAGCGACAGAGTAACAGCGAGAACATGCTGAAAGAAGAGAGAAATAGAAGAAGACGGAACGCTGCTGAACAAGGGAGTGAGGGCAATATTGAATTGTAGATTGAGGGAGCCTCTCTCCTCCCTCTTTCCCTCCCTCTTTTATTTATCTCATGTGAAACCACGCCTCCCTCCTTTCACTTGTCAGAGCATCTATAACAGTGAGCTGTCTGCACCGGGCTGCGTGGCGAGTGAGACGAGTTCCTCACTCTGCCAGCACAGAGGACCGGATCTGAACGGACCGGACAGGACGGGACAGGACAGGACGGGACAGGACTGGATGCTACTGGACCGGCCAGAGCAGGTGTGTGTGAATTTGTGTCGGTGTGTGTGGATTTGTGCTAGATGACAGAGAGCGGCAAGTGCATCCCTCAGTGTGGGAGCGCTTGTTCCTCACACAGGACTTGCTTCCAGAGTATAGCGTATCCAGAGGGTACAGTGCCGAAGCTCTGCCCTAGTTTACACTTCAATGCTCTCATCCTTCCTGTTCGCCTCTGAGATTTATGCATGGAGTCGCTAACGGCGCTGCTCATCAGGCTAAGAGAGATAAGACCTCTCGTTCATCACTGGACTCTTCTCCCAGTCTGAATCAGAGCAGTGTTGACAGGAGCTGCTGTTCATCGGGTGAAACAAGTTGGTAGTTTTTTGGAGGGCTGGACGCTGTTGACATGTGCTGTGTCTCTAGTAGCTTCTTTTTTTTTTTTTTTTTTTTTTTTTTTTTAAGTGTCTGCCATCTAAGTGATTATGTTTCCACACAATAGTGTCCTCCAGTAGGGAAATTATTAAATTACGACTGTGTTCCGAATCTGTCAGAAAACACATCGCTTCAGCTTTCACAGTTCTTTAGTTTGTCTTGATGTTGAATTTTTGTGATTAGTTCTCTTTGTCTTCCTGTTTCACAGTCTGTGGTGTTTATGAAATATGGAACATTCATTGTCTCGGCATAGCTTTGTATTTACTCAGTCAAATATAATCCTGCTGCTGAGTGTGTATGTGGGGGTTTAAAATTGGAGCAAAAATAACAACTAGGAATTATTACTTTTTTCCAAAAGGCAGGAACGGTCCAGTTTTGGATTGTTTACCTCGTGGGGACCTTTTTTTGTAGAAATTGAGGAGGTATCGGGCAAACGGCATTCATTCAGGAGACGCCATTTCAACAGTTGCAGCCACTCCTATAGAAGCCTGCGTGCGGCTTACGTCTACGAAGCTGGTCCCGGTGAATGTACTCACTATCAGTGTTTTGTCAATATCTTTATGGGTCAAAAGGCTGTCATCACCAAGCGGTGGCAGTTAAGAGCAGTGGAGTGGAGGGGGGGCGGACTGACCTAGAGGCTGAAATATTTATGATAGAGACAGCTGAACTCCCCGTGCTGTTTGTAGCGATAAGGGTGGATGGATGAAAGAATGCGAGGATGGAGGGATGATGGATGGAAAGTAAAAAAGAGATTCCGAAATATGTTCTTTAAGCATTCATTATTTATCACAACCACTACTCTGCCATGGAGGCTATAACCCCCACATCAACTGCCCTCTTTTCTCACTGAGGTGCCAGTGGACTGAAGGAGGATGCTCCTGCTAAGTCTACCTGTCTGCCAGTCCCCAGGCATGTTTAGACTGCATGTCAGGACTCCATCTCTCACACACACACACGCACACACACATTTATGCATGGACGCATAGGCCCACACCCAGATGTAGACGCGATTTTGTTCAGATTCATATTTGCACACTCTGAGCTGTAATTGCATGATTACACTCACAAAATGAAATGGTAAGTGCACACAAAGACATTTACTGTATTTCCACTGCATTAAACATCCAATTGCTGCACTCACACTGCATACATTAGTGTTCAAGCTCACACAGCGCACACACACACTCATTACATCCTTAACCATTTTATTTTGCTCACGTTTCTTCCTCCGTTGTTCACACTCTTTGAGACACATAATCACCACACACACACACACACACACACTCATTACATCCTTAAATCCTTAACCATTTTATTTTGCTCACGTTTCCCCAATTCCTTTTTTTCTTCCTCCGTTGTTCACACACTCTTTGAGACACATAATCACCACATACACACGCGCACACACACACACACACAATCAGTGGGAGTGACGACCTTGAGACCTGTTGACGTTGTTTTGCGGCGGCTGTGCCGGGAATACATAAGAGGCCATGTGGGACTCCCGGCGAAAATGGGGCGCTTGACATTCCGTTTGTAAAAATGACTGGAAAATGTGCAGGGGTGGGGGGGGCGGGGGCTCGCGAGACAGTTGAAGGGAGACACACCGGCATGAATATGTATTGTATGCTAATGCCGCACGCCAAAGCTGTTGACTCAAGCTGTTGATGAAAGCAGAGGACATGTTCCCCCATCGCCACTCTCAGGAGGAAGCCCTATCGACAAACCCATTGTCAACGCAGCCGCGTCCCTGGCCGCGGGGGCAGTGTGGTGACAGGTGGCAGATAGCGGTGGCAGCGGCCAAGGTGACACCGCTCGATGGTCTCTGCGGGCCCCGCGGGTGGCCAGGGCAGCGCCGGTGTTTGCTCGTTTTTACCGCCGCCCTGACCTTTTGTGGTTAGACACAGCGAGGTTAGACTGGAGGGTCCTAAAGCTAATGTTTCCCATTAGCTTCATTCAGCCCTCTCAACGCCACAGCTTCTTCCACCTGCTCCACTTGCAGTTTTCTTTTATGCACATTTTTAACTCGCCCATAAAAGCCCTCAGTGGAAAACGCCAGTAATGTAGGAAAAGCTCAAACAGTGCAAAAAAAGTTTTTAATGCTCGACTGAGGGGGAAAAGTTGGCGTACTGAAAAAGAGAAGATGCAATAAAAAACTGATGGAAACATATTTTTCCAATACATCTTGGTGTTATGTACCTTCGTCTGCTGTAGACATGGCATTCATATCATTCTGCCATACACCGTTACAAGGCTTCACTCCATGAGAGAGACTCAAAAAAAGTAAAAGAATAAAGAGAGCAGGGTTTTGGGGGCATGCATAAATATGATGTCGCTGGTTTGAAAAACATAACAAACACAAAATGGCATCTAAGGAAGGCGCAGCAATTAAATGTGATGCTATATCAGCGATACCGGTGAGCAGCTTGAATGCGTATCTATACTGAAATATATTTGCATATACATATAGTTAATGCACACAGCTTTAAACTTGGAGGCACAGCCAGTGTTTCATTTCTCACACACAGGGCTCCTGTAGAAGATGTTAAAAGTAGCCTGACAGTGAGCAGCAGTCATGTGTTCCCACTCTGGAGTTCATCTGTATGTATGAGCTGCTGTTAACAGGTCCTGCTTTGAGGCGGCATCCGGAGATAAGTGTGTAAATCTCAGTGCTGCTGCTCCTCTCTAATGATAAAGAAAAGGCAGAGGGGCTCTTTGACGACACCTCTCAAACACTCCTCTGTTAACAGCGTGTAGAGACCAGCGAGGAGTCCACAGCTGATGGGAGCAAATAAGGAGAAGCACATTTCCAGGTGTTTATACGTGCATGTCATTCTGTGTGTGTAGGTGTGATTCCCGACGTTAACGTGGGGACAGCCGTTTGACTGTGGTGTTCGAGTGCAGTCAGATTTCAATCTCTTCCCTCTATATATGGCTGAGCTGCAGCAGCGGAGGTGTCCCACGGGGGAATGTAATCACACCCTGCTGGCCACAGAGCACGGGCTTCACTGCCCGATCCGTCTCAGGAGATGCAGCGGATAACAGGTCTCTTCTCACTTGCAATGCCAAACAGTGGAGACGTCACTTAAGCCCGGCTATACCTCTGAATTCTGTTTAAAAGCCACGATCCAATCTCCTCCCCCTAATCAGCGTTTAGATCCGGGGGTTGTCGGTGGCCTTTTGCAACAGTTTTGTTACAGTTGTGAATAATTTATGACAGAATTAACTGCGGTTGCTAAAAGCAGTGATTGGGAGATTTTGGAACGCAGCCAAAATCTAGCTCAAGTTCAAAGCCAACCGGTTTTCTGTCTGATAAGCGAAGTCTCATCACCGCAGATGTAATTATCACCACAATTATTTTCATCTGCATTTCCATTACCGTAGTTCCTCACGTACGGTGTTTTAATTGATCGATCTGATGTATACTCAATTCCATTCATCCTGTCTGTATTGCTTTCCTTCATGGCCATGGCTCCTCCACCGCTCGCCGCTGGCTCCGCTCTCGCTGAGGTGTGCGCCGAGATGATTTCCATTAGTACGGCAAAACAAACACACATGCACACGGCAAAACAAACACACACACACACACACACACCCCACTCTCCTGGATTTTAGGCAAACAATCAATGAAAGCACTCGGATAACAGCAGTCTAAGTGGCCCATTGATGTTACGACTAAATGAATACAGGATGCGGTGGTGATGGTAGGACACACCAAACCAAACCACGTAAAAACTGATTATTTTCTATTCCGGAATTCTATTAATTTGAACAAAACATCACTCAAAACCGTCTGGGAAGAAGGGAAAATATAGGAAACAAAAAAAGGAAGAGCAAAGACAAATTTAAGACAACATTGAATGACATCGGTGGAACAGGGAAGACGTATTATCTGACTGCTTACTGGCAAGTTGAAAATTTTACCCAGTGAATCTTAGTGTGTCGCCCCCTTTCAATATGTTGTACCGAGTCACGGTGACTTAGTGGAAGTGCGTCCGTGCCAGAACTCTTCTTCATTTCTCTGATTTGCTACACTGCGGCTACCTTAATCTCCACTACTGTGTTCGTCGTCACCCTCTCCCCGTCACTGTTTGGCCCGGTCACAACTTCAGCTACCCACCCCACTCACCCCTCCCTCGTGCCTCTCCCTCAGGGTGTTGCAGCTATTGTTGTGCCTAATAAGGTTTATGAAATTACAGATCTCTGAAATTGGATTTTCTCACTCCACCATAGCAGTGGGATTACGGGTTAAGGCCCGGTGCATCGGGGCACAACTGACCTGTGTCTGAACTGCTTCTTTTCCGACTGCACCCTCAAGGTGGGCGAATCGAGAGATTGATGTGCCAATAGCTCTGGTGAAAGCCGGGCAGATCCCTTGTATCCGTGTATGTACCTGGCAATTAAATTGATTTTTGAGTCAGACAGCTTTTTGGCTTCTACGTCTGGATTTCTGTTTCTCTCACGTCGACCACTCTCAGACACTCCTCCTCCTCCTCTGTCGGTCCTCACAACTTTTGACTGTGTTTGATCTAATTCTAATCTAATGAATCTTTTGATCTTCCTTGTCTGATACCCAGACACATCACAGATTTATACACCCAGAGTAGCTCAATTCGTTCTAATCCCTAAAATCTGGCTGCTGGAGACGCAATTGATTCTCAGCGATACAGAGAGTTAAACCGTCTACCCCTAGCTTATGCTTAATGAACTGTGGGATGCCTTTGCTAACCCCCCCCCCCCCCCCCAAAAAAAAACCGTGTTAGTGTTCAGATGTGACTGAGCATAAATCACAACTGGAGTGGAGGAGTAGAAGACAAAAGTGAGAAATGAAGTGAGTGAGAGAGAGGCTGCGTAGTGAATGCAACATTGAGATGTTGGCAGGAGGGTGGTGTTCATTAGGAGTGGTCCATAGTGCCGGCTTAGTGACCTCTTAATTGGGGAAGAGACAGGGCTGGGGATGAGGGGATCAATAGAGGCAGAGCCGGGGTTCCAGCTCACTGAAATCAATCAGCGTCCTGCCCGACAGGGAGAATGCAGCCAATCATAGAAAACACATCCTCGGGTCTCCGCTCATTTACCCTCGCGGTCAAACTTCATCACGATCCACAGACAGATGGCTCATTCCGTCTAATGCCACTCAGAGGAGGATGGAATCGCCCGATTGCTTGTATTTGACGTGGGCATTTGATCTCATCGCTGGAATGCTTCAAAATGCCATTACAGTTTTGGTGTAAAGCTGCCAAGAACAGGGGATCATTGCAACTAATAAAACATGATTCATTAACACAGAAGCGCTTTATAGAAAGGAATATTAAATGAACCCCTGGCAAATTTTTACTCTACTGCTTAAAATAGTCGTTTTCTCCTCTTCTTCCTCTTGGTCTTCCTCCTCGCCTGGGTAATAGCCATCTATCTGCCCTGTCACTTTTTGATGTATCATCCTCTTATTCACATCAAGGACAAGGCCAGGTGTCGCATTTTCTCTCAGTTGCCACGCTTGTCACACTGCCTTGTCACCCACAGCCTGTTCCAATCCACTCCCTTCTTCCTCCCCCTCTCTGCTTATTTATATTAAATCTGTCACTCCTTTATTTTAGCGAGAGACGAGGAGAGTAAATCACTTTCACCATTTGCAGCCCGCGGTGTCTGCTGTATGCTGCAAGTTTGTTTGGATGTCATCTTTCGGCCAAATAGAATTCTGTCAAAAATAAACGACGTCTCTGCTGTTTTTTTATTGTTGTCGCACAACTGACGTTCCTCTTCCTCGTTGTGTCCTTGGCTTCAAATGTGTTAAGCTGTCTATGAATATGCCTCACGGAGAAAAGCGAGCCTTGACAGAGGTCCTAGGCTTCAGATGGACAGATAGACAGGCGCAGGTGTCCGGCCACCTCTCTTTGATGCCCATGAGTGGCTGGCAGAGCTGGCTCCAGCAGAGAGCAGCTGGGGTCAGAGACGTGCCTTGGCAGTGAGATATACATGCGGGCTTATAAGGTTCTCCAGTGTATTCTTAGCCCCGATGCACATACCAGACGGATGCATTTGTGTGTGCATCATCACATTGTTGGGTGCAAAAGCGTTTTTACCATATGACATATCAGAGGCTCCATTAGTAGATGGAGATTAAGACCAAGATTTCACAGAGTGGTTGTGGAGATGTGAAAGCCGGTTTGGCTCGGCTCAGATGTTTACATGCGGGACACTGACACCTGTCCAATCTGAACATGGATCAGACAGCTCCACTGCTGTCGACGTGTCTTCACAGACAGACACAGAACAAGGCCTTGTAGCTTACAAAAATCCCAACTAGAGGCTGTTGGAGACATGGAGTCAGTGCTGGGAAAGATGTGATGGAGCGGTGCTTACACAGCATTACAAACAGAAACTAATTATTATCACAATCGCTAAAAGTCTTCTGGAGGGGGAGAAGTAATTCTGTTAAATGTAAAAATTTCTTCCACTATTTCTGGCACAGGTCTAATTAAACCACCTCCTGAGCTATTTCCGGCTCCCTCAGGCGTCACAGCATCAGTCAAATATGGATTTTACCTTTTGCGAATAGCGTGTGGACCGATATGACGTGTGCGGTTGTTTATCTCCATGTCCTGCAGTTCGCCGCAGTGTTTTCCTCTAAAACAGATGTGTCACCATCCTCTGGGTATGTGTGAGGGAGGAGTGGTGGCTGGGAGTGGCAATGGCTTATGGTGTCTGATAGGGAGGACAGAGACAATGCAGGCCAGTATCAGGCATGGATAAACCAGAATGTCTTAAAAGATTCATAGATTTTTAAAAAACAAGACCGAATGGCATAGACACAAGATAGTCTGGCTCTGGTTGAGCTTCTTAGTGGAAGTTGCATATTATGTTCCAAGTGTTCATCCACTCTGGACTTTGTTTGCTTACAGAACTTGGCAGTCGGGCGGATTTCTGTGGGAGAGGAGAACATCAGAGACAACTTGTTTAGAGAGGAAGGTAAGACTGTTCACCTCTTATACACTGTGAAAGTGAAATCTTTTGCCCTCTCCTCTCTCTCTCTCACACACACACACACACACACACACACACACACACACACACACACACACACACACACACACAGAGTTCACACTGTATGGATGCAGGTTTTTGTCCGATTGCTACAGCGACTGTGGGTTTCTGTATTTATTTTCCTCTGCATGTGAAAACAGTGCCCAACTGTGCAAGGTTCACTCTCTCCAGATCTATCTATCTATCTATCCCGAACATGAATCACATTCTAATTATTGTTCCTGTTGCTATGGATTCTACAGACCTCCGATGAAACAAGCACAGCGAGCTACAGTTAATGTCAACGCTTTGTCTACTGTGGGGGATAGATTTCCTCACCTCCAGAGGCGACGCGCGCATCACGCCGCTTCAGTCGGTCTCAAAATTACCTCATTTCATCCACCTTTGATTCAATTCATCATGAATAAAGAGGATGGTTGTTGTTGTTGGCCCCACAGAGGTGGAATTGAAGATCAAAGAGAGATGTGGGTGTTGCGGCCGCAGCAGATGCCCCCTCAGTGGCCGTCAGTCCAAATGGTAATTATGAAGAGGAGTGAAAAGGGAGCGGAATGATGGATGCAGAGAGTGGGGGTTAAGGCTGCTGAGGGGAATAGTCATGAGAATTAACGAGCAAGCAACAAAGCTGAGAATTATAAAAATCAATAGCTGAAAAATTGCCTTCTCCCCCTGTGGCTTTGGGGGAGCTTCATTTCTACACTAAAGAGGCAATGATGACTTCGGCCATGTTTTATGCTTTAAATCAGTAGTTGGAGGCAAATGGAAATGCATTTGTGCTCACGCTGTTTTTAAAAAGATCCATAAATCTGCATGATCTGGACACATGGCCACTTACCACTGTCCTTGGCTGTTTACCAGTAACAGGCTTGTGTTGCTGCTGTGATCACAGTTATCCTGTGTGAACAGTTGGATAGCAGCAGATGAAGCAGCTCTCGGCACATGTGGGCATATTATGTACACAGCTGTGCACAGCTGACTCATTATCGCTGGCAAAAACATCAGTATGCACGACTGTAATCTGCTCTCCTTTTTTTGATTAACAAGCGACTCGCTACAAACGGCTCCTAATAACGCTGGGTTAGTTTAGTGTTTTGTTTGTGGGGAAAAAAACATGCCTGGCTACGTAATTCTTTTCTTCGCTGAGCATTTGAGGGAGCTGAACTTTGATTTTCCGTCTTGTCTTTGTGAAACTCGCAAGAGCAGACAGGTGAATGATAGGCCTTTATTATGCTATTCTGTTTGAGGAGTGAGGACTGATCTCCACTTCAAAACCCCATTGAGAGGACAGCATTCACCTCTCTTTCTTCCTCCTCTCCTTGCTGGCAGAGGGGCCTTCGGCAGTGCAGGATAAAAAAAAAGCAAACTCTTCAAGAGAAACTCTTCAAAGGAGCAGTTCATCTGCCTCGTGAAGACCTCATCAATTCCATTTTCGTCTCTTAAACCACTGTCCCTTCCACAGAGCTCTGGTTGTTTATGAACAGCATTGTGATTTTTCTCCTCCAGTCCTTGCAGCTCGTTGCGTAAGGTGCTTTTGATATCTTGTGAGTGAAGGAGGGATATTTTCCCCCAATACTTTGGGAGATTAGCCTGTTGTTTGGGGCAGTTTCTCTTCAGACTGATTCCTCACATCCTCTCGGGGTTACGTGATGCACATTGTGGGGCTCTGGGAGTATTTTCCTTTCCCTCATTTTCCACATCAGCAAGACGGGAACTGCTAGCTTGCTTTCATGCCCCTGCCTGCCTTCTGCCCGCTGATTAAAAGTCAAATATTAAAGTGCTCTGTTGTGAGCTTGGCGTAATTGATTCTTTCCGCCGGGTGCACACAGAATGGGCTGACAGCAGGCGATACCAGGCTTTGTCAACATCGGGCATGCTGCCTGACGGTCAGGACGGCACCCCCAATAAAGCCCCCTGTGAGTGTGCCAACCTGCGGTGCCACACACAGAGGCCACTGGGCACTCTGGCCAAGCTTTATAGTAACAACACAGAGGCAGCCCATTCTTTTGCTGCGTGTCAGCTCCCATCGGCTGGCTGGAAAGTCGGCTCTCTGTGTGTGTGTGTGTGTGTGTGTGTGTGTGTGTGTGTGTGTGTGTGTGTGTGTGTGTGTGTGTGTACGCTTCAAAAAAATAAAAATCTCTCTGCCCACTTGCATAACCACTCAGACAACTTAAGCTATCTGGGGCGATGGTGCTGAAAGGTTTCATCTGAATTCCACAAAAAGGCCTTCTTCTTCTTCTCTTCCGATGCCCAGCTCTCCTGCCCTTCAGAAAATTGCTTTAATAGCTTTAAATCACAGCCCTGTTTAACAAGGAGCTTTCCAAACACCGGATGGCACCAAGCATATCATCGCTGCCCACCCTGTAAGAAATGCAGCGCATCTGGTTGCATTATCTAGAGATGTATACCGTTCGCTTGTGTCTTACCCTCCCTTAACTACAATGTAGAGATAATTAATTGAATCTCTGCAGCAGTAAAAGAGTGACCCTCTCGCCTCCATATAGGCCGAGGGTGTGTAATTCTTTCCGTCTTGTCTGCTTACCCTATGAATTTACAGGCCATTTTATGCGTGTCTCGAATTGGCTGTACTCCCCATTTATTTTTAATGCTTTTCTACTTGACATATAGGAGAGTGCAACAGTGATCTTGTCGCTATACGACGCTCATTAAATACAGACATTCATCCATGACGCTTCTCTCATGAATCTGATTGACCTTTTTGCTCAGTGTGATCCACGGTAAAGGGTTATTAATCCCCCGCCCCCCTCCCTCCATCACCCGGTTGAAAAGCTGGCTATATATCCTGTCCTGTCTGATGCTTAATGTTCCATCTGAGCTGATAGGAAGGTGTGATAAGAAAGGTTTGTAGGTGTGTGGGGGTCTGGCTATTGAGGTCAGAGAGCTGGCCGGTAATTACTCTATTACCGGAATGGGCCCGCACTCTGCGCTGACACCGCACTAATTACAACACAAGGGTGATGAACTTGATCAAAGCGCTGCTAATTCATGTTTAATAAAAGAGAGCGGGAGAAAACCGAGACAAGAAGGCAAAGCAGGGGGCGAGCGGGTTGCCTTCGGGTGCGTCGACAACATTTTCACGAGGGTCATAATCACGACATGTACCATTTCCACCCGTGCAAATCCAGTGCATTCGGTACTTGAATTTTTTTTCACATCGAATTTCAGCGTGACCGATCGGCAGCACAGTCGTGGAATGGTCTCTCGGCTGCTTCAGTAGTAAAGGCCACTGAAAAGTAATCACAATGTTCTCTCCCCTGAATACTGAGCAGGGTTTCATTTCTACCTCCATCCTGTTACTTCCCTGCTGTAGATCCCAAGGGGGTCCAGAGGCTGAGTGTGTGTGTGTGTGTGTGGGGGGGGGGGGGGGGTCATGATCACAACCATAGGAGAGGGGGGCGCGACAGCTGGCTAACAGCTAACAGGAGCCTAATAGAGGTCTAATAGGAGAGATTCAAGTCCCAGAGACCACTTCTGTGACCTTGACATGAGCCTGTGGAGGCAGGTAAAGAGGGGGGGAGGGACAGAAAGGTGAAGTATCATTATGGAGGGTGACAGGCAGGTGGTTTAAATATATTCTTCTCCTCCCATTTGTCTCTCTCTGACTCTCTGTCCATTTGAACTTTGCATGCCCTGCTGTCCAGTTAACTGACCGTACAGAGAAGTTATGCATAAAGGAAAGCGATCTTGCTTTCTCTCGTGTGTGTGTGTGTGTGTGTGTGTGTGTGTGTGTGTGTTTGATTCATGCGTTATTACTGTTAGTTGTCATTTCAGCCGTTCTCTTTACCGAGAGAGAACCTTGAACCGTTTTTATTTCCTGTGTAAATGCTGATAAAGTATTCTGTTTGGGGAAATAATTATTGAGATTACAGCAACTTTTTATAACGACACACAGACTAAAACGGAACAGATTTTTTACTTTGGAAGTCAATTTCAAGTTTCAATTATGTTGTAAAGTTTACTGCCAGTAGTATTTTAAAGTTGATGACTCTGGTGACTGCGAGTCCCTTAACGGTTACATTTAGTTTTAACTGTTCCATGACCACTGCCAGCTGAAACTTTATGACGCTCCAAGGCAGAGAATGTTTGTAACAAAATCTTTTGCCCGTGACTTATTTCAGTTACAACTAACTACAACTAATATTCCTCCTGACAACTTGCACATTCCTACATGAGTGTATTTGTGTGAGTGTGACTGTGTACTTTGTGTAGGTCTCCCTCCTCACTCAATGATACTAATCAAAGGAGGGGGTCAGGCCTACAGGGACAGCCAATGAGCATCATCCGCAGTAAGAGCCACTACCGCCTGATCAATCTGAGCTCTCATTAAAAGGCTGCCAAGCCCTTTGCAACCCGATACAATATCAATACTGTAGCACCACAGAGAGACCTCCAGAGCTGTTCGGCAGGCCGCTGGCAGCTTAGCTGTCATTACCGGGCAGGCAACATGCCAGAGACCCCCTTCATGGACCACTTAGGCTCCCCCCCATGGTCCCAAACACAGGTCAGCACAGACAGATGGGCTGTCTGGGCAGCTGTCCAGGGGACGAGGCAGAGAGAGACGGATACCGACCTGTAGAGGAGGAGACAGCCTGTGCTCTCTCGCAATATGAAGGGACGATGTGGGCTGTGTGTGTGTTGACTGCGTACAGTGACACGTCGCTGCGGTTTCACACATGCTTAAACTGAACAAAATACAGAGTTTAGTTTGAACAAAAAAACAAACACTCGATGTACGCTGTGTTGTCACAAATTTATTTTGGCACATATCCCAAGTTTCCTGCTGGGAATTGAATTGAATCTGTGGTGATTTCTGAGTAGAGCAAATGGGGGTAATATAAGTGGCCATACATAGAAAGCCTCTGTAATCCAGATCTTTGTGTGGAGGTCTCCCCTCTGTGCTCCAGTCTTAACCCCCTGTGTGGTTCCGATAGGGGAGGGCAGGATCACTGTGTGCGTCTCTAAACCCCCAGTAATCCGCCGACAAAGGGCCCAGGAGAAAGCCTGGCTAGCGAGGGGTTGAGGGGTTAGGACGGAGAATGGGCGGAGTGAAGAAATAAAGAAGTGGTCGTCGCCTCTCCAACCCCCAAGGGTATGCTTAACACCAGAGAAGACGGTCCCCACTGCGCCCACAGACCCCCACCACCCCAGGGTAAAACATACCTCTGCTGCGTAGGGCCTCTTTGAGTAGTCCAGAGCTGTTGTTTATCAGTAGAGTGAAGGAATCCCGAGTCTGTAGAAGCGATCACTTCGTCAGCAGCTGAACTGTAACTTCCAGACGGCGCATTGAATCATCTGGGCTATAATTTATTCAGCGAGCTTGGCAGCAGTTGTTTACTGAAAGATGAAACCGATATTGTCTGTAATAGTCATAAAGTCAGGGCCATTAGGATCAGTCCCCACTGCAGGTGTTGATTTGATGATGGGAGATAAATGGCATGTAATTAAAACACAACAAACGCCAGCTTACAATCTATAAATCCTAAGGAATGTAGTCTAATTTTCACGAACTATAGGGATAATTGCATTATCCCGAGCAGATAAATATCACGGTGTGCACCCCAATAACGGTCCTCATTAAGCTTCTTTTTGTATTCTGCAGTTCGAAGCAGATCATATTTTGTGCTGTCTGATTTCTCTCTGGTGCTCCAGCCATGCAATGTCATGCAGAAGTCACTTGGCTGCACTGAGGCCTCGGTGAGGTAGTTAGTTCTGTGGAACAATCGGCCCCGGCTGATTTGTCTGTAATCCATTTAGCTGAGATGTGACACACTGTTGGGGGGCTTTGCCTCTGGTCAATAAGTGCCAATAAGAAACAGCCATCACTCAGCGGGCTGCCCTGTCCACCAGCTTGCTCACTTGTTTCAGCTGTCAACCTCTGTCTCAAAGGAGCTGGCAATTGTGCCGCTCTCTCGGACGCGCCACAAATGGCTTTCCCATACGAACCTCAATGGGACAGGAAAGGCAAGGACACTCACAGACTGCAAAACAGGCGCATTTCCCTCTGACATCAGAATAAACCCATCTGAAGGGAAAAAAAGCTACGTATTGACAAAACACCATTGACAGTTGCTCATTCTCTCATTCCTAAAACTCCTGGAGGTGGGGCTGTGGGGGGTTGAACCCAAGTCGGGGACAATCGGGGCTCTGTTTGTGTTTTCTCTAACACCTCCGTGTTCTCTTTGGGCTCTGGTGGAGCGTACTGCAAGGGGTGCAGAAGAGGAGGGGTAAATGCCATGACCCTGCCGTGGACCCTGACTGAAGAGCCCCCCCCCACCCCCCACCCTTCACAAAAAAAAACCTGCAGACCACCGCGCTAGCCCTACATGCCCCTCTGTTGCTGCTGGCAACAGCGAAGTGGACGTGTGTGGATGAAAGAAAAAAACTGGCGTCTTGAGAAGATGGAGACCAAAACATCCTCACCGCAGCAGGTTTTGACGTTGTTTTTTTTGTGGTCGTGGCTGCATTCCAAGCTCATTATTGAAGAATATCTTCAGTGTTTTAGTTTGTTGAACCTGGAGGAGACAAAAAAACGCAAGCAGTAGCTGTGTGATGGCCCACTGGTGCTGCTGGGGCCAAACTATTTCCGAACAATACAACAAAACGATGCTGTTCATTTCCTCCAGATTCTGAGATAATTAGCCGAACTGCTGTTCTCTCCTTTTATGTCCCCTTGTTGGAGAGAGATGTTTTGTGTGTGTGTGTGTGTGTGTGTGTGTGTGTGTGTGTGTGTGTGTGTGCGCGCGCGCGCGCGGGGTACATTTATAGTCAACAGAACAGACCCAGGGAGTCTGTCGGAGCTCTTTGTTCTCAAGCGAACACATCATGGCTGGGCCTTTTGTCTGAACTGACACCATCATACAGTCTCTTTCTCTTCCTACCTCTCTCTGTTTATGTCTCTTTCTCTCCTCCTCCTCACCCTCTAATTTTTTTCCACCAAACTATTCACCCGGCATCCCATCACTCGCCGCACCGTTTCAAAGATAATGGGCCCCGTGGATTATAGAGTTGCAGCTGAGATGAGCCGAGATGATTTTTCTTCCTCCTGTCTGGGTGTGGATCAAGCTAACCGCACGAGGCGTCTTCCAAAGCGAAGCGTGACCAGAAGGTGACTTCTGAGGAGAGTTTTCGACTGTGCCTCTCTGCATTTAGAGTGTATCAGGTTGTTTATTTCCCTATTTCCATGTCACTTTCACTTAAAATACTACTTTGTGAATATAATTTGCACCATAAATCTTAAAATCCCAAATTTAAAAAAAAAAGTACATTGCATGGCCAAATGTAGAAATTGAAATTGTGTGCTAAAATCATGAGCATTAATAAGCTGCTATAACAGCCTCCACCCATCTGGGAAAGCTTACTTCAATATTTTGGAACCTGGCTACAGGGATTTACTCCCATTGAGCCAAAAGAGCTGTCGTGAGGTCGCTCACCAATGTTGGGCGATAAGGCCTGGCTCACAGATCAGAGCTGTGCAGGCCAGTCAAGTTCTTTCAAAACAGACTTGGAAAACCATTTCTTTATGGACCTGGCTAAATTATAATTTTATCCTGGAGCATTAAGATTTCACTTGCTTGGAGTTTAGGTGCTTTGCCCAAATCATCAAAAAAAAGTCCCATACCACGAATGTCCATGTACTTTTGGCCATATAGTGTAGATAAAGTAAATCTCGGTGTGTACCCAGGGAAATTCATTATTTCACTCCTGGAAAAAATGGATATGAACAATTGGAATGTGTGTGTAAGATAAGTTGCTGTGTGGGGGTGGGGGTGGGTGGGTGCTTCCAGCCGGAACACATCACGGCTTCACCCCTTTTTTCAAGCCAACAGACTCTCTGCAGGATTAATGATGTGTTAAGTACTAAAATGACTCATTCATATTTCACTGTCTGGGCAGCACATTCCACACGGAATTAAAGGTTAGGGAAGAAGATGATGTATAAACAAAAAAAGAAGCGCACAAATGTGAGGCAAGCACTTTAACGGTAACTGTGGAAAGAAATATTTCCCACTTGAGTCCCCTCATTGCAGCACAAATCTCCCTTTCTCACTTTTAGAGGCTAACCACGGCTCTTTGTGTCTGCGTATTCAAACGTAAAATTGCTGTGCAGGTTCCGACTGCCATCTTAAATGTCTGCGGAGTACAGAGCTTATCGGAACCTGGGGGAAATCTAAATTAAATCTTCCCGGTGAATGGGATCAGCCTCATCATTATCTCTTGTCATTCTCAACTATTAAAGTTAGTTATTAGAAAGTAAAGACACATTTGTCAAAGGAATGCAGAGGCACGACTTTAAAGCAAATAGCGGTTGGAGAGTTATTGAATATGATTTCAGGGTTATCAGCCAGGGACTGGAGAGTTTTGCATGCTGACCTGTTAAAGGAGCCATTGTTTTAGATGTCAGCAAACCAGCATTTATTAATAAGATGTTGGTTTAAAGGTCATTGGTAGAACAGGTCATGTGGGATGCAGCTGTACCGTCAAAGCACCTGTCATGCGGAGGTTGCTGGTTGAAACAACTCAAAAGTACCCATGTTTGGATTTGGTAGCAAAGCAGGGGAAAGTAAAGCGGTAGGTGTGAGATAGTTGATGGGCACATAAGGCGTTTGAAATCAGAAAGCCCGGATTGTTTTTGTCATAAAATGCATCACGAAACTTACCAACAGTTCACATTTACCCATTACCCTTTAGCCATAATGGAAGTCTTTTCCCAAGTTTAACCAAGTTAAGTTTAACCAAGCGAGGGATTGCTTGTGGAGATGAACGAGCTCCCCGAGGCTTTATGAAGCTCTGTAGCAACACTCATTCCCGTTGCATTGTTTCCAGCCGCAGCAGGAAGCTCTGAGAACCTGCTGTACACTAAACAACTTAGAGACACAGTTTCACAGGCAAACTGGAGCATTTAGCAGCTAAGGAGCCATATATTTCCCTCAAGAGCTGGAAGAGACCAAAAACAGCTAAATAGATGGTTTAGTTTAGGTGGACAGAAAGATGACTCCTGTTGAATGATCATGTTGCTCTGCGTCTGCTGGATGTTAAATAAGCAACTGTTCACCATCACAACATCATGTCAATGTTGTGTTCCCAAGTGTGGACCCCTGCAACAAATCAGTTATTGCATGTTCGACCATACCTCTAACTATAGGGTCAAATGAGCAGAAAATGCTCAAATAATGATTTTGCAGCTGTGTTTTTTCCAGATTCTGTTGGTGGAGCAAAGATTTGCAAGCAGAGAATGATAGATGAAGGATGGCAACAAACCACGGCTTCTTATTATCATGAAAAAAGCATTCCATACTGTATTGAGAATTGCAAATCCCCCCTTCTGACGGACACATAGTCACACACATAGGCATGCGCACACGTTAACTTCTCTGAGAGAAAGTTACTCTCACATAGATGCATACCGTTGCAGAATTTGCATCTGAATGCCAACTTTTGTTGGTAAATTCAAGGGTCCTTGGAGATTTTGCACATTCTGTTCAGAGCTAGGCAGGCCAATGGGAACAAAGTCACACATTAGCAAAGCCCTGCCAGCCTCAATTATGACCAAAGGGATTGGCTCGATAGTGCTGCAGCGGGCTACATTCAGAACGGGATGTGTCTATTTAAACTTTTTTTCCTGGCCGCTTCCTTTATGTTTTCCAGCACTAGAATACATTGGATAGCAATTTCCTGCATCGAGGACGGCGCAGAAGAGATGTGGAGGTTCTCTGCTACCGTATTCTGTTTTATTGTCCTCTATTTCATACCTTCATGCCTTGCTCTTGTGAATCTAGTTTTCATGTTTGGGAAAAATCCATCTGCAATGCTCAGGCTTTGTTCTCTCCAAACTATATGCCTAGAGCTTCTTTCCCTTTCTCACGCTCTCCGTCTTTTTCTCTCCATCTCTCTCAGAACACTTGTGATAGAGAATTCAGGAGTCTGGCTTCGAGCTTGTGGGCTTTCTCCTCCATATTTCATATGCATTATGAGACACAGCTGATTAAATTGCGAGTGTACGCCATGACTCGTCCTCCTTCAATATGTAATAAATGTCAGTTTTTTTTCCCCTCGGTTTTCTCATATTCCGTCTGTTTTGTGCCTTCTCGGGGAGCTTCAGATTGGATGAATCAAACTGTATGCCTGTTTCAAAGCCCAAGGTGTTTTATTTATAGGGGGAAAGTACATTAACGCCTCTGCAAAGTATTTTGGAGATTTATCAAGCACTCTCCCAGCTTCCTCGCTGCCTCACTGGAACTGTAATACTTGAAGTACAGATGTGTGTTGTTGGCCAGTGTAACATATCTTACTGCCGGTCTGGTGTGTGTTTTCATCCCACGTCTTACCATCATGCCCGTGCTGTGACATGGCCAGCTCTGTGTTGCAACACATTTATAATTCAGTCGTATCAATAAGAGATGGACGGCATTAAGTTTTTATCTGATGATGCAGTGCTGCTGTCTCTTAGAGCCCCTTTACAAGCAAAAGACTGAAGAGCTAAACTTTCCTTCTCTGTTCTGACTTGCAGGCATCACTTGGCATTAGTATAACCTGAGATGATCCTCGTTCCCACAACATGCTTTTAGAAGCGTATTCCCTGTGATCTCATATTCTGCTAGCTTACTCCCCAGCCCTTCCTCTATGAGCCCCCAGCCTTTTAATGAGTTTTGCTGAGTTATATTTACTCGTGTTGTCTTGTGCTTCTGTCTAAATGGTAAAAATTCCTCTTTCACTCCGCGCTATCGGGCTGAATCGGCAGTGTCGTTTCGTAGCTTGCTCAGTGGAAAGAGCTGATGGGGGCAGAGCTCTATCAGGCAAACGGGCTCTAAACCATCCCAGTTTACGGAGACAACATGGCTCGTCTTGCATTATGAATGTGTACAAACCATCACATTGGTCTCGTTGATGGAGACTGAGAAGAGCTTGGATAGATACTGCTGTTTTCCAATGGTTGTCCATCTCTGCTTCTCCACACATCTTCAAGGTATAATTGCTTCTTCTGTCTGTTTGGACGTTTCCTCCTTTTTTTTTTTTTTTTTTTTTTTTTTCTTTTCTTTGCAGTTTCATGTCGCATCTGACACCCAGAGAGATAAACAATACGGGTAGATAAAAGAGAGGGAGAGAGCAAACTGGAAAGAAAGGACTGTATGTGTCAGTTAGAGCTGATAAAAGCCCGAAAATCCAATTAGTCCTCAGTATCAAGGCGAAGGAGGAGGCCTCATGGGGGAGGTGTCAGAAAATATCCACCACCGTAGCATGTCAATAACACAGCATTTACATATTTAGCTATTGATAGATCGACGTGTAAGATTGAGCTGGATGTTTTCTTGTAAATCAGGTCTATATTTGGTACTCTTCCCTGACGGGTTTTTGGCCACATCAGCTTTTTGAACAGATAAACAACTATCAAAGGGAATTACTGTACCTCCCACAGCACAAACCACTCTAAAGAAGGGAGCCAATGGCAGAGGACTCTCTCAATTTGAGCACACTGAATCTATTCTCTATTCACGGTGGATGTCCTGGAATCCATTTTGGTGATGGGGGTATTCACTGCTGATTGCAGACAGAGCTAGTTAAATCTGTGTTGTTCTTTCACCAAGTTTTGTTTCTTCTTTTCCCCCCTCCTTGCTTGTGTCTTGTTTTAATCCCATGCCAAGAAATGAAAGAAGGATGCAGGCAGGAAGAGAGCACCAGAAAGGAGCGAGGACAATATCAAACAGCGCAGCCACTCGGGTCAGAGCTTGTGTTCCTCTGGGGAAGAACCGCATGCCCTGGGAGTAGGAAGCCAGAGCAAACACAGCTGCCGCTATACAGTCTTATTCATATGAACGTGGTGTGTGTGTGTGTGTGTGTGTGTGTGTGTGTGCGTGCGTGCGTGTGCGTGCGTTTCGTGGAGGATAGAGGACATGTGTGGGTGTGAGGGAGGACCTTAATGAGCACAATCTGAAAAACAGTTTTGCGTTAGACTGAGGAGCGAAGTTTCTCTTCTGTAATCATCTTTTCCCTTAAATGTTTAATAGATTTTACATTTTTGCATGTGTGCATCTGTTCCTTTTATTATCCTGCTTATCCCCCATGTCGGACTGTACTCCAGGCGGGTTGTCGTTAAGGAGGCAAGAGAGAGAGGTTGCCATTGTTGTGTTGTCCTTGTCTTCATACTCCTTGTGGACTCACAAACACACACACACATGCTCAAACCCCCACCTTACCTCACTGACAGCGGAGCATCTCAGTGGGCAGACTGATGCTGGTGCTTGTAAACTGTGTTTATGATCATGGTCACTGAGGCATATTGCTGCTCTTATATTATGTGTCATGATAAAATAGGCACAAAACTCAGCTCTTGTCTTAAGCCATCTTATCTTCATTGCCATAATACACGTGTGACAAATTTCAGCTCAATGAAAGATATGTGGATAAAATGATTTCATTTTATTTAGCCTACTTTTATTTAAAACTAAATGTATCAATATGCATTTCCTATCTAATCAACAGTAATTGTTTCAAAATGACACGATTTTTTAAGACTTATCTGTTGAGATTTAATATGTAGTTCACGTGGTTGAATAAATCTAAAAGCGTAACAATGCTCTTGTTTCTATCGTTTTGTTTGCTATAAATCATTCGTTCTGGTAGTCGGGTGCTACTGCTAGTTGCCATGGTGAACTCAGACGGGATATGCTGTTAATGAGGAAGAGTTAGTAGAGAACTAATAGGATTGTAGTGTAATTTTTGTAAACTGCATGTAGAGATTAATTATGAAAAAGCTCTATTAAACACGTACTTGACTATAATTGTTATGTTAAACTCGTACACGGCGAGCAGAATTTGCAATTTTCCGCACATCTGGAGGCAGTTTGCTTTTATTGTCTTTAGTGATATTGCCACATTAATATTACCGGCTTTCTTTTTCCACATTTACTTCCACATTTCTTTCCGCCACACTGTGTGTATAGTCGGTATAATTTGAAGTCAGCGTTTTCTAATCTTTAGAACTGGAGTCTTGTCACTCTACTCATTGACCCCTGTCTTTATTTTCCTCCTCATCCCCTCTGCTTCTGTCTCTCTCCTTCACCTCTGCCCCCCCCACACCTCCACCCCACACCCCTCATATCCACCCTAACCCTCTCAGGGGGAGGTGAGTCCTGAGCTGGCCCAGGGCCCAGGCCCATTAGCCCCAGCCTGGCAGCCATGTGCTCATCACCAGAGATCATTACACCCGGCCAATGACACCACTCTAATGCATCATTAATGATTGATTAACGAGCTGAGCTCAGCCCAAACGGGTGCATATGTACGGAAGAGCACCCTGTAATGGCTATCCAAGGCTTGCATCGGCTATTTTTCACCATGTTTTGTGTGTGTGTGTGTGTGTGTGTGTGTGTGTGTGTGTGTGTGTGTGCGCGCAGTTTTATTCTCATCAGTTCCCTCTGTGCCCCGTCTTTCAGGTTGAGTGAGGGTGCTGCAGACTCCTGTGTGAGAAACGAAGGACTGAGGAGGTGACTGCAGGCTAGCGTGATGGCAGGGCGGGGGCTCTCCGGCCCTCTCCCTCTTCTTCTCCTCCTTCTCGTCCTGGTGGGAATCCTTCCTGTGGCCGATGGCTCTGGCTATCTGTCTGGTTATCGGCAAAAGTCGCGCCTGCAGAGGGACCGCCACTTTCGCAACATCCGACCCAACATCATCCTCATCCTCACCGATGATCAGGACATAGAACTGGGTAAGACATGTTTCCGCCATTAATCCTTTCCAGTGTGTTTGTGCAGCTGTCTCTCTCTCTGTTTGCTTTATGTCTGTGTCCCATGGGTGTGAGTACTCTCTCCATGTGTATCCAACAGCATCAGCGAGGGGAAAGTCAGCCTAATGCTGCCTCTTGGCATCACAACAACTGGCCCACTCAAAGTCATGTGCTCCCTTTGCCAACTCCTCCAATGCTGGCATGAAATGAGGGCGGCCTATGGCTTCCATTGTCTGGGTGCCAAATCCTGGCCATCTCCCTTCCCGCTTAAGTCCTTTAGCGGCGTATTGGACTGGAGTGGCTGCATAATGGCCTCTGTGACATCTTTTGTCCTCCTGTGATCGCTAGTGAGAAGACTCTCATTGAAAAGCAGGAATTTATGGTCAAGCATCTGTTTTCCCAAACAATCACCATCAGCCTGAAAAGCTTTTAGTACACAGGAATCCAAATGGGTTACACTTTACCACAAAGATTTATTTCCTCATTTAGTTTCCCCCCTTCCTTTTTTTTGTACCATGTCGATAATGGTTTTAGCTTTTTACCCCTCGTGCCCTATATTTATATTTTTCACTCAGTTTTCCTCAATTTCTCACTCGTTTTTTCTCTTCTCCAACCGTTTTATATCCCCCCTGCGTCCCTTTCATTCCACTCCTTGGCCTTTGAATCTCCTCTCACCCTCCTTGCCCTTCTTACAACCCCCCCCCCCCCCCCGCCTCCTCTCTTTCTTGCACTGTTTTCTCCCAGGCTCAATGCAGGCCATGAACAAAACTCGGCACATCATGGAGAAGGGCGGCACACATTTCTCCAACGCTTTCTCCACCACGCCCATGTGCTGCCCGTCCCGCTCCTCCATCCTGACGGGGAAATATGTGCACAACCACCACACCTTCACAAACAACGAGAACTGCTCCTCACCCTCGTGGCAGGCCCACCACGAGCCGCACACCTTCGCTGTACATCTCAACAACTCTGGCTACAGGACAGGTGAGCGCCGCAAGTCTGGAACAGGTATACTTTCACTGGTGCATTGAGCCTGAGGACCAGAAGTAACACACTGCTTGTCTGTTCCTCACTCAGCCTTCTTTGGAAAATATCTGAATGAGTACAACGGCTCCTACGTGCCCCCTGGCTGGAAGGAATGGGTAGCACTGGTGAAGAACTCTCGCTTCTACAACTACACCCTCTGCAGGAACGGAGTGCGAGAGAAACACAGCGGCGTCTACTCAAAGGTATTTAAACACTCCACCTGAGAGATATAACACAAAGTACTTTTAGGTTGCTTTGAGAGATAAGTTAACATTGAGTAAACCTTTGTTAACCATAATTAATGAATAGTTTAGAACTAAAAAGCATCACCAGCATTTAAAAACGACAAACGGCATATTAAGTCCATTGTGGGTCATTATTGAGATACATTATTGTCATTGTTTTCATATACTAGTTCAGGTCAGTAATGGGCACTGGCCCAGCATAGCACCGAATGCTCTTTCACTCCCTCCGTCACTCACCGAGTGCCTGATGGACAATGTCTGCTCGCTCTGCAGGACTACCTGACAGACATCATTACCAACGACAGTACCAACTACTTCCGCATGTCCAAGAAGATGTACCCTCACCGTCCCGTCATGATGGTCCTGAGCCACGTTGCTCCTCACGGTCCAGAGGACTCCGCCCCTCAGTACAGCTCTGCCTTCCTCAACGCATCACAGCACATGTAAGAAAATAATTACGCTTCAAAACGCTGCCGTTGCAGGTTTTGGGATACTCTTCTAGTTTGAACTGGACTGGCTTTGCCCATTTAATGTGTACTGATTTGGTTCATGTTGGACAAAGCAGACAAACACAAGGGTAGGTTTTTATTTAATTTTTTACAATTTCACATCCACAGCTATTTGCTTGCGTATGAGTCATCCACACGTTCAGGCTCCCTTTTTTTCATTTGACCCAGAATGACACGAATTCCATAATCTCAGCTCGATCTTATCTTCCTCCGCCTGCGGTACACTCTTGGCAGCTGAGCCCTCTCCACGCACAGCCCGTGTTTCCCTCCAGTATATTTGGCTCGTGTGTTGTTCACATTCGTGTTACCACTGTAAGCCCTGCTAATTTGTACCATTTTGTCAGCCGTGATTAAAGAAAGGCATGAATGATGTGTGTTTAATGCATAGGTAATGATCCCACAAACACAAACAGACAGACACACACACACACACACACACACACACACACACACACACACAACACTTCAGCCATTGTCTTCCTGACCCTCCATACTCCTGACTTTCTGTCTAGTGCTGCTGACTAATGGCAGGCCTGATATTGGCCCCCAGAGACAGATCCAAGGCCAGTAATGAGACTGCCGTTTCTGCCCCCTCCTTCCAACTCAGACCCGTTCTCCTGCTTTGTCTAATACCTCTAGCATCATTAACCTGTGCCGCGCAGGCTTTACACACAGAATATTCTGTATATTCAGCCCCAGTGTCTTTGTACAAACTTTTAATTGCTCTTTCTCCATAAATTTGCTCTCCCTCGGGTGATGTTTCCTAAGAGCGCTTCGGTGGCTATTTTTCTCACTCCATCTCCCTCCACCCTTATTAACCAAATTAAGAGAGAGAGGCTGTAAAAGTCCTGCACTCCTCTGGTGATGAACCTTCTCCTCACCTTGGCTCCTTGCAGACACATCTTCACACTACATTAGAGTTTCCACTGTGGGACATTAGCACTTCTTAAAAGCCGAATCGATTAGCTTTAAACGTTAAATATATTTTCTTCTCGGATCCCATTAGCTATTTAGCAGTGTTTATTCTCAAATAATTAAAGTTCCATATGGCTCGGAGTTAATTATTGATCAAACTGTGCTCACTGTGTTCAGTCCTATCGATTGCACCGCTTCGCATTTTACACGGTCTATGTAACCTCCAGTTTAGCGTTGCATAAACAGTTTTCTTGCTACTTTCGAAAGAATAGGACACATCAGCAGACACCGGCAGAGGATATTGCTGTGAATGCACAATGTAACTGTACACACGCTGGTACATTTTTCTATAATCCAATTTACAGATATAGAATATGAAAATCAGATGTGTAGAGGTGGGAAAAAAACAACTGAATGCAAACGTCTGCTGATTTTCTTTACAAAAATGAAATGTTAAGACAGCATTGTTTTTTCTATGTGGTTTAGTTTGATGTTTTTCTACCTCTTTCAGAACTCCCAGCTACAACTATGCCCCTAACCTCGACAAACACTGGATCCTACGCTACACAGGAGCAATGAAGCCCGTCCACATGCAGTTCACCAACATGCTGCAGCGCCGGAGGATGCAGACCCTGCTGTCTGTGGATGACAGTATGGAGAAGGTAGGCGGACATGCAGGCAGATAGACGTATACTTAAACACAGAAACACACACGGACGCTTAAACACAGACACACACTCACACATTCCATCTGACAGTCTCAAGTCCTGTGAGATCTGTGCCTGTTCTGAGAGGGACTGTGTAATATATTCACTGACACACTTGGTAAATTGTTCAATCCCTTTTCCTTGAAACCTGCACAGGAGACTTGAGCTATTGAACATGAAGTATAACTTTTCACACTGTGTGAGTGTTCAATGAGTTGTATCCTCCTCCGTAGCTGTACAACATGTTGGTGGAGACGGGGGAGCTTGACAACACCTACCTCATTTACACCTCCGACCACGGCTACCACATCGGGCAGTTTGGTCTGGTCAAGGGCAAATCAATGCCTTATGAGTTTGATATCCGTGTTCCCTTCTTCGTACGAGGACCTAATGTGGAGCAAGGGGCCGTGTGAGTGACACAGACTGCTACTTTCCTGTTATTCATCAAATTGACATTGTGATACTGTTTTTCTACAAAAATTCCAATAAAAATATCCCCTCATTCTTGCTTCACTGCAGTAATCCTCATATAGTGTTAAACGTCGACTTGGCACCAACTCTGCTGGACATGGCCGGTCTTGATATTCCTGCAGAAATGGATGGCAAGTCTATCCTCAAGCTGCTGGACACAGAAAGGCCAGTCAATAGGTGAACACACCACACATTTATTTTACGCAGTGTCCTGGCATTCAACAGACATTTCAAGAACGACATTTATAATGTTGTAGATTAGATGGCTATGTGCCAAAAAAAGCAATTTGCCTGGACTTCGTAAAGTTGTACTTGATCTCTGTTATTTGTGTTTTTCTTGGACATAATGAACAATCCAAATATAAACGTATAACACTACTTTCTTTTCAATGCAACACAAGGATGGCATTTGAAAATGGAGAGCGTATTTGTTCAGTGCAAACATCAAAGAGTGGTGTGACAGGATGTTTTTTTTCTTTCTTTTAAATCATTTTCCAGGTTCCAGTTGAACAGGAAGGGTAAAACATGGAGAGATTCTTTCCTGGTGGAGAGAGGGTATGTTTTATTGATTGACCTTCTGCAGCACATGTTCTCAGTCCTGGCATTGTCTGCTGCTGACATCAGACTCCTCGTCTTTGGTTGGTTGAAAAAAAATATGCATTTGTTTTCCTGTTCTTTCAGGAAGCCTCCGCACAAGAGAGGGGAGGAAATGGCCCAGGAGGAGAACTTCCTGCCAAAATACCAGCGGGTGAAGGACCTTTGCCAGAAAGCAGAGTACCAGACCTCCTGCCAGCAGCCAGGACAGGTACCTGACCTGCAGGAGCTCAGAGAGAGAGAGGTTATTAAAGTTTCAGGGGAACAACATGAGGTGTAGCTCATGCAGGGTGATAATTAGCAATCTGTTTGACAGTTTACTGAGTATAATATGCAGTCATTGTACTCTCAGGGTTCAATTTGACTTCAGTCTCTCTTTTAATCCCTTAAAATTTGGTGTGCTAGGTATGTGTGCGGGTGTGAATAAGTGGCAGAAATATGCTTATTTCTGTGTAGCTGAGACCTGTAGTGACTTTGTGTACGGCGGGAAATTGGGTGTGTGTGTTTATTGATTGTGCACAAAACATCAAACTTTCAGAGTTTACATTTAATCAATTGTTATTATAAGTGTACGTGTGTGAGGAAACCAATGCTTTGGGCTAAATTAAAAGACTCAATGGATATTTTAATTAATTTTTATGGCTTTTTCAGAGCAACATTAGAGGTATGTGTTGGGTAATTTGAGCACAGACCCAATTTAAGTCGATTGGTTTCTACGTATCAAAAATGATGCTCTGCTGTAGTTAAAGCCTAAAGACCCAATGGCATGAAACTTCCCTCTGCCTTGTTTCAGAAGTGGCAGTGTGTGGAGGACCCGACTGGCAAGCTGAGGCTGTATAAGTGCAAGGGCATGGCTAGTCTCTATGCTCCACGTATGCAGGCTCTGATGGCCAGCGGTGCCTCCCACGTCCAGCTGTCTCCCACTTCTGACTCCGACAGCTGCAACTGTGACGACGTGGGCTTCAAAACATCCGTCCTGAAGAGGAAGAGGCTGCTCACCAAGAAGAGTAAGTTCCTCTTGTCACTTACGTACACCATTGTTCTGGTGGTTATTAATAGATCTGATTTTGTTCAGAAAGACACTTGTGCTGTACTTTGAAATGTCCTTGCAGTAGCCTACAAAGCCTTGCCAAACAGGGCCATTGATCTCAAGCTAAAATAACCAGCTTTTGAAGTATTCATGAGAGGAGGAGCATGTGTCGGTGCTGCCATCAAGTGGTGGACCAGAATGGACAAGTGAGTCTTTAATCATCGGGCTTTGAAAGAAACAATTACAGAAGATTGTAAATTATACCTGGAATATGACACCAAGAGCATGGAGCTCTTGTCTCATATCATCACTATTTTCTTTTGTCATGTGCTGGTCTTCACTTGTCTACATCATCATAGATCTTCATCTTCTGCATCAAAAAAACGAATCACTCTTTTTCATCTTACTCAGGTCCCTCTGTGTCATCTTATTCAGAGATAAAATCCAGCAAGACTGTCTCTAGGAAGCGCTGGGCCCGCTCTGTGTCGTTTGAGCTGGATGGTGACCTGTATGCCGTAGACCTAGAGGATGGCTACCGGCCCCTGGGCTCCGGGAACAGCAGCTGGGCCACACACAGGAGGAGAGGAGAGGGGAATGAGGAGGACAACGATGAGTTCAGTGGCATGGGGGTCACAGCCAAACCCACTGACGGCAATAAAACCACACCACCTGCTGCTCTTAAAGTCACCTACAGGTGCTTTGGCGTACATCTATCTGCATTAATGTGTAATCTTTCTCGTGATAGATAAAACTTAGACTGCACATGAGTCAGAGTGGTGCTATTATGTTATTGTTTTTTATACTGCAGGTGCTCTATTCTTATGAATGACACAGTGAAATGTGATGGCGGCCTCTACAAGTCTCTTCAAGCCTGGAAGGACCACAAACTGCACATTGAGCATGAGGTACCGCTGCATTGTTAAATCTTGCCCATTAATTAAACCCATTTCACAGGTTGTCAGTAGCTCGTGGTATGTAATGGGTGTTACCTGACTGTGTGTTTGTTCCCACTGTGTTTAGATCGAAACCTTGCAGACCAAAATCAAGAACCTGCGTGATGTCAAAGGTCACCTGAAAAAGGTGCGGCCAGAGGAATGTCAGTGTAACACACCACCCAGGTGAGAATGTGTCCGAACCGCACCAGTCGCCTGCATGTTGATCTAATTGCATATGTGACGGTTGTTTTTTTGTCTTTACAGTTATATCCTCAAGAACAAAGAAACGTTCAGGCTCAATGCAGGGCGCATGCACTCAATCAGGTAAAGATTTACATTGTTTGACAATTATTTTTGTATATCCTCTCGCAGTCTTCACTGTATCTAATTTGTTTGGTTCTCATCAGGATGCCATCCAAGCAAAAGAATCTGTGGCTGCAGAAGGAGCAGAAACGCAGAAAGAAACTACGTAAATTCCTCAAGAGGCTCCAAAACAACGACACTTGCAGCATGCCGGGCCTCACCTGTTTCACTCATGACAACCATCACTGGCAGACTGCCCCCTTCTGGACAAGTGAGGAATAACACATGACTGTGTAAAAAGATTTGAAGAATATTGTTGTGGGACTTTTAAATATTTTTCCAAAGCAGGTATGGTGAAATATATTTCTGGGATGCTATTGTAATACCTCTTGTTTTCCACTTTCACCCCTCCCTTCCTCACCCACTCCCTCCCTCCCTCAGTGGGTCCATTCTGTGCATGCACCAGTGCCAACAACAACACCTATTGGTGCCTCAGGACCATCAATGACACACACAACTTCCTGTTTTGTGAATTTGCTACTGGTTTCCTGGAGTATTTTGACATTAACACTGACCCATACCAGGTATGTCATATGTACAGGCACACTGTACTATACGGCAGATACAGAAATAACTTAACCAATAACAACTATAAAATGATCCCATGACGATTTTCCAAAGTCTTCCAGAGATTTTCCAAAGCACTTGCTGACATTTTGTCCTTATTGTTCCTGTAGCTGATAAATGCTGTCAGCACCCTCGACCGCAATGCTCTGAATGCAATGCATCAACAGCTCATGGAATTACGAAGCTGCAAGGGACATAAGCAGTGCAACCCGGAGAAGGGTGAGTGGAACGCCTCCTGAGGCAAACATGGTTGATTTTAGTGTGTCCAGTAAGTTCAGACTGAGACTTATGTAACCTCTACTTCCTTTCAGGAGGAAAGGAGCGAAACTACTTCAGCGAATACAGGTATTTTCTTCTTCCTCTTACAGCACAGTTGATTACTTTTACAAACACCGCAGATGGAATATATGTCACAGTTTTAGCTCGGGGAGGTTACAGCCTCCCTAGTGTGCCTTTTGGTTATGTTTCTTCTTACTGCAAGTCATCTAGGGGAGTCAAGAAAATGAAATACAGTGATCTTGTGCTGAATTTGAACTTTTTTTCAAGCTGGTTCCTTACTGTTGTCATCAAAGCCTTTTTAGCACGCAGAAGCCAAAGAGGGCCAATACGCCAGCCTGCTTTTCAGCTTCTGCTGTTCCCTTTTTGTTATGAAGCCTAATTGCCTGTCTCTGCTGTGTGTGTGTGTGTGTGTGTGTGTGTGTGTGTGTGTGTGTGTGTGT
>NW_022280031.1:13963166-13969067 GCF_004355925.1 Anarrhichthys ocellatus
GTGTGTGTGTGTGTGTGTGTGTGTGTGTGTGTGTGTGTGTGTGTGTGCGTGCGTGCGTGCGTGCATGTATGTGAACCTGTTTGTGTGTGTGTCTGTGTGTATATATACCTGTGTGTTTGTCTCCATGCACGTGCATTTGCTGTGCATGCTTCAGGCCAGTTCATCGTCGAAAGAGGCCAAAAGTGAAGAAGCCTTCCTCCAAATCGCTGTGAGTTTGTCATAACCCATCTGTTCCTTTGTAGCCAGCCAAGCTTTAGTCCTATCTCCTACCAGATTATTTTCAGCTTGGTCAGATGACCCAGCAGCATGCCCCCCCCCCTCTCTCCTCTTTACTGTAATTCTGTACTCCTATACTTACAGTAATCCTCATGTACCTGCATTGCAAAGTGCCATCTTCTTTTGTCATTCCCTCACTCAAGTCAAATTCAATAAAGCAATGCAGGTGTGACATTGTCTCGTTACGTTGTGTTCTCAGTCCTGTTATTGTCATTACTTACTTTTTCCTCGCACTGTTAGTAGGGACAGATCACAGCTGGAGCCATGGTTTCCAGTGAATGTCACATTTAACTCACAGCATTTGTCTCCTCTGGACAGAGGGCAGATTTGGGAAGGGTGGGTTGGGTAACCACCCGCATCCCTCAGCCCACCACATCGGCCTCCTCCAGCGACAGGAAGGAGAAGGGGGGAGTGCAGGCAAACCCTAGGACCTTGACCACACTTCGATCGACCATAACCCTGAGATACTACTTCACTCTAATCTGGGTTTTCATTTTTGAGAGAGCTGCTCTTCGTAACTCTAACCCAGGCAAAGGAGACGCTGAGACTGAGAGGACGCTTAAAGACTCCAATTTGTCAGTTCTACCTTTCGCGCACATTTCACTATCATCTTCTGTTACCGCTCAGCTGTCAGTACCTTTAACATTAACAGGATGCTGTGAATCACGTGGGACCGTTTGATGTCCACAAGCCATTCGGTCTAACAGTACTGCTTGTACATAGTATATATCAGCTTTAATCAGCTTTCTTTCTTGTCATACGGGACTGGGCGGAAAAAACGTGATGAGTTACATGTCAACTCTGCTGCTACTCAACGATGTCATGGCCTCATGATGTCTCTGTGGCGAATGCTGATTAGCTAAATCATTAACGCTCGGAGTAACAACAAGACATATTTTTCTTTCTCTGCACCAACGTGTCTGCACCATGGACTGCATGGTCTTCGCATGGAAAGTGGTACGGACTTTTGAATGGCCGACGGGACTCTCCGCCATAATCTTTTGTATTATAGTTGATCTTAACGCCGATGAATGTCCTTTTATGAAGCATCATCCTTCATCAAAGCTGTGAGATGTGGTGATATTGCCTGCCTTCATCCAACCCCATCCGGAGTCAGCCACACCCTGAACAGGCATACAGTGATCACCATCTCACAATGATGCAACCCAAACCTCCAGAATATTTGACCACTGGCAGAATGCGTCATTAGAGAATGCCATTTTACTCCTTTGTGTTGTCAGTACCACACTGTAAGAAGTATCCAAATAGTTTGTCCAGCTTGCTATACATGGTGCTACAGGATAACAATACAGAAGGGAAATGTTGCTGTACAGTACAGTATGTATTTGAATGTATGTTGTGCAATTAATATAAATGTTTACAATATTTTTTATAATACTGAAGAGGCAGACCTCCTTGTATGATATGGGGTGACAAAACAGACTTGTGAGGAGAAATGTAGCTTGAGAAATGTCATTGCCCGGAACTTGTATGTTTGTCCTTTTCTTATTTACATCGGAAAAGCACTTAAAGGGTTCACTGTGAAGAGATGCTCCGTGTACGTTTAATGGATATATAGTTTACTCTGTGCCAGAGAACACAACAGTGTAATACTTATCGATGTGAATGTTAGCTACCTGCTTCTTTGATTTTTTTTTTTTTTTTTTTAAGCAAATATTTCCATAGACCTGAGCGCTGATAGTAATTGTGAATAAAGTGTTGTTTGACCATTACCATGAGCCGACTTTTATTCTGAAATTTGCATGGTGGTTTGTGTTCCTGTCCAGCAGGTGTCTCCGTCTGCTCGTCCACAGGCTAACACCAGGGTAACATGGTAATAATAAATCTACTTAAAGCTCACTACTATCACAATAGTGGAATTATAAAGGTCCTCCATTTCTATGTCAAATGTAGGGCAACCTGCCAAAGAGCTGCTTCTATGACTTGTGTTTAAGTATCTCATAATTATGACTTTCTATCATAATTGTGACTTTTTATCTCATAATTTGACTTTTGAACTCATAATTATGACTTTCTATGTTATAATTATGGCTCTCACAATTTCGACATTTTATCTCATAATTGTGACCTTTTTGTCTCATAATTAGGACTTTCTATCTCATAATTTTGACTTTTTATCTCATAATTTCAATTTACCATGGGGATATTTTTATAATCCAGTCTGACTTTTCATCTTTTATTTATTTATTTATTTGCTGGCAGAAATGGGCTTCCACAGCATGCGGGGGGGGGGGGGGGGGGGGCGGGGGGGGGCCCCCCCCCCCCCCCCTCATCCCAATGACTCACGTGCGGAGGCGGAGACTCCGTATCGGATCACCACCAGGAGGACCGTCCCGTACTCACTCGTCGGACCCGCCGCGTGTGCCTCAGAAAATTTACCTTCATCCCGACAAACAGCTTAAACACCGTTTTCTCCGTTTGTTTACTTCTTGTTTACAATGTGAGGAAGATGGCCGGAACAAGGTAAGGTGAACTCTTTAATTAAATAAAGGGACACAAAACATTTAAAGCGGAGAAAGTTACGAAGCTCGATATCACTCCGCCGCCGACAGCTCGAACGAGACCACGCTGCTCAACGGACAACACTGTTTAAGCACTTTACTGTGTGTGTGTGTGTGTGTGTGTGTGTGTGTGTGTGTGTGTGTGGTTTTAAAAGTTAGCGAAATAATAGAGGGACATTCAAGAGAGTAGGTGTAAAAGGATTCATTTAAAACTTAAATTTAAATTGCATTTTTACAAGTGGTGTCGCTATTTTATTTACTTTACGACGCAACGTTTTGCAGCTCTGAACAGCTGAACTATGTCATCTATGAGACACTGTGTTTGACACTTGGAAGTTAAGTTTAATATCGTTTAGTATTTGTAGTAGAGTCGCATTAGCTGAAGCGTAGATTGATTCTACTTCCTCTGTTGTTCTATCACCACCAGCCCCATCTTTATATTGTTTTTCCTCACCCTTTGCTGCGGTGAAGAGACCAATACCACAGACGGAAGGCAACAAACGTCCCACAGCCCATTTGTTGCTCCCATGTTGGTTTTTACTGGTGGAAGGTAAATCTGGGGCCCTCAGCTTTTGGCTCCTGGTTTGATCTCCACATGTTGACTTTCTTCAGCATCTGCTTTTACTGCATTCAAACATTTGTTTAGCTTTTGAGACAGATGGTTTTGCTTTAGTCCTCGCAGACTATTTAAAGCTACTGAGACGTATGGGATAAGCTACTTTCAGACTTTTATTGGCTCTAGCTGAAGTTTTGGGAGAGTCTTTGTTTTAATATTCCTCCTCCATATGCGTATTGAATACTGGATATTGTTGGACAATTAATAAGTTACCCACACAGATGTCATTTGTATAGCCTGGAGCGGTTAGTTTGGCACGCCAGGCCCAACCAGACTTCCTGGGTGCAGCAAGTTTCGCCATCTTCCTGCCAGCTGGTGCTCGCCTGAGGACAGCGAGGTGTTGGTTTAATGCAGACGGGGTAACTTTTCCATTTATCTGTCCGGCACTACATCACAGACAGAGAGGGCAGGGTGGCTGGGACGGGGGACAATGGTCCATTCCTTAAACATGTCCTCCATTCATCTTAGCTTGTCAATGTGAGCAGCAGGAATCACAATAGGATGTTGTCTGACTGTTTGCTCTGTTGGCTCACTAAAGTAGACGGGACAACAAACCGTGCGTTGACCCCTAAAAAAAACCAGATGAATCAAACCTGTGTCCAACGAGGACCAGGCAGGATGTCCACCCGACAGACAGTGTGACAATGGACAAGATTGTTTGGAGAGGAAGTGATTTTGAAGCTTGTACTCCAGTGACAGTGGTTTGTTGTGTGCTGTGACATGTTAATATGTGTGAGACATAATGCTTCAAATCATATTTTAAAATCTTCTCTGCTTTCTGTACTGTAATGCTGGTTTACATCCCTGTGGATCAGTGCTCTCCACACACACACTTTTCATCTGACTTTGTGATTCTTCGCGATTTGGCAAAACACATTGAACTGTACCTGGACAGCCACTGTTTTCAAACCGTTCCCCTGCAGAGATTAAAGGCTGGTTTTACTTCCCACACGCTGGCGTGAACCTGATTGTAAGAGTGCTGATCAACACTCGCGAGCATTACAGGGGATAATAACTTGTGGGATGGTCATACGGCTGTAAAGACGGATGAGTAATCTGCTTCTAAAGAACAAGTCTGTAATTGTAGTGAGCTGTCAGTGCACAACATAAAATAAGCTTTGCACAAATGTAAAAAACACTTTAAACGGAGTCATTATACACAGAGATGTAACACTGAAACAGACGGTAAAGAAAGTCTTAACTAGAAAATAACTTTTCCTAGTGTCACAGGTATCGCCCTCTATTACAAAGCTAAAACTGATGTTTGGAAATATTAGTCTGTCCCTACGCTGCTGATCCCCCAGCGATGGCCTCTTAAATCATAATCCACCCTGCTGGTCCCCCGGGGGGCCCGTACAGACCCCGCGTTAACATCTTCACCAGGCTGCCCTGCGCTCTGAAGCCTTGGAGGGTTCTGCCGTGTGCACCTTCACTTCCTCTAGAGGACAATCCGGACGTTTCTTTCCTGTGCGGCTCCTCCGGCCGGCCACTCTGCTCTCTGGGATTACGCTCCGGCCTCGTTTGTCTTGTCAGCAGGAGGGGAGGATTCTGGGGGGGGGGGGTCAGATACTCATACTAAATGTTATTCTGGCTGCGAAAGAACATGTCTTCATTTTCTAACATGCATGACCCTGAACGAGCTGACGAGATAACGTTTGGACAATGAATGTTGGGGGTTATTAAGCACAATTACATCCTAATAGGCTCTCTCATTTCTCTTGTTTGGACAAGTGACCCCATTGTTCCTGCTCCGACAGCTGGTGCACTGGACAGAAAGGCCGGCCTGTATGCGGTGAACACCCTGATCCCGCCCGTCCTCGGTGTCTCCCGCACATGTTCACTCTAGTCCAGAGTCTTATATGTGACCTGAAAAGTCCCCCCTCCCTGTTGCTCTTCATTTAAGGATGAGGACGGGGACTTCTGTTTGGTCAGGCTTACCCCTATAAAAAGGGAATTTATTGACCCTGTTGCTGAGCTGTGTCTCAGACAGACAGCGACTGTTCAGCAGAGCAGTAAAAAGGGGGCCGGAAGTTTCCCGGCATTTCTGCTGAAAGCTGCGGCATTTGTTGGAGAAGGGGGAAGACAATACTCTCCATACAGAAATCTCAGAGCGATGAGTTTGTAGGCGGATTACAGCGACGGGTGTCTGAAGTAATGTTCAAGACACGCCAACACTAAAGCGTCCTGCCGGAACCGGCGACGAGGTAGGCACTGTTATCTCACATCGCATGAAGAATCAGTTTGTTGTGGGGGGGGGGGGCATGTAAAATCGCTAGTTGGAAAGCAGCATGGGAAAGACCAGCTTTGCTGAAGGTTTGCTGAACGACCTTGTGAGGTCCAGTCTGATCGGTGCCAGTGGAGAGGGGGAAACCGTCTCTGGTTCTGGGTCATGGCAGCTGTTTGAAGGAGGTCACCCCAGACCTCGCATACACATCCCAATCCCCCCCCCCCCCCCTCCTCCGCGGCTCTGATTGGCTGTGGTACCCC
>NW_022280031.1:13969467-13984897 GCF_004355925.1 Anarrhichthys ocellatus
GGAAACCGTCTCTGGTTCTGGGTCATGGCAGCTGTTTGAAGGAGGTCCCCCCCGACCTCGCATACACACCCCAACCCCCCCCCCCCCCCCTCCTCCGCGGCTCTGATTGGCTGTGGTACCCCCTGTGGAAGCACCACAGAGAGTTCTCGTTAGAATGAAGTCTGCCTGTTGTTCTGACAATAGTCTGCATTGTCCTGATCCATCGCGGTCTTCAGAATAGGGTGCATTTCACAGGCTTTGTAATGCATATGACCGTGAGTCATCACAGCACATTCCTGTCAACTAGGTAACCATTTTTTCTTCCATTCCCAGCGAGCCAGATTAATGTATAGCAAGAAACTGTCGACTACTGCAGCTACAGGGAAAGTCTTTCTGTTCTCTCGATCTGATCAGTGTGTTCATGTGGCTGTCTCTCATAGGCGAGCAGTCAACTTTGTAGTCCTTCTTGCTGAAGACTGTGCAGAAAGCATCAAAATCCACTTTGCATTTTTTCACCCCCCATGGTTTTAAAATAAACCCCATCGTCCCAACAGTGGCACACATTGTTATAAGCCCAGCATGGAGCACACAGACCAAAACTGGATAATCTGGTTCTTGTAGTTTTTTTTCGCAGCATGCAGTCTAGAACTCAGAACTGCCGATCACTCTGTTCTCAGTTGATACCAGACAACATTGAAAGTGTATTTACTCATCTTCACTGAGTAACGGTGACATTTCAGATGACAATTATTGGATTTGACTGAACAGAAATTGGCAGAAAGGCTCTCTGTTCATCTCCGTCCTCCCATGCCAGCCTTGTTGTCTCTGCCGGGCATGTGGATGTCTGGCCGTTAGGTCTTAAAGTGCGTTTACCTCTCCTCTCCTCCTTGGTAGTCTGCAGCCGGTGTCGGCTCACAGAAGGCCCACTCTGTCAATGGCGTTCGTGTTCTTGGCATGAAAGACGACCCCCTGAGCTCGTTTGCCACACGAGTGAGGAATGGACACTGACAACTGCTGCTGAGAGGGGAGGAGGGGTGAAGACGAGGGAACGAGTATGAATCTTTTTTTTTTTTAGGCCATGTTCCCATTAATGTGGTTCAATTTGGAAAAATGTGTTTATATGTCAACGCTACAGGTTTTTTATACTCATTAAAATGCAAAAAAAACAACTCTATGCAACTTCTTTATTTCAACACAATCTCAGTGTTATAATTGACAAATCTATATAATAACTATTAGTTTTTGAAAGTCTGCGTCGTATGGTCATCCATCCATTAAAGGTCTCATTTATCAACACGAGTTCTTGTCCGTTGATTTTTTTTCACGTCCCTATGATCGTCTGAATTCCTCCGGGGCTGCACAGGAGATGGATAAACTTTGTCCGCAAGGCATAGCAGCCCCACAATGCGCAGCATAGAGTCGATAGAATGATCTACAGTATAAACCTACGTAAAGTCTGACCGGGGGGGCAATAGAGTAGACGAGACAGGCAGAACGCAGCCCGTGGGTCTGGTTCACAAAGCACATCACTGTTAAAGTCTGAGAACAAGATAAGTGTACAGCATCCTAAACCCCGAGCATTAACTTTATGAGTGGGGGATGGACGCCAAGTTGCCTCTCAGAAGTCCATTACTCTATAACAGACTCGGCTGCCTTCTATGCAATTTTGTTTGTTTGTTAAATGAAATGCAACACACGCACACACACATTGACCAATGGGCTGTGTTCTACCGACCTCTAACCCTGGTGACACGGCAGGAACGAGAGGTGTCAAACAAAAAAGGGGCCAAAGAATGTGTGTGCGACAGGTGCAGGGCTTTTTTTTTCCCTCTCTCATCTGAAATATGTGCACTCCCCCCCGATTGTTTTGGACTCCTGGGCGGAGTCTAGGAGCCTATCCTGCACAGAGACGACCCACATACACCTCGTCCCAGCTTCTGTTTCCAACAGAAACATTTAGTTTGGCGGAGACTTCCAGGAAACAAACACACGGGCCTTTTGCAGAGGAATTATGCTCCTTGATGAGGACAAAATGAGCCTCCCATCAAACCTGATTCATGTCATCACTATCCACAAACACCACCTGCAGTGGAAACATATAGGACGAAACCAAGTGGACCTATCATAATCGCCAGATCACGTCTAGCGCCGCCTGGTTTACGATTACTCACGGCTACTGGCACCGCTGCCAAGCACTCGGTAGTCAGTCTCTGTCTGTTTTACAATATTTAGATAAGCAGGTTGCCGAGCAGCCATGCTGAATAGCCTTTGCACATGATTTATGCATAATCAAACAGAAGTCTGCTTAAGGCAGATCGTCCCTTCAATTGTATTGAGTTACAGGCCTCTGCTTGCCCCCGAGAGAGCAAATCACCACAGGTTTCTCTTTGTTACTATATTTTTAATAGTGTTGTACCTGTGCGGCTGGGTGAGTTTAAACTCCTTCCTCTTCTCTCTGAGAAATGACTTATTTCACAGCCAGTGTCTGAGGAGAGAGGATGTGTGATGTCTGTAAATAGAAAATGGCAGGTCTGTAAATATATACCTGCCAGCGTGGACCTTGCACTTTGTTTTTTTTCTTGCTGTGCCTGGTGAACAGAGTGCTAAGATTTCCTAAATGAATGGCGGGCCCTGTGTGAGAGCTCAGCCTGCCTCGGGCCCACAGGGGACCGTCACAAGCTCAGAACAGGCTGTTGTTGGTAAAGGTCAGAGGTTACCTTACAACAGTCCTGCTTGGTAAATGGGAGCTGATCAATTCACCGTAACATGTGTATATATATATATATATATATATATATATATATATATATATATATGGACAAATGTAATGCAGTTAAACCCCCATTTGGCTCAGTATCTGAAGGCGTCCTATCTGTCCATCCGAAATGCCACAATGGCACTGAAGCACGAAAGCTGCATTTCAGCCGTTACTACATTATCTGATGAAACCATAGTTTGTTCAAAACTCGACGCTACACGGTATTATTTATCTCTTTGACGAAATCAAAGGACCACACTGATATTTTGAGTTTGTTTGGAATCTAAAGCTGGACAATGACACAAGGCATCTCGTTGCCCTATTTCTAGTGACCGTATTGTCCAGTCCTCTGTGTTTTCCACTGTTGGGGGGGAAAAAGTACCATTTGCTCTTTGGCGTTGGCTTCGAAACAATGGGGCAGATTCCATGAGCTGTATTCTGTTGTTTCCCTCACTCTGGGAAACTGCTCTGTTAGTTATTTTTGGAGTGAACTGTAAATTCAGTATTTCTTCTTCAGAAGGGAGACCTCTGGCCCATTGAGAAAGGGAGGAACTAACTAGATGGTTAAGAAGAGGTGCTTGTGTGCACGTGTGTGTGTGTGTGTGTTTGCATTGGCCTCTTGGTCTCTTTGGCAGGCTCTGTTTGCAGAGATCTTTTTTTTTCTTTTTTTTTTTTTTTTTCTTTTTTTTTTACAATTTGACAAGCTTTATTTTTAGTCGCTTTGGAATACCAATATGCTGCTGAAGCATCTCCTTGACCCAAATGGGAGACAAAGACCCTGTGTGCCACGGGAGGGTGTGTTATTACACACAAGAGCAAAGAGAACATTGTATTTCATACTTACATTTCCAAATGTTTCAAAGCTGTGGGCAGTTGTTTTAAAAAATGAATGATAAAACTCACTGTGAACAATGTAGGTTAGCTTAAAAAACTAGTGCAAAAATAGATTCATTCGGGAAAACCGATCCTGTTTATATTCAAGAAAGTATTTTGTGAACTAGAAGTTACTATTAATGAAAATAATCTGTAAAATCCTACTGTTCCTGTGGTCACTGAAGGCAATCCGGTTCTGTTTTAGCACCACACAAACCCCCCAACACAGGCCTGCGGCATGCAAGTCCGCTTCAATTAAACTGAGCTTCCCCAGAGGTAAAATCAGGTGCTGTGTCCTTCAGTCAAAGGACCGTGTGTGTGTGTGTGTGTGTGTGTGTGTGTGTGTGTAGTAAGTTAATTTTAGTCCAACATAAAACATTTCTGTTGGAGTTGTGCTTTGCTGAGCTCGTGCAAGCTGCATTCCAAACCATTTATGAACATTTGAAGCAAGTGGCAGGCTGCCTCGGTTACTTGAAGTGCTGCTCTGTACTTTCATGTCTGCCTCTCTATGCCAGGGAATCACCTATGTTTCGAGAGTGAGTGTGAATAGGTAGTTGCGGTGGAAATAGTTCTATTTTCATTTTAAATGTGGAGAAATCAAAGAGTGTCCACCTCAGTCCTGGTAAATTCTGCAGATGACAAGCCCCTCTGTGTTAGACAAACCCATGTAATGGACATCACTCCTGTTGTTTTTGAGTACTCCCAAAAGGGATGTTCCAGGAATTTTTCCGAACCTGAACACTGGTCCGTCTTCCTGCTTATCTGGTCGTATCAACAGAACCCAGCCGGCTCGCTCTCAGCTCTAACTGCTGTTTATTTAGCCAGAGGGAACGGTCCGTACGCATCAGCCGTGGCCTCCGGGGTGACCCTCAAACCCTGGTTTCCTGTTGGGGTGTTCAGGACCTGGTCGGGCATGTCGAGTTCTGTGCTGGTTTCCCTACTGTCGTGGCGTTTCGGGGACACACAGCCTCAGCTTTCTGTCACTGCGCGTTCATGAGGGATTGGTTTATTTGGATTCTGATATGAACGCTGCATTTCCAGAGAGAGTGCCGACAAACACGAATCTGAATAACAAGGAATGCAGCGCGGAGAGATCGGTTTGTCGGAGTGGGAAGACCTTCTTTTTGGAGGCTGGGAGCAGCAAAAGGATGTAGACTCTGGTATGTGTGGGGTGGGATTGACTCTTGAATGCCCCATTATTTGCGAGGCTTCCTTCCCATGAAGCGTTGCGAATCTAATCAAGCCTGCAAGTCATCTTCTGATAGTTGGGCCTCGTTTTGTGGTCCCTCAGACTGTGAACACTGTTCTGCTGTATAGAATCCATCCCCTGCAACACAAACACATTCACACACTTACTTGCACTTTTATTTTTCAGGGAGGGGGGAGTTAAAAACCCAATATAAACCCACCCTTCACGTAGAGTCTACTTGGGTCAGGGCTACTTGCCCGGTGTGAAGGATTGGACCAGATGGCCTCCCAGCATAGAGCACTGGGACACATGGGAAGACCTTATGTGAAAGGCTCCTATATCCTCTCCATGCTCCATGTTTACCCGGCGGTTAAATCAGCCTATGGAGAGATGGGTGCTGGTAGCACATACAAGAGATGTAGATCGATATGAACAGGTAGGTCACAGTCACTCAGAGATTTTGCGGTTAAAAAGAGGAGAACAGCTGTTGATCCCAGTGAGTAGTCATCATCACGGTGACATTGCAACCCTGGCAGACCCGACTGGCACCGCCTCTCCGTTTCTATTTCTGAGCCCTGGGCCGCACACCTCAGGGTTGATTTGGCAGGCACATGAGAAACGAATGTGGTGCATATGTGGTGGACATTGTCGGCACTCTTATCCATGCTAAGCTCCGTGCCCCCTTTTTCTGATCATCACAGGTAGCCTGGACAGCAGGCTCCCTGTCGCAAACAACCGTGACAGGGAGAAGAAAAGCTTCTCTTTCCTGAGAAAGCTGGGAAAATATCCAAACCTATGTCGGATTGTTGTGACACTAATTCCTCTCCACTGGTACTTTTCTCTCAAAGATACTAGGCTAGAGTTTTGTGGGATAGAAGAGAAATGACCTAACCTTGGCGAAACCCTCAAGTGGTATGAGAGACAGTAAGTAAGGAGCGTGGTAATTTATATTTCGAGTCCTTTCTCTCGCTCTGATCTCGACATCTACTGTGTCTGAGACTGGGGGGGGGGAAGGACTCTCGCCGGCTGTTTGCAGTTGTCCTGTTCCCACATGGATTTGCTGGCACAGTTGAGGCCTGCATCAAGGAACTAGATCAAAGGAAACTAAAGAGTAGCCTGACCTGGATGACTGCAGTCCTCACTTATTTGTCAGACACATTTGTTGACCTTGATTTTTATGTAGGTAGCTACAGCACATACCTGTTATATGGGGGCGATATCATTCAATTACAATAATATGCCGCACCCATTAACACAGATGGTGTCCTATTATTTCTCTGAAATTCAGTTCATGGTCTAATTACATGTAATTGGCTCTCCCTCCTATCTGCATGTGTGCTTTCCTGCAATCTGGGTTGTTTCTATCTCTATTTTTGCACCTCCGCTATCTCTTATTTGTTGCCTGTGTGTATTGTGCTGAGCTGGCTGTTGCCGCTCTGTGATTGCGGTTAAGCTCGATGGGTTTTTAGCCTTAGTGGCACTCTGAGCGTATGGTTCTCTTTGGGCCCTTGCTGACTCCATGCCTGGTGTCTTGCTGAGAGTGTCCACCTGTCCCCTTATTAAGGAAACGAAAGAGATGACATCATTGCTAACACATGCACACACACACACAGATGGATGCATGTAGGGGACACAAGCATTGACTCTCTCCATATGGGCATCGTTGGGCCTCTCAGTCTGCAAAACAGTGTGAGTTGTTTACAGCTCGTTGAGCTGATTAGTACCGAGGCGTGACCTTGGCCTCTATTGCAACACAGTGTCCTGTTGGTGGATAATCTGTTAATGCTCCTGCCTTGTTTCTTCTTATTCAGCTCTGATTGGGTGGAGATCCTGGAGCCCCGCTCCCGCGAGCGCATGTATGTGAACTTGACCAGTGGTGAGTGCGGCTGGGACCCCCCCTCGGGCGTTCCTGTCCGCCAGGCCGACGGCAACCAGTGGTGGGAGCTCTTCGACCCCCAGAGTGGCCGCTTCTACTACTACAACTCCACAGGGCGCCGCACAGTCTGGCACCGACCCCAGGGAGCCGATATAGTGCCCCTCTCCCAGCTCCAGGCCATGAGACGATGCAGTGAGGCCAAGCGTGCCGGAGGGGGCGTGGACAGGCACCACCAGCACGGGCCCACGGGGAGTATCGGCAGTGTAGGGAGCCAGGGGCGCTTCATACCTCTGCCCGAGCAGGACCGAGAGAGCCCCGTTCCCGGAGTGCCGGAGGCCGATAAGGAGGCCGCCAACCCAGAGCTGGACCCAGCGGTGGACAGCAGATCGCAGGGAGACGGAAGCAGCACCGAAAACAGCACCGACGGGAGTAAAGACCCACAGAGGTAAGCCTGAACCAAACCTTCGGTAGCCTCTACAGTAAGTCTGGAAAGGAAATTGTGCTTAATCGTTAATGGATCAAATTACCAGGAGAAAAGTAAGGAAATGCGATAGTCATCGCAGCATGTGTGCGATGGTCATCGCAGCATGTGGCATCATGAATCGTAATGACTTTCAAATGCTTCTGCTGTGAGAACTCGCAGGATTATTTTGACTATTGACCACTCGGGGCCGAGCTCTGACAGCTTTTTTTAATTTTCATTCTCACTTATCTGAACATTCCACATGTCCCGTGTTTCCATACTATCATCGCCTGTGAACCGTGCTCAGCCATTTCAGCAAATCGTTACCAAATGGGGAGAACGGTCAGTTATACTACAGAACACGACATCCCCCCCCTCCTCCTCCGGTGCAGAACGGCCCCTAACAGTAAGCCATTCAGAGACCCCATCATGCGCTTGGCGTTGGGGCCTCGTCCAAACCGCCGTCTCTTCCCTCCAAAGCCAGATTCCAGACATGCCACTTGTGTTTTCCCTGGCACGGGGCCACCGAGGCCGTCTCAGTGTCCTTCTGTGTGCTCACCACCACCCTGCCCCGTGCTGCTCCGACGCTCACTTCATTTTCCTAAAACAAACCCAGGGCCCCAGGCCCTTTAAAAACTAGATTGCCTCTTATGGGTGAGAGCTTAAATGCGCATGCACGAGAGGCATGTAAGAGAGTGTTGTCTGTGGTTAATAGCAAGCAGAACCGCCACATTCCAGCTGCGTATAAACAAGGCGAACCCTGCTGCTTTTCAGAGGCTCCCTCGCGGCGACTGTGGCTCTCCGGTTCCTCCCGGCTCTTCGTGCACCTCACCTTGGCCCTCAGGAGGTCTCTCCTCTGACCCCGTCGATCCTGTGGGATTACGTTTAGACGGAGGGGGAACTGATTGGTCGGCCACGGCTGTTGAATGACACTACTGGAGGCCTCGTTGCATTGCCTCTGGTGCGTGTGTGTGTGTGTGTGTGTGTGTGTGTGTGTGTGTTGGGGGAGTGTTAAAGCCCCCCACTGGGTCCCACTTTGCCCCAGTGATTCAACCACTCCCAGAGCCTTTTCTGTCTCCCCCTTTAAAACAATGGCCAGCTGTGTTCCTCGGAGGAAGGGTGAGGGGGTCTTTAGCCCACAGAGGCTTGATACCCTACTTAGCCATTTGGCCCCTCAACATGCTCACCGGCCTCCATCTCTTAGCAGGTAATTAGAAACCGCCACAAAATGCACATAGACGGTGGAATGTGACGGCTCAACCACTCAAACATGCTTGTTTGCAGCTGGTGGCCCGCCTCACTGATAATGACAAGGATGAAGGGGGAAGAGCCAGGGAGAAAGTCTTAAATGAAGAGTTGGAAAGGGCCACATTGGTTTGCGGTGAGCTAATTGTTCTGTCCCACCCAAAACATGGGAGTGTTGGGGGCTTTCATGAGAATGTCCTCTTCCTTTATTTGATCATGTTACTGCCGGTCATAACTTTTTTTAGTTTGGGTATTTCATCATTTACAGTTCCTCAGTGAACGTCTCAGTTCTTTTAGACATGTCGCCACATGTTCCCTTTTGTTTTCTTCTCTTCAGCGGAGATGAAATGTTATTAGCTTACGGCAGTTGAAAAACAATAGTGTTCTTTGTGGAGATGGGACAATCCCAGTTCTTCCAACGGCAGTTTCCCTTTTGTTTTGTGCTATTAATAAATCTGTTCATTACAGATAGAAGAGTTTCCACACAACACACCCTGCGTGTTATTCTAAGCACCGGTTGCTTGGTGCCGCTTCCTGTCTTTGTAAAGCTCATATCTTTGCATTTGTCTATGTTCATTATTATAGAAGCACACACTTTTTCGAGGCCTTGAGTGCCAAATCTGTTACTCATTGCCCAAGTCTTATCACATGTCCTGGGAATTTCTGGGTACTTTGAGTCTGTGGAGCTCATCAGGGAAGTACCGTGGTCTCCAGAGGTAAACATGTCAGTCACATGTGGTTATTGGGCACAGGAAACTGAAGCAAACTCTCTTTCCATGATGTAGGTGTTGCAGATCAACCGGCTTATGACATCTGTATTGAATTACACCCACCTTTCAATGCACTTATGTGTCCGCGTGTTGTTATCGTCAACCTGATAACATCTGTATGGGATTTCACCACAGTGTGCCTGTCTTCACTGTGTGTGGGCTCCTCTCCCCCGAGCTTTCCAGCTACAGGAGACCTGCTGAGGTTTGAGTGGATGTTAAAAGTCTGCTGAGGACACATGACCGCATGGTGTAAGACAACCCAGAAGTGACCCACGGTGGTTCACATCAGGGTCACAGCACTCTTTTGTCTTATGGGCCAGCCTGGGGCGTATAATGGACCACTAAAAGGGAACAAAGGTTCTCACTTAAACCCAGTTGTCCCCCATGGTCAGCTGAGTCCTTTCTCTACGCAGTGAGTAGGTATGCTGAATGGAGAAGAACACCAAATGACTTGTATGTTCCCTTTCATTTAGCCCCGTAATGACATAGCGTTGCACCGGCATTCAATCTCTGCTGACATTGGACGCTTAGAACTCGCTATTCCTGATTGTCAACTGGCTTTGTATTGCTTTTTAAGAAGGTTCAGAAAGAGTTAGGTACATTAGTACCTAAAACCTCAACTCTGTCTGCATTGTTTCATGAGCTCATACCACAGTTGAATCACTGAATCACACATTAAAGAGGGGACAAGGTAGCTTGACTTTTCATGAGTGTGCAACAAGTTTAGTAAAAGGAATGTTGGTCTAATTTCAGTCTGACTTTAGGGAAAATAATGTAGAAACCTCTACCCTAAAGTGTCTGATGACACAACCAACAAAACTGAAAACATTTCTACTTTGGGGAAGTGTTTTTTTTTTTGTTTTTATAAAACATGCACGTGAAAGCAAAAGTATACAAAAAAAAAAAGCCCAAACAGAAGAAGCTTCCCCTCGCGTGCTTTGAGACTGTCTGGCTGTGAGTCATGTCGGGGGCGTCTTATGGGCTAGATAAAGTTTTTAAGTTGCTAATGAGTCACACATTGTCTGCGTGTTTACTCCAAGAGCGCAAGCCTCTCGTGCTTTTCATCTCCCGCCGCAAAATCTTTTACGCACACTGTGAAGACATGTTTCATCTGTACGCTCCTGGTGTGGTAAGCTCATTTTCAGCCCTTTCCAGATGGTCTTTTAAGTCTGCCTGTATTTATTTTTCCCTTTGCGGAAAGAAAAGTTGCACTTTGAACTGGGGATCCGGTTGTGTGCCTACGCACCTTGGTCTCGTTAACAGTGGCGATGTCCTTATTTCTCCACACGTCCCGTGTTTCACTCTCTTTTGAACGCTTAAGATTTTATGGTATTCTCAAGAGCGAGATCACAGAGGCACAGTTTTCTTTTAGAAATGATTGAAACGCTGCTTTTACTTCTGGTGCTGTTGTGAGAATATCTCCAGTGTTTTCATGAAGAACCAGTGGCACCGCATGTGAACTGGCCTTAGGCATGCTGCTCTGACTGGATCAGCTGACTTGCAGCATACAGACACGGTATTTTTCAGGTTGCTGCTTCCATGGTTTCCACAGGTTTTGCGCATCCATTTCTTAACGGCGATGATGATTATTGTTAACATATCATTGTTTTTCTGCTCTTTTGTGTCCCTGAGCTTATCTCAGAGACTTGAGACTGGTTTGAACAGGTTTTGTGTGTGCGGTCCAGTTGTAATCATTCAAAGAGTGTCTTTCAATGGGATCAGAGCTTCAGATGCACTTTCAAATTCCAGAGGCGGGGTCTCTCTGGAATTCCGTTGGGTTTGGCCTCATCCTGTCCCTTGAAAAAGCTCCTAGTGGCTGTCCTCTGGCCCAGCCCAGCTCTCTTCTGGATGTCGGGCAACGGGAGCCACAGACATGCACAACTGGTAGACATCTTGGCTCAGAGGAGGGAGGTGCATCAGTTCAGCTGTTGCAGGACAGCTGGCTCTCTAGAGGGGCCTGACGGGAAGCAGGGGTCTACCAGCTTCGCCTTAAGCCCAAAATGTCACTTCATTCTTCTGCTTGATATTCTTATGACCGGTTTGTTGAAAAGTGAGAGAAAAAAAACGATGCCTGCACGCTGACGAAGTGGATTCAACGTCCTCAGCGAATCCTCTTTGTCTTTTCAGTTTCCTTCCTCTGCTCAGATCGCAGTGATCCCATTGGTTGGTGCTCCGAGGTGTTTGTGCAGCAGAAGCATGGCCTGTACGACCCCATTTCCTCTTCCTGTCCAGTCAGTGTTAATAATAACCCCTGTTTTTCAGACCCCCTCTATTCCCAGGGGGTATATTTAAGAGCTTCCAAATCCATATCCCTCTCTCTGCCAAAGTGACTCAGCTGATGGCTTTTCCAAACGACAGTTATTCAAGGCAGGAGCGTAAGGAGAGACAGAACATCTGCTGACAGCCAGGTCCCCATAGCATATTTAGTTGGTTATTGAGATGACCACAGCAATATGCAGAACAGCGACAGAGGTATCTGGGACTGTGTTTGTGGGCGTGAGACACCAGAGCTGCTGAGACTAATTGAGATTTGCTGACTGTTAAGTTGATTTGCTGCCCCAGAGGCCAATCAGATTATACCTTGTTGGTTTCCAAAGGGCCCCTTAACTTTATTTTATCGCACATTTCACCATCTTCCTAAAGCTCTCACATGCCAGCTTCAGACTCTGACTGAAGGGATTTGTACGACGCAGGATAGCTGTGTGTGTCTAATCACGTGTGCTTGAGCAGTGGTTAAAATTGAGTTCATCTCTTTGCAAACAGCGAGACATTTAGAAAAATCTGATGGGAATTTAATTATCATGTCTCTTAACTTCTGTGATGAATTGCAGTCCATAATCCCCACCTTCAGCTAACATTCAACTCTTTGACAGATGAGCTACTAGCAGGCAACACACACACACCCTTTCCAAACAACTCTCATTGTGAGTCGAGTAAAGTCCAGGCCTGTTCAGTGTTATGTAAGAGCCGGCCTGGTTTCCCCTGTCTGACTCTGGAGGTTAAAGATGGCCTCTTCCCTATCATCTTTCTCTCCCCTCCTCCCCCCCATTGCTGTTGTTTTCGGAGGCGTCTCCGTGACGATGGCACAGCATTCATTATGTGAGCCCCCCCCCCCCACACACCCCTCACTACCACACAGAGGCCCCTGAATGAGCCCTGAGGAATGCCATCCTTCCCGCTCATTCCCTCGCTGAACTCTCCCACGACTAATCCCCACCCCTTCTCATTTACACATGCTCACACCCTCCTCTCTTGTCTCCTTAGCTCTGTTGTCCCCCCTCACCCCAACCCCCACCAATCGTCTCCCTGCTCTCGGGCCCGTTGCTGTTTTCTCACCATTGTACTGTCTTTGTCCCTTGTTCGGCTCGGGGTTTGTAATCATACTTTATTTGGTTGACCTGAGGTTTTACTGATATGCGAGTGTTGTTCTTGCTGTGTAACGGGATTAGAGACTTTAGGTAAGAGATCGAAGACACCGTAAAGACTTGCTGTTGGAGTTGGCTCCCCAAAACCCCCTTTTTGCGATCGCGTTGAGCATCACACCAAACTCCCTGCTGACAGCCAACATAATGTGCCAGCGCTGGAGGGGGTGAACGTGCTAGACCTTTGCTGATCCTGGGTGGGACAATGGTCGGCAGACAACAGAGACAAAGCCTGACAAAATCCCTCTCTGCCAACACCATGAGCTGGACTTCCTCCCAGGCCCATGAATGTGTTCTGTTTCAGTCCCTGAAGAATAGGTTGTTTAATGTTTCTACTGAATTTATCATAAGATATTATTTGGTGTTTTGTATGGACAGGAAGGAATAGTAAAGACACTTTGAGTGTTTGTTTTTTTAGATATGAAGATGGAGCATCTACGGGATATAGAATTTCCCATGTATGATGTGAAACTTTTTGTAAATCTGTACATAAGCTCCCTATAATTAAGTTTTAGCCCACACTTCCGCCCTGGGAGCAGTGTGTGAGCATTACATGCGGCATTTCCTGTTTGTGTTACATATGGGGAAGCCCTCTACGACCCTCCAGAGGACCTCCTCCGACAGGAAGTAGTGGTCACTACTATCTCAGGGTCAGTCCTCATAAAGTACGTCACCCACCCAACAAGAAGATGGAAGATAGCCATGTTGTTTACTTACAGTCGGCCATTACATGAACCCCAGATTGTTTTATGTGTGAACAACGAGGTTTGATTTGTTGTTGGATAATGGAAGGGGAATTTGATTATTGTGGTTTCATGTGTGAGGTCCGCTGTGTTCTTTGGCCATCCAATCCTAATTGCCTTGATGTTTCATGTGTGAGCTGTTCCTGTTCCTAGCAAACCGGCGCTAAACAGTCAGCTGCTGAGGTGGGAATGATTTTTGGAGCATTTGTATCACCTCCTCCTGCCTGACAGGGCCAGAGTGCGAAAACATACACTGCTTCAAAGAGTACGAACAGTGGCTTCTCATGTTTACAGCTGTCACCTATCAACCCCCCCTTCTCCACCCTGTGTAACCACACACACTCACACTTGCTCGTAACTACTAAACAGCGGTGGTTTGGGGTGAATCCCGTCTTGTCAGAAGCTTCTTGTCTTCACACGTGTCTGTCTTTGTGTGTGTCTTATGTGTCATTTAGACGGTAAACCTTCTTGTGTTGGTCTCGGGGAGGTGGGGGCCCTGGAGCGTTCCCAACAGCAGTGCTTGTGGCAGGCTGTCCTGGTGCTGTGCCAGGTGGCTGAGAGCCAGCTTGTTTATAGGGCCCTGCCTGGATGGCGAATCTGTGGGACCGTTGGAAGATGGGAGCCTGTTTACATTCAAAGACGTGGTGTGACTCACTCTATAGACGGGGGGGGGAGGGAGAGAGAGGGAGAGAGGGAGAGAGAGAGAGAGAGAGAGGGAGAGGGCGAGGGAGAGAGGGAGAGAGCGATAGTGTGAGTGAGTTTACCGTTGGCTTCAGGGGAATCATTTTAGCATTGTTCCAGGGAGAGGAGGAGGAGGGGGGGGGGGGGGGGCACTCCGCCTCCTTCCTCCTCCCTCTGTGTCCTCTTTCTACGGTTACAGCCCAACTCTCCACTTAGTCATAGTGCTCTTCTTGGAAAAGGGAAGCCTTTGAACACTTGCTCTGGCTGTGTTTATGTTTGGATTCACAAAGGACAGAAGGTGATCCGCCGTGATCGAATTAATTACCCCCCACTGAATGTTAAGAAGAGGTTGCAGGGAGGGAAGGTAAGTCTCCTAACGCATTGAGACTACCTGTTTGACATTTTTTGATTAAGTCTACAGAGCCTCTGTGTTCTCTACTGCGTCACATGTGTCTCACTGAGGCCAGCCGCCAACTGTGTCCACGTGCGATAATGCCCACTTTAGACACACTCTTTTGGTTTTAAAAGGGCAAGTTTGTTGATCAGTCGAGGAATGAAAAGTCCTGATTGCAGGGGGAGATTATGAGGGGGCAGCCGACCAGAGCAGCGTGACCAGATTGTTTTACGTTGCTGGGATTAGCAGTGGGCCATTGGGCTTGAGGTTAGCCCAGCTGCTCAACCACAAGGAGAAGAATTAACCTATGGACCCGAGTGAAGATATTCTCAGCTGTGAATTACTACCATCCGGACTTCTCCCACATCAACCTCTTTTCATGTGGCCTGCTGGTTTACTGTCCAAATGTTGATTCAGATGGCCGACTTTTATGCCATGCGATGTAACCACCATTTGCTACTTCACAGGCATTTCAACTACCAGCAATCGTTTCACTACCCCGTGTATATTCTCCAGACCCAGTCCCACATGTCGGACGTGTGGATGAGCTTCAGTGAGATGTGCTGTGCTCAGTATTTTTAGGCACTTGGTTTGCACAACACACACTGGAGTTTTCATCTCAAGGGTTTGACAAGGCTTTTATGACTGCCAGACTAAAAATGGAGTTAAGTCTTTGGAGGTCAGTGAAATGTTTGGAGAAGAATTTGTGGATTGCTGCTGACTTTCCCAGCCCTGTCAGCTTTAGATTCTTTATAACAGATGAAATATAGCCAGTGCCTGTACATGATTGGATATGATAATAGTGCTTTTATGACACTGTCTATATATATATATAAATATAGCCAGTGCCTGTACATGATTGGATATGATAATAGTGCTTTTATGACACTGTCTATATATATATATAAATATAGCCAGTGCCTGTACATGATTGGATATGATAATAGTGCTTTTATGACACTGTCTATATATATATATAAATATAGCCAGTGCCTGTACATGATTGGATATGATAATAGTGCTTTTATGACACTGTC
>NW_022280031.1:13985297-13995653 GCF_004355925.1 Anarrhichthys ocellatus
GACAGTGTCATAAAAGCACTATTATCATATCCAATCATGTACAGGCACTGGCTATATTTCATCTGTTATAAAGAATCTAAAGCTGACAGGGCTGGGAAAGTCAGCAGCAATCCACAAATTCTTCTCCAAACATTTCACTGACCTCCAAAGACTTAACTCCATTTTTAGTATATATACGTATATATATATGTATATATACTTTGTTTGCTCTGATGTCAAATCTCATTCTGCTTGTGTTTTCTCTCTTTTTAGGGATGCCTCTCAAAGATGGCAGCCTGCACCTGGTTCTAAGGCAGCCATGCTGGTGAAGGTGAACAGCATGAGCCGTAGCCAGCCCATCCCAGGCCCGCAGCAGCAGCAGCAGCACCTCCAGCACAGTGCACATGGCAAAGCCAACACCTTCACCCTGCACCCATCCGGCAGCAAGCCCCAGGGGGGGCACTCAAACTCTACCCAGGGATATAAAACTGCCCCTTCTGGCAAAATGGCTGTCGACACACGTCAGGCCCATCACCTGAGAAAAGCCAGCAATGGCAGCTTCTGTATGGTGTCGTTAGACGGTAGCCAACCCAGTCCGCTCCTTCACAGGTCACAGACCAGCACACCGTGCCCCGTCTCTCCCCAGTATGGTTGCACTACCCCAATCTATGACGAGCCGGTTACAGAGTGTCCCATATATGATGAACCCCCGACAGACATGGAGGTAGAGGGGGCGCACCTGTACAACGGACACCCTCTGTCTCGCCTGACACCTACCCATAGCCTCCAGAAACCCAGACAGCTCCAGCACCCTGGTTCTTCTCATTCAGGGTCCAGACACAAGAGGAACCCCTCTGCCTCTGACTACAGCCCAGCTGGTCTGGAGTGCATCAAGCACATGATCAATGTGGACCCCAAACAGGGGCTGCTATCCGGCTCTCCTGTAACGACACGTACCCCTTCCCCTACCTCCAGGCAGGATCCTGTCTTGACCCAGCCTCAGCCACATCCCCAGCCCCAGGCCCACTCTTTGCCCCAGACTCGAGGCCCGTTGAGGGACAGAGAGCCAGGGACCCCGGGCCCAAGTACACTGGACAAGAAGCAGAACTGGCGGGTCCTTGAGGCCACTGTCCAGCGCGCCATGGAGGCACGACACAGCAGGCAAAGCAGCCAGGCCTCGCAGGACTTCCTCTCCTCAACCCCCACAGCAAACCCCACGGCAAACTATCAAGACTCCGGTTACTCCACCGGCCCCTCTCCAAGTCTGAGAAGGAAGAGCAGGAGGAGGGTGGGAGCCGGTGGTGGTGCTGCAGGAGGCAGGCCGGGCTCAGTGGGCAGCAGTGGGGAGCTGTGCGCCCTCAACGAGAGGCTCATGGCCGAGATGAGGGAGGTGGTGAGTCGCTCCAACACCATGAGGGAGGTGAGAGCCGGGCTGGACCCGGAAATGGGCGAGAGGGGGGTTGTCGTACCCCGGACGCGCTCCCCCGCCGACTCACTCAGGTGGTACGGAGGAGGCGGGTCGGCCAGCAGGTGCGCATCGCGGGAAGACCTCCCCGGGGCGCCCCGGTCTCTGAATAGGGTGGGCAACCACAGCAATCCGGCACTGACGCCTCTGGAGATACCGGGGAGGCAGAAAAGGACCTTTGAGAAGGTGGACACCTTGGAGATGAGTGTGGATAGCCAAGCCAGCCTGTCCTCGCCAGAGACCCCAGGGCCGCCCTCTCAGGTAACCCCTCCTGTTGTCCTGTGTGTGTGTGCGTGTGCGTGTGTGTGTGCGTGTGTGTGTAAGGCAAGCAGCGAGAAAATAAGTTGTTAATAAGTAGGAGAACACATCGTAGCTACTCCAATATTATGATACTTTCCCGGCTGATTAAGAGCTCAACTGTGACCGTGTTATTGTGTGGTCTGTTTACCTCAGCAGGTTTGCTCGGATTCTGCCTTGTTTGGTCTAGAAGTGCTCCGATTACTGATGTCGCTCCAGATTAGAGAAGAATTCAGTCTCAATGTGTCAAAGCATCTGCGTATTATGGGAATATTAAGCTGCTGCTTTTGTATTGTGTAATGTGTCTTGTTCTCAGAGAGCTGTTAAGCAGAAGAATGGACAGATTGTGTGACTGATCATAAATATCCCTTTTGACTACTGGGGCAGATCAGACAATACAACAGAGTTGGTTATAGTTTGACTAAACTACAAAGAGGGACACGTGGAGGTCACGGTTGACGGCTTATCTTCACGTCAAGGGTCCTCACTAAAGCGGCACATGATCAAAGATGGAAGAAAGGTTACATAAGTAGCAATAAGTGGAGCCAGTTTCAAGATCTGCTACTTCTAATCTCCAAATCCCCTCTTGTAGCAGAATCACACCCCATACAGCAATATTACATTGTTGTGTTGTTTTTAGAAGCGGCCCCACTTCACCTCTGCACCTATGATAATAAATGTTTAGTCCTCCAGGCAGCTGTGGGATGAGCACAGTAAGGCTAATCCGTCTCATTTAAAGAGAACACTGAGCATTTTGTGAGTGATGCCTTTTACGTTCCAAAACTTGAGTCCCTGAATGTCCCCAGGACAGTAGGCGGGCTGGGTACTGCTGACTAGAATGGCCACAGTCCCAGCATTACCTGTCATCCTCTTACCACCGTCCATCTGCCTTGCACTGCAGGTACTGTGTACTCGCATGCCAGCTCTGTGCTTTTGGCATCTGGGGCCCAGGCCAGAGAGATTCAGGACACGGCTTCCCTCGGTCAGGAAGGAGGGCTGCTGGGGCCCATATGGCCCAGGCTTGGCAGGGAGATGAGGAAGGAAGAGGAGGCAGGCTGGTACCACGGCGTATTGGTACCACTGTAGCTTAAGCATGTTAGACAACAGCCAAGGAGCACTGAGCGGGCCCCCTAAGTCTGTCCTGGAATGTTCTTCAGACCTGCTGTTATATCACACACACACTCGCTCACAGATTATGACTAGCTATGTATGAGCGGCTCTATATTTCCATATTTGAACATTCTGTTCTTGCTGAAAGACCTTTTGAACTAGCTTGTTCAAAGTATGCACTGAAACCGTCCATTTCCCCCCAAAAGAAACATGAATAATTCATGTTTTTTAAAGTTGTGAGCATTTTCCACTGTTTCACTGTCTCGGTTCATATTTTGACTAAATGACCATCCTGGGCTTTCACATCTGGAAGCTATCTGTTAAAGAGTGTAATTTACCAAAAATAGAAGTTTACATTCCCATTCCATAGTTAAACATGTGCTTTGTTGCGTTTGATCTTCTGGAGTTGACCTCTGTCACCCATTTTATAAAAACAAAAAACATGAAGTTTGTACGGCTGTAAAGACTCTCTGCCAAAGCCAAACCTCAAATCTGCTCCATTTCATTGAGAAACCAAAAAGTCCAGCTTGTCTTTCACTCGTGAGCTCCTCATTACATCAGGGTCTCATGGAAAAGACATGCCAAAGAGTTTGATGTCCCATTAGTAAAGTTGAGCTTTGATTCTGGCTGGGGTTTGGTGTTGTTCCTGGCTGTTTGCAGAGCATATCTGGGTTACTGTCTTCCTCTATTAAGGGAGTTTGAGGTGCTCCTCAGAGGCTTAAACTCCACCACAAGGGATCGCAGGGAGGTGTTGAGCATAGCGCTGGTTTTGCAGGGTAGGAGAGGTAAAGACTGTGACGCCGCTATCTGGTCACCTGCTCCTGAGGCCAGGGTTCATAAGGATTTGGGAACATTGTTGTTTTTCCAGTACAATTCTTTTCTGGCATCAGGAAATGAATGTGCCGCTCCGGCAACAATTCCCCCCTCGACCCCCAGCACTGCAGAGCAGAGCTCGGTAGGTGGAAGGCAGCGCAGCTCCGAGGGTGACGCAGTGAAGACTCTGCAGCTGCACACACACACACACACAGTTTGTACCTCTGCTGCACTCTTGCCCCCCCCTCCCGTCTCCTCTTCTTCTCTATCTCATGTCCACCTCTTGTCCCCCCTGCAGGAGGGCACCCTTGAACTGCAGGCTCAGTTGGAGAGCCGGAAGAAAGGCATGGTGGATGGGCGGACGGCTTCTCTGGGCCCTCACCGGCCTACCAGCCACGACAACAGGGAGGGAGGTGACGGGGCGGGAGGGAGAGCGAGCTCCTACCAGCTCTGCTACGCCACCCTGCGGCAGCCCCCGCCTCCCGACACGGGCATGGAGGACTGGGCCAGCAAGCACCTCAACATGCACACGCAAGGCCTGTTCCGCCGCCGCGTCTCCATCGCCAACATGCTGTCGTGGAACCGCGGCTCCATCAAAAAGCCCATGCTGGTCACCAGCAACCGCGCCGTCAGGAAGGAGGCCTGCGAGATGTTCAAGCTGGTGCAGGCCTACATGGGAGACAGGCCCTCGCGTCTGGACCGCCGCCACTGTGCCCTCCTCGTCATCACCAAGTGCTGGGACATGCCGGGGCTGCGGGACGAGCTGTACGTGCAGCTGGTGAGGCAGACCACGAGCAACGCCACCCCAAGGAGCTTGGCGGCGGGCTGGGAGCTGATGGCCGTCAGCTTGGCGTTCTTCGCCCCCTCTCCCAAGTTCCGCTGCTACCTGGAGGGCTACATCCAGAGACACACGGAGCCCACCAGCGACAAGAAATGTGAGTCTCAGACTGAGCAAGAGGGTGGGTCAACTTTCTTTCTTCTGTACCTCCCTGCGTTGTTTGATAGTCAGCATTGTTTGTGCAAGCCAGCGAGATTCACATTTAAATTGCATTTGCATTTTATTACCCTTTCCGTTTTGATTCAGAATTGTAATTTAATTGAGTTATTATGATCATGAGAGAAAGCACAGTATTGGTATTGACGAGCCCAATGATGTGATTGCGGCCTTGTGTTTGTCTAACTATCTATCTTGTGTTTTCTTCTGTTTCGTATAGTGACTCAGTTCATATTGGAGCAGCAGGAACTAAAGCTGAAGAAGAATTCAAAGTCCAGAAAGAAGAGGAAGCAGAGTACAGATGAGGAAGAAGGTAAATCGTTTGTTCATTTACTTGGTCGTCGGTACAAAATGTCACTTTAAGAACAACTGGATCCCATTTTTACAAGCGTATCTGTTTGACAGAGCACAAAGTAGGCAGGGGAGGAACTCCCAAAGATGTTTTTATACTTCTAGTCTAAGCCGTGGAAACCATTACAGATCTAAGGTATCGCTCCCTGTAGAGTGACCGCTGTAGAGTGGGATGGAAAATTCAACTCTGTGCAGTTTGTCAGATGAGTGCATGCTGATGTACTTGCAGACACAATGAATGGGTTTAACAGAAAGCTGAGCTGGAAAAAAAAAAAAAGAAATATGTAGGATGAGAATTTTTAGAACGTTCTCTGTGCACACAATGGATCACACTGTGAGTCATATTAGTGGCCTCTCTCTTGGCACTCGCATGTCCCACAGCCATTTAAAAGGATACCTACTTATCGGCCCGTGCGCTCATTAGAGCAGCCCACACTGCCAGCTCTGGTGGTGACGTCACCAGAGAGGAACCCAATCATCTCACTGCAGACACCACAGCAGTGGCCTCACACATTGTACTTCAGTGACTCAGACTCCAACTGACTAAGAGGTCAAAGAGAGAGCCCGCTGAACGTTTCTGACTAAGTCTGAAGGTCTTTTTTAGAGAAAGGAATCTTGATGAAAGCCAGCGAGAGGAAAAAAAAAAGAAAAAAGTCTTGCGTGTGCAAAAACAGCATAATGGGAGCTGCTGTTTGCTTGATGCATGGAGGAGCTGGGACACGTCCATTGTGTAGGACCAGAGTAATGAGCAGCTGTGAGCGGTAGGATTGGGAGTCACGTGGAGGCTTCTTTTCAGGACAGACCAGGTCTTGGCTTGGAAAAGGACTTCTTTGGGCTTGGGGCCCGGGAAAGCGCTGGCTTCGGCCTGCACTTGCTTTAGTGTAGACTTGTCTCATAAACAATCCCCGAGATGAGACTAAAGTTGTCTCGTCGACATCCTTTAATGGCTCTGTGTTGTTGTTGTTAAGTGCATGTGTCGACAGGTGTCATGCTGTTCTCAGCCTGGTACAGTACACTCAAGCTCCTAATGAGCTCCTATGTCTCTGGGGCATTGGTTGCCTGGTTGTTGTTGTTTTCATGCCGTCAAACCTGATGTAAATATAGACCACCGGTAGTGTTTGAACCCTCTCTCACTGCAGCAAAAGGACTCTGCACTCTTGCTTTTCTGCGAGTGGGTGTACAGCATCTTGTCTTGGGGGGGAAAAATAGCCCATCTTTGCCAAGATCAAGGTTTAATTAGACATACTTATAGTCAAACTCGGTCAGATTAGCAGCAGTTGTGACCGGGAGTCACCTGTTTGCCATAACTCTGGGACTGTAGAGAACATGATGGTGGAAAGTGTCTCATCTGTGTGGATTTTTTTACCACTGGCCCTGATTTAGGCAGCTGATACAGTGGAGAGTCTGGGAACGGGAACCCGTGTTACCACAGCAATGAAAGATTTTCATGTGTGCATACAATGACCCAACAATCAGGGTTTTCTGCCGGCTTTTTGCTTGTTTCAGAGCTAGAAGTGTACAGTATCTCGTAACTGTTTTAAGGAGAGATCAGGTCTCACGAAGGACACCGTCAACTCCGAAAAACCACGTCGTTCCTCTTCCGAAATAGATCCGGACCCCACAGCAGCTACAAAGGGCAGGTAGACAGCAGACAGGGAGCCTCTGCGCTTCTCGTTGTCCTCGGAGCACTTCATGTCTGTGTACGCTGATGAATCACCTGAGCGTTGGACGTGTAGGCCGGATCCTGTCTCTAAAGCTTTTGTTCAACAGCAGTAGTAAATCTTCCCTCAGCCTGACAGTTTAGCCGGGCCTGCTCTAATCCCCATATGCCAGAGTCACACCGTCAACATGCCTCTCCAGTTACCACCGCCTGTCTCTCGTACGCTGTGAGACATCTGTGGGAACCAAAAACACCGTTTTTTTTCCGTGTTTGTGAGAAAGAAGTTAAATAATTTATTATTGTGTGTGTTCAGTAATGCCTGATGCTTACGGGTGTTACATAGGGCGCTTTGAGGACATAACATAGTGTGCATAGTGTTTCTTGCGGACTCTGTTTTCAGTCTCGAATTTTCCTCCTCTGTCAACCTACAGGTCTGCCCATCAGCACATATTCCAAGTTCTGCTATCGGAAACTGCAGAAGGTGGCGATCACCGGAGGCAAAAAGGTAAGCCGAAAGAAATAAAGAAAGGGGAGTAAAATATAAAAACGTTCACATGATAAAAATAGGACGCATCAGATTGAAAGTTCGGCAACTGAGTCACCCTGGGTACCGTCACAGAGACGCATAATTACAGGCCCACTGACACAGTCACAGATACATAAACACAGACCCAGTCATAGTAGCGCACCTGCACACACAGTCATGATTAGTATCATAGTCCCTGACACAAACACACACTCACACACACGGGTAGTAAATCTCTCTCCTTTCCTTACCTCTCTCACCCCTCCAGGGTCTTCGTAAGCCCACTTTGGAGGAGATCGACCACAGTAGGCGGGCCATCGTCACGCCCTCCCTGTTTGGCAGTTCTCTGGAGGAGGTGATGGAGAGGCAGAGCGAGCTCTTCCCCGACAGGAAACTGCCCTGGGTGCAGGTTCAGCTTTCCCAGTATGTCCTGGCTCTGGGCGGGGCTCAGACGGAGGGCATCTTCAGGTAAGACGGGCTTTAGGTATGTTAGGTAACTCCTAACTTGCATGCCTCGACTTGAGCAACGTGAGAGAGGGGAGGAGTTAAGGAAATTAGACGGGGATCTATGTACTGTTTTGTGCTTTACTGTATGCATAGTGTGCATAAACAACTGTGCGTGTGGTCTCCTGTATCACTGTATTTCAGAGTGTGTACAGTACACACAGCAGACAGCAGAACAAACACAGCCCTGAGACCAGCACTGTTTCATTTGATACTTCATAATGTGTGTTTACGTTACCGCTTAAGCTTACAAGCACGTGGGAATTACACAGCCGTGTGTTTGTGAAGGGTTTTATCCAGCAAATATAACATCTTGACTTGTTTAGAGAAGTGTCGGATCTCCCTGTGAAACTCACAGCTCCTACACAGGGACTGTTCTGAGCGGCGCGTGTTATGCTGATTCTAGTTTTCTGTTTCGTTCCAAAGAAGTACTGCAAGAACAGAGTACTTTTAGCCACCAGGGCACATTTGAAGCCAATCGGGTGTGCATGAGTAACGGATTTGCAAAAAAGGGCACGGAGAAGCTGTGACGATGGAAGTAGAGGTCCCTCTTGTGGCCACTGAGTGTAACTGTTTTTTTTAATACATTTTCAGAGTGCCGGGAGACATTGATGAAGTGAATGCGCTGAAGCTCCAAGTAGACCAGTGGAGGATCCCAGAGAATCTCTCTGATCCCAACGTTCCTGGTGAGGAAGGATGTATTTGGCTTGTTTGTTATTGTGCGTCTGTGTTAGGGCTGCACAATATGAGGAACATATGCCAATACTTTGTTGAATATCATGACGACAATATTAAGGTGTACTCAGTTCTGCCTTTCTGCTGATTGAGCACAAAAGGCAGCAATTTAAAAAAAAAAAGAAAGAAAGTTAATGCAGTTTTCTACGGATACTATTTTTCAACTAGCTCCCAAAAATCCCTGAACAATATCGCAGTCTTTCACAATGTGTTTATCGAGTACCTTTTGTCTTGTTCAGCCTCTCTGATGAAGCTGTGGTATCGGGAGCTGGAGGAGCCTCTCATCCCCATGAACTTCTACAAGCAGTGCGTCAGCAACTGTGACGACCCAGCGGCGGCCATCGCTGTGGTTCAGTCCCTGCCGGAGCTCAACAGGCTGGTGCTCTGCTACTTCATCCACTTCCTGCAGGTAAACCACCATGTTGACAAAGATTTATGCGCACAGCCCATAATTTACCCCAACCAGGGTCCATATTCCACATTTTGCACCTGTCGTTTTCTTTTGTTTCCATCTTTAGTTTATTTTAATGAAGACGCACCATGTTACCTTTTCTCACACACACACACACACACACACACACACACACACACAGCTATTTGTAATATTATATTCAGCTCTGAAAGAAAGGTCATTATTGCCAACGAAAACAAAAAAATAAAATACTTCAGGAACTAAAATTGAATAAACAAATCAACTAAAACCTAATGAAACATGAAAATCAGGATTAAAACTCGAGGTCGAATGATTTTAGTTTTGTCTTTTTTAAAGTGAAAACCCACAACTTTTTAAACCCCCCCCCCCCACCACACACCGGTGTTTCCAACTGGCATTATTGTTTGTTGGCACCGCTGTTGCGAATACAACCAGCTGGATTTCTGTTTTCCTCCGAGCCGAGCAATTACCACCAACACAGGACACACTTTATTTCCACAGTTTGTTCCACCGTCCGTCATTTCCGCTCCTGGAGAAAGTAACGGCCAAGAACCTACATTGGTACTTTTAGGTGACCGGGGATATCTACTGTGAATTCCTTTTGAGTACGATGTTGTTGTGTACTTCAGTCTTTTACCCTGAAAATGTATTACTCCTACAGACATATTAAAACTAAACTTCAACTCAAGCTTTTAAACCGATTTTAAAAACAGGAATATATTTGAGCTCTTAACTGATTGTGACTCATCCATTGTTCGCTGAAGATCAGAGGTCGGCCTGTGCACTCAGCCTCGCTCATTGCTGTCTCGTCTCTCTCTCTCTCTCTCTCTCTCTCTCTCCCTCCGTCCTGATTATCTCCAGGTGTTCGCTCAGCCGTCCAACGTGGCTGTGACCAAGATGGATGTGAACAACCTGGCCATGGTGATGGCGCCCAACTGCCTTCGGTGCCAATCCGACGACCCGCGGATCATCTTCGAGAACACGCGCAAGGAGATGTCCTTTCTGAGAATGCTGATCGTTCACCTGGAGACGGGTTTCATCGAAGGGGTGGTGTAGCATCTCCAGTTACACATTTACAATCATGCGCAAACACTGTTTCGTTTCAGACCACACTGGAAACTCTCTGGGTGAGATATTACAACACTAGCACTGTGAAAACAGCTCAGACTTTGGACCGCTTGTTCTCGCTTTAGCTTTCTCACTGAGAGACAAATCACATCACCTTTTAGGTTTTCACTGTGTTTCTTTGATACTAAAATCAACAGCGACGGCTTTAAAGTGTAAGCACTGCACGTGAAAACAGATTTACTCTGAATGGGTAGTGCTACAGTTTCACAGGACAACTGGGCGGTGAAAAGTGAGAGTCTTAGAGTATTTTCTTCCGAAGTAATCGCATTCACAATAAACCTAAACACGGCAGTGTTGACATTCTGGTTTCATTCGTGTGTGTGTGTGTGTGTGTGTGTGTGTGTGTGTGTGTGTGTGTGTG
>NW_022280031.1:13995663-14015928 GCF_004355925.1 Anarrhichthys ocellatus
TGTGTGTGTGTGTGTGTGTGTGTGTGTGTGTGTGTGTGTGTGTGTGTAAGAAAGACACAGCCTCCCTTAATCATGTACAGAAAAATTTAAAATATGAAAAAAGTAAAAACTCTTGTAATGGTGTCTTATTAATAAGCTTGTGCTGTTTCGAGTAGTCGTGCTGATGGCTGGCCTCCTCGTATTTCATTTTACGAGGCACAAGAAGCCGCTCTGAGCACTGAGCCTTCATTTCAAAGCACAAACTGGAAGGATGTGCAGAAAAGCTCTTTGTACCGGCTATTTCCTAAGAAAATAATCTTGGAAGTGCTTTGATTTTACAACTCTAAACACTCGAGTGAAGAGTGTTGTGATTACAGTTCATGTCATAGCGATGTGGGAGGTTGGTAATTCAACTGACGATACTCTTTCTCTGTTATCTATATATAAAAAAAAACATCTTTCAATTGGATTAGTGTTCTGTTTTGTTTGCGGTCTGTATGTGTTTTGGCTCAGGTCTTCTAATAAAACGGGTGTTGGATGTGATAACTGTACATGTTCTCCCTCACAGACTGAACATTGAATCTACCACAAACCCCGATACTAACAATGGAGTCTCGTTCAACTGTCGAGCACTACGAGAATGTAGATTAAGTTTTTTGTGTCCGTTCTCAGGCTTTGCCTATATGTAAATAAATTATCTGTGTAAATAGTATTAACTCTCCTTAAGTGTATTCTAATGATCCAGGTTAAGGGTGAACTTAAACGTCGCTGTAATTTTTTTTGTAATTAACTGTTAATTTCTCTGCTGTAACAGCCTGCCTTTTGAACATAGGACGGATTCAAACCACTCTGTGTGTGTGCACGTGTGTGTGTGTGTGTATATGTGTGTTTGCATACATTCTTGTTATAATATGGAATGACTGTCCATAAATAAAGATCTGTTCAATTGTAGATCGGATGCCTTGTGTTTATTTTGATAGTGGTTTGCAGAGAGGAGAGAGTGCAGGATCTCTAGAGAACATTTCATCTGCCTCTTGTGAAGAATTTATTCTGAATTAAAGTATTTCTTCATGAATTAAATGACAAAAAATGCGAAATAAAGCTTGAAAAAATGCACAAAAATGTAGGATATTCTCCTGACCGTCTACAACAGTGAGATCATCTGGATTTGGTCTTAAATACTTGCAGGTGACAGTGATATTTTAAAGAATTCTTATTTTTACCTCGGAGCATTGTTGAGGTTAATTTAATTGGGATCTTTTATTCATTTCAGTTGGAATTTAATAATATTTAAACAGTATTTGTGAATTAACACCTGAAATGTGGGCTCATTAAAAGGCTAAACTAATTGATTATTACATAAGTTGTTTTAATGAATTATATAAACAGTCTAAGGTGTCAAATTCACAAAATAACATTTCATGTATTCCTTAATTTGGATCTTGAAGGACCTTACCTATCAATCAAGGTGAACGCTCAAAGGTTTGTAAATGTACATGTATATTTATAACATGCACGGTTTAAATCTATTGATGAGGTAAACATACCCACTGACATTATTAGTGGGTAAATAAATGGAGTATTCATTCTAAAAATGAAAAGGCAGTTACCCTTTGCATTCGTCAATCCACCAGCTTCTCTCAGAAAGGCCTGTTGAAAGTTACGCAATCAGACACAGAGAATAAGGAGCCATTGGTCTCATTTGTTTTGATACAGCTAAAGAAGGAATCTCATATCAGCTTTAGACGCACGCCATTCAGAAGGTTTTAAAGTCTATTTGTCCAAAGTTATGAAACTCTTATTCCTTTGTAGCTGTGACTGCACAGACGAAAGGTTTTGGCAAACAGATACAAGCCTCGCCCCATCCTGTCACACAGCATCACCCTCACACTCAACTGATTTGTCCTCTCATGCACATCACTGCACAAAAATCACTGTCACCTGCGTCATCTGCCACTCTCTCTGTAATCATGTATACCTGTCCGGCACTGGTGAGAAGCTCGGTCGGCAACAGAGAAAGAGGACCTCTGGCCTCAGCCTGCGAGACTTTTAGTTGTTAAAGATAAAATAAAACAAATGACAGCCTCTTTCAAAAAGCACATTCAGTGACAGAAGTCATGAAAATAGCAGTTTTTATTTTCAAATCGTCCTCGACTGCAAAAAACATCAGCTTTACTTTCATTATTGTGTTTATATGAACTATGGTTTCACCACAGTGTGTTTCGTTGAGTTTATAGTGTCACAGTGTAGTTGTATCACATGTGTAAATAGTAAACCATACGTGTTGTACTTACTTTTTAATGTACCACAAGTAGATAGAGCGACAGAGGGAAACTCACCCACTAAATTGAGTTTAGCTTGGTCACCCTCCACTCCTGTAAATAAACAACAGTTACTCTGTGTGGACGATGGGTGGCGGTATGCGCCCAGAGATATTTAAATGAGAACCTGAATAATAACTTGCTCAGTGCCTTTCCTGACGTATTGGATCCAAATGCATTAAAAGACTACCAAGTTATAATAATGGCCTCCATTTGATTAATGTTGAGAATATTATTTGGTGTCAAAACACGTCCAAAAAGCTTGATTTGTTAATTTTAGATCCATTTATAAAGTATTTAAAGTGGACATAAAGATGTTAACATGCTAATGACAATATACAAACATGGCTTTTTTAAGAGCAACACAATTTTGCTTTTGTTATTTTAGGTGATAAATGCTTGAAGGCCATGGTTGTTGGCGCATGCGCAATGTAGTGCCACATTGCCCGCGCGGGTGGTGAATGCAACTGGGAGAAATTCAACTGCGTGATCTGGAAGGAGACAGGCGGAGGCGGCGGGACCTGCACTTTGGAGGTGATTACACGGCAGATTTTATACCCAACCGGACAAAGAGTGACTGGAGAACAGGTAAGGAGCCCGTACCGAGTTCACAATCCCTAAACCGAGACCGAGGCGGGTTTGGGGGATGCGTCAACGGGTTTTTAGATGGTGTAGGTGCCGCATGTCGGCTTCTTGAGTTCAAAACAAACGTGACGAAGTAGCTAATAAAGCGTAACGTTTAAACATGGCGTTGTTATGTTCGTGTTGTTGTTGTCTCTTGTGTCGTGTCTGTTTCCCCACTTTGTGCTTTTTGAATGGCTAGAGTGGGTTTCTTGAGTTGGGGGGGGGGAGTTTATAATGCTTTGCATTTCCACGCCGCGCGTTCACAGCGCGAAAAAAGTATGACAAAGTAGGCCCTAGCGCGAGGCCCCGAAGAGCTCTCTCCGTGAGTGACCTGCTGCTCAGCCAATCAGATGCGAGTATTCCGCCCACATCAGAATCTTTCCGCCAGTCACGTTCGCCCAAAGCGCTGACGTAGGCGATGGTTTCCTCTCTCGCGCTACGCCCACTGATTATAAAAGGCTGGACAATAAAGTGGTTAAAGCAGCAGACGTCGTGAACAGTTTAATATATGGACGAACATGTTGTATTATGTTAAATGTACAGTTAATACAATTAAAAAAAATAATAAAAATGACGCGAGATGCTGTCCTCTCAATTTTTTGTAACAGTAGAATATAAACCTAAGATTAAATGAATCTTTGCAAAATATTATTGGTGTAACATTTAAATTAATCCGTTTCCTGCTTCGTGATCGTGCCATCACAAAATCTCGGTCTGTGTCGCTATCGTCTCTTGTCTGGGTTTCTTTGTGCAGGCCCATTAAAACGCACCTTTTTATATTTCACACACACTATATTTAAACTGAATAGCATATTATGTTTGCTCTCAGATAACGCGGGAGGTGTGTGTGACTTGTCGCAGACGGAGAGCCATTAGGGTCTTTTTCCACCGTCTTCTATTGTGTCTGTATGCGTGAAATCGGCTGACCAGAAAACACGTGGGCCGAGCAGTGCGAAGATATCCGGTTTGAACGCCAATAGCTCCAGACTGCCTCCGCGATGGGGAACCGAGTCGGCTGTAACGCGGAGAACAGTAAGACGATTCTAATATATATATCATATATAGTGTAAACCTGTTTAATAAAGGGCGCCGATATCGCCCCTCCGTACTGCCTGACAAAGGAGGCGATGTTATCCGGACGGAGTTGACGTTTTCTAGGCGAGACCGATACGATTAACCGCCTCCACCAAGCCATAGATATTCAGCAGCAGGACCCGCAGTCTGCATGTGTGATGAGACGTTGTTCGATGAGACAATGACCCAATTTACCACCAAATATACTGTTCATCTGACTGAGTATAGGCTTGGTGCATTACTGCCTGATGACTGGACCAATGGGGGCTTACAGGAGGAAGTGAAAGCAAGTTCTTGTAGTCGTTCTTCTTGATATAGGGCCTGAAATAATAAAGAATACTCCGATATTGTTCATTTATGATAAAGATGCTCTGAGGAACCTGTGTGAGGTCGTGATTAGACACCCCCTGCTGTCTCAAACCACTGGAACATCTGGTATTAGTTACACATTTCATCACCATTTGAGGTACATGGCTCACCGTGATTATGTCACTTTCTTTTATCCCCACTGCGTTTTTCAATTTGTTTTAAAACGTGTGTAGATGCAGTGTGTGGTTAGATTGGTAATATGTTTTTTTCTCCCGAGTCTGAACTGCATCATTGTTCATACAGTGGGTGGGCCACACCAAAGATTGCTACTATGGTGCAAAGCTGTGATTTGGTAAAATAATTCTTAGCGACGAGCCAAGAGAGAGACGAGGCCGATTGCAGGATAGTCTGTGAAGGCCTTGATAGTCGAGTGTGTTGTGTGCTTGGGTTCGGCACAATGTGTGTTTCTCAGTAGTTGTACACAAAGTCATAGGAGGTTGAGATATGATTGGTATGTTTATTGGTTAATGTGTGTGTGTGTGTGTGTGTGGTGTGTGTGTACAGGAAGGGAGCCTTGATGTGGGCAGTATGAGTAAGACACCCCCTAACAGAAGAGGGATATCTTTTGAGGTGGGAGCTCAGCTTGAGGCCAGAGACACCCTCAAAAACTGGTGAGTCATGGCCTCGCTCATTCCTCCCCCATCCCTGTGACCGTTCACTTCCCCTCACTCTCACCCTCCCCCTCATAAATTCTCATTCTCTCCATTTTTTGGGGCCCGGGTTCAGCCATTGTGTACGTCCCACCAAAACGTTGAAAAAAGAAGGAAGCCAGTAAAAAGCAGTGAAGGCAATGAAATAATCTGTGACTGTTAAATCGTATTATAAATCATGATGATGGTTTTAATATGCTAAAGATAGAAATGAAGATCGTCATTGTGACATTGTTTTAAAGCAAACCATGTGAATTTGGTGTCAAAAGCACAATAATGTGAGCAGTGTTTTGGAAAGACCTCTCAGCAGTCTTTTTGACGGACAGACACAAAACATACAGTTGATATTGGTCCTATTCAACTCCTGGCTGTACCGAAAAACATTATACTAGCGTGTCCATTCGCACACCTCACTCCTCTCATGATTCTTTATGTTTTTGACATTTTCTAGATTGACTAATCTCTCCTGACCTCTATTATATGTTTAAAAAGGATAAGGAACTTGAAAACCTCTCCCCCGTCCCATCACACATCATTGAGTTTCTTTTTGTCGCGTAGGTATGCTGCCAACATAGAGAAGGTCGACATCAAAGAGGAGAAAGTACTTATCCATTACCGCCAGTGGAGCCACCGGTACGACGAGTGGTTTGACTGGACTAGTCCGTACCTGAGGCCCGTGGAGAGGGTTCAGCTGCGGCGGCAGGGCCTGAACGACGACGCTCCCGAACCTGTAAGCATTCAGCGCTTCTCCTGCCAGCTTTGGCCTCCGTTACATAAAGAAATTATACATTCTGCCTTATTTATTGGTTATGTTGTGTTCCTCTCGCCTTTGTTTGTTGTGTATATCTGCATTGAGGGGTTCTTAAGCTTTATCTTTTCTCCAAAAGCTGAAACATGATACTGGGGTTTTATTTGCATAAGCTAAATGGATATCTGTTACTTTTACCCGCCAGTAAAAATTGTACCACTATGCCGTTTTAATAAAGTGCTGGTTTTGTTACTATTTACCAGCTCCAGTATGTCCCTGACCGAGTGTCTCCGTTCTCCTTCCAGGACTTTCAGGTGAATGACAAGGTCCTGGCTAGCTGGTCCGACTGCCGCTTCTACCCCGCTAAGGTCATTTCTGTCAACAAAGATGGTGGGTACCAATAACTTCTATCTATCTTAAAACAGTTTAAATATATGGAGACATAGTACTTCAGGTTAAGATCTTTTTTGGAGGACGATAACACTTTTCCTCTTGTTATTCAAGCTGTGTGCTTACAGTACAAGATTGTGCAATATGGCGCACATGGTAGACAGACATGTTTATAGTTTCACTTTTGTTTTTAAAAAGGAAGCTGTGGCTTTCAATAGTGTCTGATGCACAAGTACAAAACTCACACAAACAACAGAGATAACTGTTTAATGGGCTACTTGACTGGCTGGCTCTGGTGTAAAACATGTTCTCCTTTGTCCCCCTCAGCGTCCTACACTGTGAAGTTCTACGATGGTGTAATCCAGACAGTGAAGGGGATACACGTGAAGCCATTTATTAAAGAGGTACATGTAAGAAGTGAGCATAAACGTCTGTAAAAAGTGCCATTTTCTGCTCGTTTTCCTCAACTTCCTCTCTGTCCTGCCTCCAAATAGAGAGGTGGTGTTGGTGGAGCAGGGAAGTCTCGGTCCTCTGAAAGGAACATGGTTAGGAGGGCCCCGAACCGCAGGGACCGGAGGCCCCAGGAGAACGGAGGCCCCAAGAACAAGCGGCCCAGACGCAGCACGTCCGACCAGGAGGAGGACAGCAACAGCGAGGACGAGGAGCGGGACGAGGGGATGGTCAACGAGAAGAACAAGAAAACAAACGGTGAGGTCGAGGCCGCGCCCGCTATCAAACAGGAAGAGGAAATAAAAGAGGAAGCAGACCAGAACAAGGCCGGGGGTGTAGAAAAGGGAACAGGACTCACAAACGGGGTGACGGTGAAAGAAGAAGAAGAAGAAGATGAGCGTAGCGAGGACAGGTGTCACGTAAACGGAGAGGTGAAAAAGGAAGAGGTGGAAACGGAACCGAGTGGAACAAAGCCACACACGGAGTCGCCCACGCAGACATCGGCACAGATGGAGCAGGTGCCTGTCCCTATGACAACCACAGAGTCCAATGGAGACCCGGAGCAGAAGCCGAATGTCCAATCGGAAAACGCTCAGCCGGCAGCGGATGTGCCGCCTCCCCAGCCTGTGAAACGTAAGTGTTGATGAAGTCGATTAGCAGACGATTCATTGGATCTGTAGAGTTGTGAAAACGGGCATATTTGAAGGCGTAAGCGAATAAAACAAGTCTCCTTTCTTTTGCCTTTCGGTAGCGGTAAGAAAACAGGGTTTCCACAACCCCAACAGATTCAGCAGGGAGCCATGTGAGTACAACGCAGAACCTATCGCACACATACAGCCATCACTGCCATTCTTTGATGTACTTTATTCACTTCATGTCGCTCCTTGTTTCAGTGTACCGAGTCATCAAAAACCAACCTCCCCCCGTCTTGTCCATCAACCTCGACCACAACCCGTTTAAGTGCAGCGCTCCCGGCTGCACGAAGTCATTCCGAAAGGCCAAGCTGCTGCACTACCACATGAAATATTACCACGGCGAGGAGCAGCCTCTGGAGGGGGTCCAGACCCGGGCCTCCGAGAAGCAGGCCGCCCCCCCCACCGGGTTGGACGGCCCGAAAAGAAGGAGAACCATCTCTGCCTCTATGCGTGAGCTCCTCTCTAGTTTCACCTCTGTCCTGATTGAAATAACAGAAATGCTGAATCATGACATGCTTTAATTGATGAGCATCATTTTCTTAATAAACAAGGCTGCGTTGTAAATATTGCGCTTCCAGCCACGCGATATATAGATCAGGGTTTTTGGGCTTTTTCTTTGATGTTTTTTTCTTTTCTTTTCCTCAGACTCTGTTGGGCCGGCCACAGCTCCCCGCGGTGAGGTGAAAACTGCAGGCAGGCGCACATCCGCCCCTCCTGCAGTCAACACCCAGGGCCACCAGCAGAGGGCGCTGTTGAGGGAGAAGAGCAAGGAGAACCAGCTGGACAGGAACGGATGCCAGCAGCAGGACAAAGACTCGGACAGGGGTGGCTTTGACGTTGGTAGGTGTCGTGCAGTACGAGTGGAGAGAATGAATTGTGATTACTGTGCACACGCGAGGCTTTAACTCTTGCCACCTAACGGTCCCCAGGGTCGGTAAAAGACAAACTGAAGGAGAAACCGAAACAGAAGGACTTCCTCCGCATTAAACTAAAGAAGAAGAAGAAGAAAAAGAAGTCCAAGTCCGGTAAGAACGGGTTCCCCGGCGTCGGGCCTCCTCTCATATCTGCTGCTCTGCATGTGCACCCACTGTGACTCTCCTGCAAAGCATTGAGCACTCCTCCATTCACTCCTCTTTGGTGTGCTGGCTGAGCCTTGAGTGTGTGGGAGAAGTGTTGCATCTGTCGCTGGCCTCTTGTCACTCAAACCGAACGCTCCAACTCGTTCCTTTAACGTCGGGGCTTCTCGCTTTTGCTCTCGTATATACGACGACGCGGCTGCGGATGAAAAGCCAGATTTAGTTGTGATATTGCCTAATCCACACACAAATCAAACACCGTTCTCTCTAGTCCTAGTTGGCATTCACATGTAGGTACAGTAGCTTTGGCAGATAATGCCAGTTAAAAATTAAAATGCCTGGAAGACGGGCCGCTATTGATTTTTGTCCCCGACTGTTCTCGAGTCTATTATTTGTCCATGTTTGTTTTGCCACAGTTTGTCGTCCCCCTCCCCCTCCCCCTCCCCCTGATGGCCGTTTGTTAAGCATTTCCAAAGTTGACATTTTGTTCTGCATCTGCTTCCCCTCCCCCTCCCCTCCCCTCCCCTTCCCTGTATTGACAGACTACACAGGTAGTGAGGAGAATATTGACATCTCAGTATTGGGTCTTCAGTCCAAATTGAATTTGCCACTCAAATTCCCCCCCTCACACAATCACAAGCCTGAGGCCTACGGCAGCAGGCCCGGATACAGCTGCTCACAGCAGATACATGTGGATGGTGGGTATCTGTGTGTGTGTGTGTGTGTGTGTGTGTGTGTGTGTGTGTGTGTGTGTACTGCACATGGCTTCCTCTCCCCTCGATTCCTCTATTCCCTCTGGATTCAGTCCATCATGTTGTTCTAGTCTGATGTGCCTGTTATGTGTCCAAATGTTACTCATAACAACACATCATGACCTGCAGAGTGAAACTAGCTGGTGCTGCAGATCAAATCAATACTTTTTAAACGCTTGCTTGATTGAATCCTGAGCTGTTCTTTGCTGCTACGGCTTGCTTCGTTAAAACACACACAATGCGACACGTTTTGAATCGGATAAAGAACATGCATTTAGCTAAATCGTGTCATTCTCGTAACAATGAAACAATATGCGTGTTTGTTCCTGTTACGGTAGATGAGGACAGCATCAGTGACTGGTCCACTGACAGCTGTGGGTGGAGCGACGATGACTTCGGGGTGGATTTGGACGTCACCACGCCTCCCCTGAGCGTGGACTCCGGGGCCGTGGACACAAGTGACCAAGAGATCGTGCGATGTATCTGTGAGGTGGAGGAAGAGAATGACTTCATGATCCAGGTGAGTCTATTTTTAAAGCATTGAAAGCTCTTTTTGTGTTAGTCTTAGGGTTGCATTTCTATAAAACTTGCGTGTCCTTCCCTCAGTGTGAAGATTGTTTGTGCTGGCAACACGGCACCTGCATGGGCCTGCTGGAAGACAATGTTCCAGACCGATACACCTGCCACATCTGTAGAGACCCACCAGGTGAGGGGGGGGGGGGCGACGACGACGACACATCACCACCTTTTAGCTTTAAAGTATACATAATTCAAATGTGTTGACATCAGATCATCTGTTTGGCTGGTCTGGTAGAGAGCACTGCAGGCTTCCTCCTCCTAACGAAGCATCATCTGCCATCTAGTGGACAATAAGAATAATGACAGTGTAGGAGAGCGAGCTGCTATTCATGACCGGAGCAACACATCGCCTATAAAACCGAGAAATGTTGACCGACTCAGCACTGGGCTTGTTCTTATTGCTGATTGGACTAATGTTCTCTGCCTTACATAAGAGTAGTTAATGTTAATGGGAATGATTTGGGTTGTGATATTAAAGATAAGCTCATAATGTTGAACTGAACATGATGTGATATAATCTCACCCAGCACAGACACACACACGTTTAACAGGGAGCCGTTGTTTGAACGGAGGAGACATTACTCTTCAATAGATTTTTTTTTTCAAGTTTAAATAAACTCTTAAAACTATTTTAGACTTGTATATTTAACTCTACTGCAGAGAGCTTCAAGGTTTGATCATTTCAAAGCTCAGCCAAGCCTCAGGATGACTATTCAAAACCTTTGATCCAAATGAAATTGCTCTTGATCGCTTTACTTACTAGTGCATTTTGCAATTCAGTCATAGCATTTGATAAACATTTGCAATGTGTTCGTTATTTCCAGGTCAGAGGCAGAGTCTGCGCTACTGGTACGACCGTGAGTGGTTGAGCAGCGGTCACATGTACGGCTTGTCCTTCCTGGATGAGAACTACTCTCACCAAAACGCCAAGAAGATCACCACCACCCACCAGCTGCTGGGAGACGTGCACCACGTGGTCGAGATTCTCAACGGGCTGCAGCTCAAGATGAGCATCCTACAGTGAGTACAGCAGGAAGACACTCACAGTACATGTGGATCATGACAGAAATGATTGTTTTCTCGCCCGGTTTCTATTAAACATTCATTATTTACTCGTTTTATTTTAATCTTTCCTTTTGGCTTTTCAGTAGCAATACCCACCCAGACCTGCAGCTGTGGCGGCAGCCCTGGAAGCACTTGGAGCGGTCGCGGACCGCCTCGGACTCGTGGCGCGGCAGTGACGCCGCTCCATCTCCCGCGACTCCCGACGAGGACATGAGCCGAGGGGAAATTCTAATGTCCAATGCTCTGGAGAAGCTGAGCAGGGCGGCCACAGCCGCCACCACCTCCTCGTCCGGCTCCTCCTTCCCCTTCCCGTCCTTCCAGGACTCGTACATTATCAGCGAACATTGCTACCAGAAGCCGAGGGCGTATTACCCGGCGGTGGAGCAGAGGCTGGTGGTGGAGACCCGACAGGGCTCTGAGCTGGAGGACAGCATGAGGAGCACGGAGGAGCTGTTGGAGCGGGAGCAGCGCTACGGAAGCCTGCTGGAGACAGACAAGCCCAAATCAACTGGCACCAATTACAAGGTTAGGACTTGTTCCACAAAGTGCAGTCTGTGTGGTCACTATAGACGAGTGAAATGAGCTCACACATTCTGTAGAATGTTACATTAGATGCAGGTAAGTGACAGTGACATTACAGCTGAGTCACTCCAGCGATTCAAGGTTTTGTCTGACCACCAATCTTTAAATCTTTTTGGTTGTTTTGTCCCTTGTGTGTTTGTATAAAGAGGTCTAAACCTGCTTGTTGTGAAAAATCTTGTCTTGACGATTTCCCCTGAACGCCTCCAGGCTTCGATGGGTGGCTCTTGGTCCCAGGCTGAGACGAGGGAGGAGGGAGGACGAGGTCCCGGAGAGGCTTCCGATAACAGCAGGCAGCATCAACAGAGGCAGATCAACCTGCTGGACCACATAGACTCGGTCCAGGATGAGGTCTCGCACCGGATGGACTTCATTGAGAGGGAGCTGGACGGTAAGACCTATGGAGGCGTTGACCTGGTCTCTTTAACAGGGCATGAAACTTTGAGCCTAGATGTAAATAAATGTTGAAGATGACGCCTAAAAGGCTTTAACAAGGTTCGTCATTCCTGACTAACACAGTGTTGAGAACTGGGTCAGGCACACATGTACAATTTAAGAAGCACTCAGAGTTGAGCCCTCAATAAAGACACATTTGCTTTTGATGATTCATGATATTATTCAACAGCTCAGAGCACATTGTCAGGCACTAGTGGTTGAGAGGATTGCATCAAAGCCAGCATAATGAAACACTCCCAATGCGGTGTGTCTTTAAGAACAGGATAGTGTTTGTGTGTCACCATGGGCTCTGCTAACCTCTGGTTCTTCTGCCCCCCCCTCAGTGCTGGAGAGCTGGCTGGACTACACCGGGGAGCTGGAGCCTCCTGAACCTTTGGCCCGTCTGCCTCAGCTCAAACAACGCATGAAGCGGCTGCTGACACAGCTGGGAAAGGTGCAGCAGATCGCCCTGTTCAGCTCCACATGAGGGCGCCAGAGAACAGCGTCAGTCAGTCAGTCAGTCGGTCGGGCGGTCGGTCAGTCGGTCGGTCCCCACACGGCATGCAGGAGCAGTGCAGCGGAGGAAAGCCCACTGGTCTCTGGCTGCAAAGATAACGACGATTAGTGCAAGGCTTGGATTGTTCCGCACATTCTCTGTGACCAGACTTAAGAAAAAAAAAGGTTCTGTGTGGTGTAATCCGATGCTGCAGCCAGCCAGTGTCATATATTAACGTTTTATATGAACATGTAATGGAAAGCCGGCATCATAAATCAGGACGAAACACAAAAAGTAACCTCGTAAACGCAGGAGAAACTCCTCCGGACCAGATTCCACTTCTATGGTTCCCATGCAACTCTAAACCTAATGAATGCCTTTTTGTCTGAGCTACTGCTTAATGTTGCCCTGTCTCTCTCTCGCTCTCTCTCTCTCTCTCTCTCTCTCTCTCTCTCTCTCTCAGTATTCTCTCTCAGTACACTCTCAGCGCTTTACACGCAGAAGCTTTATATTTTCAAATTGCAATTCAGTTCTTTGCAATAGTTTTCAAATGCTCACTGTTTGTTTTTTTTGCATCAACAATGTCCCAAAGTTCCATTTTGGTCACCCGCCACGTCATACTGCATTAAAACTCTTTGCTGCAGGTGTGGACAGACAGTAACTTGAAGACACTGAAACAAGCTGTCTCTACAAATAATTAGTTCTGCTTTTGATCTACTCAAGGAGTTTGGTTTTTTAACTACACTGTGAAGTTATTTTTGTCTGGAATCAAAGGCATCTTATTGTTTTCTGTTTTTAGAGACGTAACAAGTGTGATTTCTGTTCCGTCTGAAACGGTAATGCTTCTTCTTTTCTAACGGTCTTCTCACGGGTGTTACGGTTTTATAAGTTAATCTCTGTGTTTGTTAGTTACTGCATCCTTTACTTCAGTTTAGCATCGCTGACCCACGATTCACTGAAACCTGTAACGTGGACGTGTCTTTTCTTCAGCTAGCATCTTGTGCTTTGACAAATACTACTATGAAGACATGCAAAGTTTTCTTTTCCGTTTCGTCCGTTTATTTACAGTATTTGGCTTGTTTGTAAATATGTTATTCAAAGAAATGTGCTCTTCTTTATTGAAAACATCCTCCAAATCCATTTATTGTATGCTACTGTACTGTAAGTGTGTGGCTTAGAAGCAGGGAAATGTCAAAAACAATGCAAACAGATCTGTTGGTACATAAATAAACTATCATTCTTATTAATCACCACGGGCATATTCTTGGCGTTTTTCAAAAAGTTTGAAGATTTCCTCCTCGTCCTGTTTATCCCTCTGACAACACCACCAGTGCTGTTAACGGTTGCATCATTAACATGTTTGTTGTGCTCTTATACAATCGGATTGAAATTGAGGGCAGCGGGTAGTAGCCTCGAAGGGCCGCGCTCAAAACTATAGGAAACTCTGCTGATGTGCCACTGAGCAAGGCATTCGACCAACAGCTCTACAGTAAAGCTGCTCGTGACCAAAAACAGAGCCCTGGTTGCACTAGACTGCTGCAGTTTGGGTGAAATCTGTAAACGAGAACGACTTTTATGGAAGATTGCGTGCATACTTTGAAATGTGTTTTTTATTACGTAGCAGATTTGGGTTGGTTACATAATCAGATTGAAAATAGAAACTTGATGGGAATTCTAATTGTTAATGTCCAAAATTTGAGCCAGCATCATGTGGTGTTTCATCAGGACAAATATGTTCCTCACGAACATTGTTGTTGGACTATTACCAAAACATGGGACAAAGACAAATACCCTTAATTAAAAAAAAAAATGCTATTATCTCACCACCTCTTATCAAAAGTGAGCATTTACTCTCAGACATGTGCTGTCCGCCTTCTATTTTAATCCAAGACTGCTGAAATAATGTTGGTATATACATCATGAAACGAACTTTAAGGTCGCGAATGCAGTTTAAATGCATTTAATTTATCAGTAACGGTACAGGTAGTGCGAGCTCTCTTCATGTTGCTTCCCCCGAGTCTCGTCCTCGTCATTTTGGAGCGGAGTGAGACCTCCTCCTGCCTCTTATCTGTGGTGAGCACCGCCTCCTCTCATTGGCTCCTCCTGTCTCTGGTGTGCAACGCCTCCTCTCATTGGCTCATCCTGTCTGTGTTGTGCAACGCCTTCTCTCATTGGCTCCCCCTGTCTGTGGGCGTGCACCGCCTCCTCCCATTGGCTCCTCCGCGGTGTCTGCGACGCAGCGCGTAGTTCCGCCCCAGAGTCACATCGAAATACTAGTTGAGGCAGACGAGAGAGAGAGCGGCGTGTACTGTACACCTAAATATTAACATTTCCTTTAATACTCAACAATATACTCGGAGAGGAATTAGCCGGAAGCCAGCCGACACTCATTTTTACCGACAAGGTGAGTCTTAAATCCGTGTTTTCGCGGTAGTTTCTTCCCGTTTATCTGCAGATGTGCTCGATGCCACAGGAGATTATCTGCAGCTCAATTGAATGGAGTTCATTTCGCTGCTTCTCTCAACACTAAATGCGACATGACGACTGTTTTCACACCGTATCTTCATTGTTGTCGATGCGGTATGTTTTGGTATTAGTTTGTTGCTTTCTGTTAGATTGTCTACGTGCTAAATAATAACTTAATATAATGAAACGAGGCCTGTCACGATGCGTTATACATCGTGAAATTACCGAGCTAAAAACAGCTGAAGAAATGTTGTCGAATAGCTTAAAGCTTGATGAATTTTAACACAGTGATACAGTTCAAACTCAGGAATAACGTCAGGTATTATCCTAATATACTGATAAGTTACCAGTTTTAGGTTTCTAGGTTATAAACTCATTGTTATGTGTAATCAAATACAAGCTTTACAACCAGGTTTATTAGAGGAATGTTAATATTGTTTTTAGTTTGAACAGGAACTCTTGAACGCTACTTAAAAAGGCCCAAACACTGTGTGTTGAATGTGTCTTGTCTCTCATGGTGTCACTGTTCTGTAGATTAATCTGCACATTTTTCCAAAACACTTGTCTGAGTCGACACATGTCAGATCCATCTTTATCCACCAGATCAGTCATGATGATGATGTAGCTGCAGGTGTGACACCATTCAGACACCAAGTGACATGTGACAATGTCAGTGGTTACCATGCCAAGGTCACCCAGGTGGGAAGTGTAAAAGAGAGAGAGAGGGCTTCAGGTGTTTCCTCAAATCCCTAAAATAACCACATCTGGGGATGTATTTTAAAAAAGGACATGTTCTACAGTTTCCCCAGTAAAACTAGTAAAGTACTGAAGACAGTAAAGTAATCATAGTTATAGGAAAAGTATTAAATACCTTTTTAAGTTTGCATTAAGTACCACAGGCACAGAATACACAATCTGTGTATTACAGCCTTAATTCTGGCATCTAACAGTTTCTTTTATTATGTATTGTTTCATGGTGTCAATTCAGGTGTTCTATCTCCCACAATGCCCCCCAGCAGTGTCACATGATCAGTAAGGCTTGAGTGGTGCTTACACGACAAGCAACTGCCCAGCGCGTTTGTTGTCTTTGACAACATTGTTGTAAAAGACGGTTGCGAAGCCTTGAAAAACAGAATAAGTACGAACAGAAAGCTTCTGTCTTTTGTTTCGTTCGCAGGAGAACGAGCAGGCGGTGGGTACAGTTTGAGGTTTATTGCCGTATCGTTAGAAGCAATCCACTCCTAGTCGATTATTAGGCCGAGTGAAAACGTACTGCCTAACTAAAGGGAGTGTTAAAAGTTGTTAATTAAGCCACACACAGGACACGTGTTGGCCTCCAACGACATTTGAGTAATTTGGAATGGATTCATGGGATTTAAGTCCTCAGAGACATTAAAACAAACTTGCCTGAGCATAATGCAACAGTACTTCATATTGCATTAATTCTGTAAGTGATCTAAAGTATCACCGTCAAGAAACGACACTATTAAGGTGCCTTTCGGGCTTGTTTTGCTACTTACACGTGCATTATTTCGGGGATTACAGAGCACAGGACAAGCGAGAAGTGCTGTTGTGTTAGAAGAGGATTTGTTGCAGGGATGAATGTCAGGATGTGAGGGAATAACGCTCACTAGAGAGAGACGGAGACACTGTGCTGACAGTCAGTCTGCCTGGTGTTCACTCTCACCTCAGCATTACTGAGTCTACAGCAGAGCAAAACACAACCTGCGCCACAGACACGGACATTTACCGGGACTTCTTGTCACAGTTGGAAATAAACCCCAGGTTTTTATGAGGGCGCTGCTGTTGTGTGTTTTTGTAACCGGACTGCATCTGTAATTTAAGCTGCACCGGGCCCGAGAGTTTCAGCACAGAAACAGCTGATGCAAACTATTCCAGGTGAGCTACTTCTATTTCCCTTGACCCCAGCTGAACTCGCTCCGTCGGTCTTTACTCTGGGATGAAATTGAGGATGAATATACTTGTAGAAAATAAGGAAATGACAAAAAACACGAGAGCCGGTCGCGAGCGGGCTTTGTGTGCAGCGGTGGCGGGGTCCACGCATTTATCAGACACCCTCATCTGCTGAAGGGACGGCTCTTGTCTGTCTCCATTTTCTTCATCAACATCGGCAATAAGATCAGCAGGTGGTGATGAGGAGAGGCAGAGAGAGCACAGGTGGCGAGCTTGTTGACGCCCCGGACCGTCCTTCAGTGCCGCCGTTCCTTTAGGATCACTTTGTGTGTGACGGTCCTGCTCTCCACTGAGACGTTTGTCACAGATACAAATAAGCGAGCGCACACTGAGCTCTCTCGAGCAGAGCTCTTTACGCCGTCTTATTATAGATCATTTCATACTTGGCCGGCTTTAATGGTTTGGGGATCACCCGGGAAAGTTAAATGCTTTAGTGGTGGTTTATCGTGACCGAGCAAACGGCAGAGACGGTGCCCTGGTGGTTTGAAGCCCCCCCCCCCCCCTGTTTTTCTACTCTGAAGCTTTTTCAAAATTCAGGCCGAGACGAAACCCAGAAGCCCCGAATCATCAAACGCTCACATTTCACTTATAGAGATCGCGTCCATGGTGAGAGCAGCTCAGCCCCGAGTCGTGACTTGTATATGTGATGTGTACGGGGTGTTGATGCATACGAGGGAGATAAATTATTGGTTATGCCTTTTTATGACTCATTTGATGCGTTATCGCTGCACTGAATGTTAATGAGAGCCCAGCGGTAAAGCATTGGTTGTTGTGATGAGGAGAGAATAGCTTTATGTAAATGATGGTGGAAAAGGTCATTTGATTTCAGAGGCAACCACCAGCGGAGTCTAGGACTGTGTGTGTGTGTGTGTGTGTGTGTGTGGGGGGGGTGTGGGGGGGCGGGGGGGTTGCCAAGGACACCGCCAACCTCCACGTCGAGCATTCGTAAGATAAGTGGGATGCCAGAGAAGCCACCTCTGTGGGAGATCGAGTTGTCAGTAATCGGTCATTGAGACGGCACAGCTGACCACACGGATAACTCTGTTAGCAGAGGCCGTGTTCCTGTGAGGCAACAGGCCTCTCGGCACTGATTCACACACTGAAAACAAGCCGAGACGTGTTTCTATTCAAAGCCGAGAGGTCTTCACTCGGGCTCTCATGTCTCCGTGGTGCGTTAATATTTTATGGAAGCGTTTCTTAAGTTTCTACCCCAGCTTGTTGAACGGGATTCTGTAGGTGTGTGTGAGAGATTGTTTGTGTGCGTGTGTGTGTGAGCTAGTGGCCGGGTTACACAGATGGCCTCTCTGCTGCCTCCACTGTTGCCCATCGGCCAGCCTGACCGCGGTCGACAGATCCTGGTGAGAGCCTCCAGCAGGACTCCGCTACTCTGGAAACTGCCCACTCACATTAGCCAGCTGGGACCCCAGGACACACACACACACTCAGACACAACCACAGACCCCAGGACACACACACACACTCGGGCCCAAGGACACACACACACACACACACACTCAGGCCCAAGGACACACACACACACACACACTCAGACACAACCACAGACCCCAGGACACACACACACACTCAGGCCCAAGGACACACACACACACACACTCTCAGGCCCAAGGACACACACACACACACACACACACGCAGCCCCCTTCTCGCACTTTTATCTGCCTCTTCGCTGTCTGCACAGCTAAGCCAGGCAGAGGAAATCCCCACAGACTGAGCGGCAGCTAGCGCAGCGGAGTAGGGGCAGGTACTCTGTTAGCAGCCCTGAGTGCAGGTCCGGCAGAAGCAGCCATTCAGTCTTATTTATAGCAGAGACCAGGAGGAGCCAGGAGAGGCTCATTCAGTCCTCTCACTTCTCTCTGACCCCTCACAGCAGATTTATCTCGACTCATCGGTCTCTCGGCGCCCCAGTGACTATATGTTGTTGTTTTACCTCATCCTCCCTCCATGCCTTCGTTTGTGTGAGACTTGTCTCTGCTAGTGTGTGTATTGATTTATTGATGATGTGTGTCGTGTAGCTACAGCTATCTAAATTGCTGTCTGTATTGCCTTGTTCTCTTATTAGTTTATTTATCATCGTTTGAAAGGATCTGCTGTGGCAGCTCCCTATAGGCTTTTATTTAGAGTCGAACGAAAGATGAAAAACACAATTCACGTGTCTGTGTGTGTGCGTCCGCACGTGCAGGCCAAGCACAGAATTAATATATTTAATATATTGCTATTGTCCCCCCTTACAGCTTGTAATGTGGAGCCATTAGTATGTTTTTTTTAAAGCTGGATAATAATACATAAATGCGTAGTACTTTGTCTCTGATATCTTTATCCTGATAGATTATGAACAGCCAACGTGCCATAAAACAAATGGGTGACGTACGGTGACTTCATCCACTCAAAAACAAAAACACATAAGATTTAAAATTGACATGCAGCTCAGTGCAGGGACTACTTCTTTTGCAGGAAGGCCAAATTCAACTCCGACTGTGTGGCTACAGTACAATGTACTGAGCAGAGGCCTTACATATCATACACATACAAAATTCATAACATGCCTACGCACACTTCCTTGTCTGACACGGGCTTAATGGATGAATTGAGTTTCCAGTTTGCTGGTCCGAAACATTACTTCACCAGTGGGGAAAATCATCTTGCTGTTGGTCTCCGGATCAGCGCAGTAAATTTAGCATGCCGCTGGAAGATATGACAAATAGTTTTCATGAACCATAGCACACCGTATTTAGGAAGCCACTCGGTCCCCGGCTGTGTGCGTTTTCATGAGCATGCTGATGATGCCGATAGATATGTGGTTATGAATCAGTTCAGCTCGATGGAACTCTTTAATCTCATAAAACCATGAGCAGATAAAGTGGCCCCTCGAGGAATAAGGTAATTCTTTAAAAGCCCTCGGAGAGTAATGGGTGGGGTCCTGCACTCAAGTTGCTTTGCAGGATTAGAGAGGTGTGTTAGTGTGTATACAGTATGTGTTACTGTGTGTGTATGTATATGTGTGTGTGTGTGTGTGTGTATGCTGTGTTCTGAGACTGTGTGTGTCTGTAGACTGTATATAAGAAGTGGACGTAGTCAGCATGATGTCACCCAATGGTTTGTGGCCATTGTGAGCGACCTGTATCACCCTAAAACATATCCTGCTTTATATTCTGTTTTACTCTAAATGGACTATAAATGCTAAATGAACATCGGTCTTTATTGAAGAAGAATTGAAACTAGCGACTGAGACCATAAATTGATGTTTACAATGTTTACAGAGGTAATATATCAAGTGAGAACTAGCATCATTTTCTCATAGACTTCTATACAACCAGAGGAGTCGCCCCCTGGTGGCCAGTAGAGAGAACGCAACTTTAAGCGACATCCTCATTGGCTTGGAGTTTGCCGCCTGGTCTTTAGATGGAGTTTGTGTGTCTTTTTACATGGCTGTCTGTTTGTGAGCACCACAAAGGCTGATCCTGCGTGAGTATAGTGGTCAGGGTTTGGGTTGTTGTAAAGGGGGGGGGGGGGGGGGGGGGGGGG
>NW_022280031.1:14016028-14030489 GCF_004355925.1 Anarrhichthys ocellatus
GGGGGGGGGGGGATCAGTGCAGTGGCAGTGGCTGCTATGTGCTAATGAGTGTCTTTGCTGATGAACCAGCTTTTTCCTCTCAGGCACACACAGAACAATTCAAGTGACGGACGATCAGTTCAGGATTTCCTCTGTTGAAAAAGATGCAGTTGTGCGGTTCATTAGACGCATGTTTTAAGAGACAAAGACGTGCACACCGTGAGAATATATCACTTCATGGCATTGGCTTTGTGTGTCTTATACTTTCACAGCAGCACCCGCAATTTATTGTGTGTGAAGATATCTCGTGTCCCATCCCAAGTAAAACCTCTTCAACATCTTTATCACTTGCGTTGTGAGTTATAGCTGGCCACAGGCTCAGGATGTTAAATGTGGGTCTGCCAAATAAGGGGACGAGTCTATTATAGTAATGCAGTATTTAGCATTCATTAGATCTCTTTAATCTCGGAAGGTTCAAAGGCGGAGGTCGGTGTTCCGTTTCTCGTATTAATGGTTTTAAAATAGTTTTGCAGATTGAGTTGCTTATCTTTCTTTTGTCTTTTCAATGTTTTGCTTTGTCTCATATTCAGCGGTCATCTACACACATCTGTGTGTACACAGCCGTTATGTGAACGTACAGCTGAGCAGCATCACGTCTTAAAAGTGTTTTCAGTTTGGTTTCAACAATAAGATAAGAATAGACTATTTTGATAGTCATGACAGAAGAAGACATCAAGAGAAGTGTCTCATTGTGAAAAAGAGGAAGAAAAAGAAATCTCTGTCATCGTGTGTCAAGAGACTCGTGTAAGCTGTGAGGAGGATGATGGAGCCTCTGGAGAGCAGCTGCCATTTAATTAAGTAGACGTGAAGCTGTGTGCGAGTGTGTGTGCTTTCAGTGTATGTGCACGTTCAGCTGTGTGTGTTTGCTGACAGTATCAGCAGGAGGTGATCTGTAGAACAAAACAGCAAACTCCAAAACAATCCGGTGTTACCCCGCCGCCTCTAGAGCAGAACAGAATCCAAGTATCCTGGTTGTTGTTCAACCGGACTTGTTTGCTAAACAAATAGACTTCCCTCTTCTAATTCTCTTACCAAACCGCCCGGTTTAGAGCAGTAATCTGGAACTGAGACCCGTCACGGTTCATTAGCTTTACTCCGGCGGGGTTTGCTGCCTCCGCAGACTGTAAACTGTAAACAAAGGTTTGGCCTGGTTGCAAAAAATAGTTGGAGGGGGAAAGAAATTTCTGATGACTGAAAGTCTCCCGAGGTCTGAGAGGAAGGCGTCACCGCACCGGTGACGGTGCAGGGGTTCGTTGTTTTCACCCGGTCTGTAGCTCTGACGAAGGGAGGACACAGAAGCGAGGGCTTTCTGAGTGGCTGGCCGGCGGCTGGTATGACTGGAATACGTGCTGGCCTATTTTCTGTTGTGATATGAAGCCCGGTGAAGGGTCGATTGAAGACCGAGGACAGACGTGTGCGTGTGTGTTCCTCTGTAATAGTAACGGTCATTAGAATAATTTGGCTCCCAGAGAAAGCAGACGAGCGGAAGACAACCGGCTACTTCCTCTTGCTGGAATTGAATTTGCAATTAGCTGTGCCCCCAAAATCAAGGGCAGGTTGTTCTGATTAACGCAGCCCATTAAGATGAGTCCTTCGGAGGCTTTGTAGCCCCGACTGAACCGGCTCCTTTTGCTCTAAGGACCATGTTTCATATGGTACAGTGGAGTTTATATCAGTGTTCTTCAAGTTTGGGCAACAGAAGGCTTATTTGGGAAAGGCACTGTTGGTCCGTTAAGACGTGTTCAGTCTAAAAATGCAGACTTTGGAGGACCCAAACCCCTTACATTTCGGACATACAGTAGCAGCAATGCTCTCTCTGAACTGTCAACAAACATTCATTTAAATCTGAGCGTTTTGCGGACTGATTTCAAGCTAGAAACCCTGCACCATGTCCTGTTTCACAGCTTCCATTAAGTGTTAAAATGACACTAGAAGTGACACAAATATGTCTACATGGAAACCAAGCATACGCTCATTTTATCACATTTTTACAGTATTGTTTTATGTGACAAATTGAGTTTAATATAAATATTAGCGGTAAACCTCTCCATGGAGACCCAGAGGTAGGTTAACATGAGGTCACTGTGGTGACATTCACCTAGGTCAACATGGAGCCCAAGAAGGAGGTCAGAGAGTCGGAGCATGGCCATGATGTGAATGATGAGGACCGAGAGGAGAAGGGGGCCTAATTGAAAGGGCTAAAAGTAGGGGCAGCATCACAGCTGGGCTCTCAGTCGTCCATCATGCTGCCTGACGGGCCAAGGTGAGATGGAGATGGATAGATGAAGACGGGGAGAGAGTAGAGGAGGAAGAGGAGTAAAGGATGTGTTCATCGATCACTCTGCACCGTCTGCTGACATGGCAGCTACAGGGCTCCCTTTGTGTTGGCAGAGACACCGTATATATTCAGTATAGGTGTCTGTGCCCACATGTGCGTGCGTGCGTGCGTGCGTGCGTGCGTGCATGCATGCATGCATGCATGCATGTACCTGCACCTTAGCATTAAGCTAAAGGCGTGTCCTCTCTCTCCTGACAGCCATAGAGGCCGGATGATGATGTGTGCCAGCTAGAGAGGGGAGAGGGAGGGATGCTAAATAACTTATCCGTTTATTAAGCTGACATACTTCAACACGTCTTTGCTGTAAGTCATTGTGTCAGAGTTGCAGACACTTCAGTCTCCCAGAAGGCAACGTTGACGCTAGGCTGCAGTGAAGGTTGACCTGTTGCTGCGTTGAGAAAAAAAAAAAAAAAAAAAAGGGCCTCGCGTGGTTTGTGTTTGTGTCTGCTGACGATTGTTCAGCCTCCTCGTCCCTCGCTGCCTGGCATTATGAAGCACTGAGATGAACACTGTGCGGGGGAAATGGACCTGTAGAACAGATTCAGGGAAATCACCTGTGAGAGTCAAGCATGCAATTCGCGTGTTACTCATTTGCAAGAGCGGGAGAGCCGAGTGAAACGGATTCTGACGTGAGAGCGATCCGGCACAGCAGGCGGCTCCCTGCTGTCGAGGCCAGAGGGACTTGTTCTCCATCATCGGCTCTCTTCTCCCGTCCCGATCCACTAATGGTCTGGTGTGAATGTGGGACAAAAGCTTGCTGCACAGATTACAAACTGGAATTCCCATTCCTGTCATCTGGGACTACTTTTCACTTACCCACAAAGCTTTGCTGTCATATCTCGACATGACTGCATGGCTCATTTGAGTCCCTGTAATTGTCAGAGGGGGTAGTAAATGCTGCTGATAGCGCATATTTTGGAGTTCTTCTCGTGTCTACCGCTATTTATTGCCCTCGCCTCACATCTGTCCCCTCGGGGCTAGCCCGGCTTAGAATAAACATTGGGCAACCGGCTTTGTCTCTATGGCAACAGCTGCGCATGCTGAACGGTAGAGCGAGCGTGGAGTAGGAAGAGAAGGTGGAGACGATGGCGCATGTTGCTAAATGGGATCTATTGTTATATCAAGTGATTTTTGGTGCAGTGGTTTAAAAGGGTGTCGGGAGATCTGAGAGAGCCCAAAGGATTCAATGGTTTCAAGCGAGACCTGACCCCGTCGCTCTCTCTTAACACCTCGATTACCCGGCTAGGCTGTTTACAATTAAAGCAGCTTTGGCCTCCATCCCACTTACTGGGACAGCCTGAGGAAACGTTGGATTGATCCGGGCCAATACGCTCAATCCGCTCGAGCATGCAGAGTATTTGTTGTTCTTTTTTTCCTCGGTTTACTTGTCTAAATATTATTTAGCTCCGCCATTGAGCCGGATTTGTCAGCAGGGGATTCTGCTGGGCATGTTTTCACTCCCCACTCGATGTTTTCTGCCTGTTTTTGTTTATTTTTCATGTCATTTGAGGATTGTGCTCCGCTGTACCCGTCTGCTCCCCTGGTTGTTTCCAGAGCAGGATGACCTCTGACCCGGTTCATGCATCAACAGACAGCTGTCTGCTCGGACCTTGTTCAGGAAATTAAAAGGATAAAACTGCTGGTAACACAGATGTATGTGGCGTTACGTCATCGTTGCTGGTTCCTCTCGCTGCTAGCATGATCGTTAACCAACCCTGAAGGTTATTTGATACCAGCGTCTCCAGGCCGTTCCAGGGGGTCGGCTCCGACTCAGGAAGTGATCGCAACCGCTCCTCCGATTGGCTATTCCTGTGCTCAGTTTGCCCTTTTACTTCCTGTTTGTCTGTGCGTCATGTGCATCATTCTGTATCAAGGCTGTTTGTGGTGCGCTGCGGGCCGTTTTTGGCTTTATCTTCCAGTCGTAAGCATTGACCTAAAAAAAGCAGACGCTTCATCTGCTGTTATGTGCAACATGAGACTCTCTCCTGGGCAGGTGGCAGGTAATTCAAAACCACTTCCTGTCCTCACCTTGAGGAAAGGCAGAAGAGGTGCCATTTCAGGGAAAGTGGGGGGGGGGGGCACTTTCGTCTGTCTGTGTTCTTGTTCAATAATTATGTGCAGGGACACACGGCTGGCTTCAAGGGGAAAACAAATGAGGTGGACTTTAGAGCTTCTTGTTAAACCTGCGCTGATCCATCTTTGTGTGTGTGTGTGTGTTTGCACACCACCTGTGTGGACTGGAAGTGTGACCTTTCCTGCAGAACTGATGAAGAACAGGCTCATGTGTCATCATGTACTGTACATATCGCAGGATGCCAATATGGAGTCAAGACGGCAAGGTTTCCAAGAGAAATGCTATCGGGGCTGACTTGTGACCTGCTGCCACCTTGTGACCTTCAGTCCCACACTGATCGATCAGTATCGGATAAGTAGGTTGTGTTGCCATCAACTGCACCTAGTACTGAATAGATTAGTCGATTAATTGTTTAGAACTGCTAAACATTTCCTGGTTCCTGTTTGTTATTTTTTGTTGTTTTATACCGTTGACTTTGATTCTGACATCTTGGACTTTGAGAAGTAGTGATGGGCATTTTTTTCCCCTTCAGAAGCTGGAAAACAATCCTCACAATGTAAAGTTTAGCTTTCCTGACTTCCGACGCTTGTTATCAGCACGTGATGTGTCTTCTCTCTTTTCTCTCCTTGGACAGAGTGGTTTACAGTGACGAGACAGGAAGATGGATGAGCTGCAGGACGTACAGCTGACCGAGATCAAGCCGCTGCTGACCAATAAGGTGAGTTGTGTGGGGGAGGAGTTCAGGAGCTGCTGAGGCAACAGGCACGCAACTCCTGCACCTGAACCAACATGCACAACCACACATACAAACTAAACAGACATGCGGTGCACATTTAAAGTGACTGAGCACCCCATATGGTCCTCCCAGGCAAATGCATACGCTGAAAACTCTGCAGTCCTGTTCATCAAAGTGAATTATTCATATCCACTTGACTGTGTCGAGTGGGGAAAGAAAAGAAGGGAGAGAGCAAGTCAAAAGGATAAAAAACAAGGTTGTAGACTGAATGAGGCAAGAGAGTGGAAGAGACAGCATCTATAACACAAGACAGAGTCAGAAGAGACAGACAAGCAAGAATGAGGAGACGTCAAAGGAGAAACTTAAAGAAAACTCATCTCTTTATTTTTAAGTGAGCGATGGCATAAAACAGAAGGACGTAAAACAGAATCCCAGTGGCAGATCAAAGCTCTTCCCATCCTCGTCTGGCCTCCTCCTCCTCCTCGTCTTCCTTTTCCTCTTCCCTGCTCCATCTCAACAGCTGATTAGAAGGACTGTTTTGTTCTCTCCCCAGGCAACTGTCACAGACAGTCAGGAGGGTCCGGCGCCTCACAGGAGAAGTGAGCGGCGGAGTATCAGGTCTGAGGAGGAGCAGCTGCATGCTGCGTGTTGTAGATGCCTCGTGTGACGAGTATACATCCTAAAGAAAAATATCTGAATGAAGGATAGCGATACTGACCTCTCACACCACCTAGTGGCCAGCTCTTTAAAGAGACCAACCAGGAGTCTGGAAAGCAGATGGAGATCATGACAGTGATGAAAGAGGATTCTCATTCTCTCTCTCGCTCTGATCCTTTGTAGAAGTGATGAGAACACATTCTGATTTCCACAACGATAATACATTTATGACGCAGCCAGGTACGAGTATGGCCTGCAGCAGCAAAGTAACCACAACAGCAGTGAAGATCTCAGTTGGAATAAAAAAAGATTTACGATAATAAAACAAAGCAAAGTGTCTCCCCTTCTGGTGTCCACGTGGACAATATGTATGGTAGTCAACAGCGAGAGGCGTTTCAGAGAAATATTTTTCATGACCCTGTTTGTCAGTTCAAAAGAAAATCTGTCACGTCAAGAGGGTTGTAGTTTGTCGTAGTACCATTTAGTTTAGTGAGCTACATCTCTGTGCGTCACCAGCACCAACACCAACATGGCCGTTACCTTGGCTAGCTAGCTAGGTAGCTTAGCTATGCTCCGTGACTCGTTTTATCAGCCATGAAGCAGAGGATCGAAACACATATTTTCACGGTCTTATACGTCAACACTTTTATGACAAAATGCATCTTTCTTGATGTGCAGGATTATCTTTTAAATTGTCAAACATCATGTATGTATGTGGGACTTTCTCACGTTTATAAAACTGCATTACAGCGATGGAATAGTGCAGACGTTTGGCCAGAAACAAGTTTTTATTCTGTTTTCCGCTGCAGAGCTATTTCAGCAGGAAGAAGGAAGGGAGTGCTTCAAAGCCACCATCTGCCTCCCCACCAACATGTACCCTACTGGTCTGGCCCACTACTCAATCCCCAAAAGACTCTTCCTTTATCATTGCTGCCCACTCTCACGTTTCTACCCATCTATCCTGCAGCTTCCTGCTGCAACTGAGATGATACTCTCAGTAACACTGCTTCGACGTTACTCGTGTTACATGCATAAAGAGTGAAGTTATGATATTAAAAACTAAGTGGTAATGAGGATTTAAGATGCATGGAAGAACACAATTGTTTCTCAAAAGCGCGAGGTTCAACCAGCAATAGATAGATCCATAAACAACTAGATCTACATCTTAAAGCTGTAATGTGTGTCAGGTACAGCAGTCTGGTCACAGTTCTTTACCTGAATCCCTCGACTAAAATAAGGTGAAATCAAACAGACCAGACATGATTATAGTCTGGAGCATAATGCCAAATGTTGAACTCTAATTATCACGAATGATATTGGCAACCGTAAGTCATTAAGTGCTCGTCAAAAAGTGGGACAAATGTATTCTATTTGTTCCCACATGAATACTTCACACACACATCATGCCGACCATCTACAAGTACAATAGATATTATTATTATTATTATTATTGGCTTTATGTGTATGGCATATAAGCCTATGCTGTATTTAACTCTCCTCTTTTACTTTGTCTTGCAGAATGCGCGCAACTTTCAGGATTTCGACTGCCAGGTGAGTGTTGCTCACTGCTCCTACACAAAGCCCGGATGGTTTGTTGCGTTAGTGGAAGGGGGTCGTTGCATTTGGACGTTGTTCCCATCCCCCCCTTCCACCACGGAACCCATTTATTTGTTTGCCCTACATCTGATCACATTCCTCACGGGCAAAATCCAGTTTTACCGCACACCAATGGTGAAAATATAGGTGCTTTTGGGGTATCTTCTAGGATAACTTGATGAGGGTCGTCCACCACACTGGCCATTAACTCAAGTCGAAAGCATTTGTCGAACACATTTTTATGACCCTGTTTGTCACTCGAATCCTGTTTCGAATCCTGTTTTGTGTCATTGTACTAGTCGGAGAGAAAGCACAAGGACACCACCCGAGTCTAAACAGACAACAATACTGAAGAGCGCGAGTTATTTGTTGGAATGTAGATTCTTGGCTGTTTTGTGGTGAGCCAATAGCTTAATATCAGGAATTATGTTCAGGGCTTCTTTGTCTGGCATGGATGCATACTGAACTGTTACATTTATGGAATGTGGATCTTTTATACTGATATGAAAAGCCAACATACAATCACATCGGTGGCCTATTTCTTTTATTTAGGGCAAGGAAGATTTAGAGATTAGCATGTTTGTCATTCTAAACACGAAGCATTAAGCGCAAGTCAACCCACTCTCTCTCCCCGTGTCACTCTCTACTGTCAAGCCCTGCAACAGAGCAAAATACCTCAAAGTAAACACACTTTTGGGAACTTGTGGTCTTTCTTGGAATCAGACCGTTTTTGTCTTCCTGTGTAGGGCTTTAGGAACAACGTGGTGAGTTGTGCTGTTGCCTCTAGAGACCCTCACAGTGTGTCCTCTTCTAGTAAATGTCAGGAAGAGATGTCGCCTACAAGTGCATCGATTTCAGACCTCTTGTGTCAGCTAGTGTCTTCCACATTAAGATTGTGGTCAGGTCTTTTATGTGATAATGTAAGAATAATTATCACTCAAGGAAACAGAGTATCAGCCTTGAGTGGGTTCTGTTCCAGATGCCTTTCCTTTGATGTTTTTTTTTTTGCCGGCCTGCTGCCTCTGCGCTGTGCAATCTTTTTCTTGCATGAGACTTCCCACAGGCAAGCACTCCCCACGCTGTGTTTCACAAGCATCATGGCCGCAAAGGGTTAAATCTTTCATCCCTCTCTCACTTTCTGCAGTCATGGCTGCTTCCAGCATCCCACCAGAGCTAAATATAGCTGCTGCAGGCAGAGGGGGGGGGGGAAAGAGAGGAAAACATGTTAGCTGGAGCAGGTGTGCTACATGCTCCAGTCCGGTCTGCTTTGTCACTAAAAACAATGAACACTCAGGTAATTTCAGTGTGTAGTGTTTCTTTCCACACATCCTATTCTGATTCAGTGCAGCTGCTGCAGCTGCACTTAAAGGAAAGACGTGTTCCAGGATTTGTCCCAGTGGTATCGAGGGTTGCGTGTATTTGACCTTATTTCCATGGCAGCCATTTTGACCTCACACGGTCAGAGTCTTGAAGAGATGATTAAGACACATCCTTAAACTGCTGATTCTTCAACGGGTATTTGTAAAAAAAAAAATCCATTTAAATAACACTACTTCAACACTTAAGTGATAACTTGATAGATATAACACATAATGATAATAGGCCTTTTTGATTTGTTGAAGACATTTTCACGTCACTGATAAAAAAATCAATGATGACCGAATTACTTTTAGCTGCTTCAGTCACATGGTCCTGGTAATGTGCATGCCGACTCACTGTCGCACTGTCATGGCTTACTGGGACACTTAGAGGTGTTATGAGTAACGGCAGAGCTTTTTCCTACAAGTCAAAATTTATGATGTGAAAAAAAACAGGAATTTATATCTCGTGCGTTTTTGTGTTTAAGTGGAGGACAAGGCTCGTCTTGCTGCTTTCAGATGAACTGACATAAGCTCCATTCTGATGTTATTAAAAAAAAAAAGCCAGTTCTAAAAAGGTCCGTCATTTTTCCTGACTCCCAGTTTAATAATACAAGAACAGCCGGAGCCCACATGCAGTATACGGCATTAGCAGCAGACTCCCTATGAATATATAGTATGCGTGTTGGGGGAGGGCGTCCTCACCGCTACACCGTCACTCTGAGCACTGATGTGACATTCCAGCAGCTGGAGGACAAATCCAGCTGCTCTCCTCTTTGACTGGTACTACAGCGCCTGCCACAGGCGGTTCCTGGGTACGGCAACGGTCACAGTCAACACTGTCTGCACCTGCAGGAGGAGAGAGAGAGCGAGAGAGGTGCTGGTGGTGGTGGTGGTGGTGGTGAGGTGGGGTCAGAGAGGAGAAGCTGGAGGGTGTGGTGCTGCAGTCTTGTGTCTCTTAAGCTGCTCACATCACTGAGGGGAGGAAGGTGTGAGTCAGCCTCACCCACCCATGAACACTGACTCACCTCGTGGAAATGGCCGACTGTACATTTCGAAAATAGAACATCTTAGTTGGTTGATGGTGTTGGCTGTGGGGAAGCAAAAAGGCTGAGATGCATCCATTGAATCTGGATGCATGTGATGTTTCGTGAGCTCATAATTGTCATTATTAGATCGTAACATTTGATAGTAATCACTCACTAGGTTTCACATTTTGTGATTTTGATTCTACTTCTTCTCTTATTCATTCTAACACAAATACTAGAAGAAACTGTCTGCTGCCAGGTCACGTCTTTGGCTTTTTAAATCACCGTCTCATTGCGCTCAGCAGAGGGCGCCATAAGTCTGTTCGCTGTGTGGCTGGAGGACGATGTTCTCATGTGATGTGTTTATCGTCTGCTGTGCTTCTCTCGGTGTTGATCGTCTGTTTCAGAAATGTAGAGTAGTGCACAGGTGTTGCTCAGTCACCATCTTAGAAGAGGATAGAGTTGACCATGTAATGTAACATGCTGTGTCGTGTCATGTGCTCGACGGTTTAATACCAAATGTTTCCCCTGAGCTTGTGTGTTTTTATAATATGCTCGGACATAAAACCTTAGACGCTGGCTGTGTCAATGCAAAGCTCTGCATTCAGCTGAGCTCTGCAGACCAGAGCGTCTCTCCGCTGACTGCAGTGTCCTGCTGAGACATGACTCAGTGTGTGTGTGACACAAACCGGCTCTGTCGAGGAAAGGCTAGAAACATAAGTTCAGTCACGACACATCATCTCCATGAGCCGATGTGACGAATCACATGTCCACCATAATCTGGCATAACAACACTGCGTACGTACAATTAGTCATGTTCTCGCCACAATCTGGCTTGAAGGAGACTACTGATGCTCCTCTCTTGTGGCATCCTTTTGTACAGACCATATGTGTATTTTTCATACCTGTGTTACTTTATTTGTCTGAACCGTACGTCGAGTTATTTATTTCTCGTAATGTGCAGACACTGCATGTTGTGTCAGTGGCACCCTCTGTGTGTTAGATCAAGAAACATTTAGAGGAGAAACATCAGCACACAACCAGACACGCTGCAACAAAGACGAACCAATGAAGCGCCCCTTCTCTCCTTAACCCCGCCCACTCTGTGCTGCTTGCATGTGTGCCATTGGCTGCACAGAGCAGCCTGTCTGAAACAAAGGCGTGAGGCCAAGCACTGCTGGCAGAGGAGAGTAGGGAAAAAACAGAGATCAATAAACTACGAGGATCAAATGCTTCAGAGGCAGGTTTAGAAGAAATGGATCCTCTCATGTAGGGTCGTCAATGTAAATAAAAATAGTTCATTGTGGGTTTATTTTCTGGTAAGCCGAGAACGTAACGAGGGTTATCGTCTGAATGTCAACACACGATGAGCCAACATTTGCTGCGAAGCTATTTTTGTGTACATCAGGCTGCTGCAGTTCACGCTCGTCCTGCTGGGTAACTCTGTCAAATAGAAGTTATTAACCGGGTCTTATTGTTGCGTATTCATGTTGAGGTGTTTCTAGTGTGGATGCCAAGGTCACTCAGTCGTCTCCCTCAGCAAGGTGAGGCCAAAGTGAACCTCGAGACAATTGTTGCTAAAGTCTCAGTGACCAGCAGCCATTTTGCTGATGCAGAACACCGTCCAGGTCAGCCTCCTCTCCCCTCACTTCATCAGTATCACGCTGTGACGTCAGCAGCCTGCCCATTTTTACAGGACTGCCTCTGCATCGTTTGCACCCCCTCACCTCCTCTTCATCGCACCCCCCCCACCCCCCCCCCTGCCCCCCCCCCCCCCCCCCCCCATTCCTTCTCTCTTTTCTCCTCTAAGCCCCACCCTCTCCCTCTACCCACCTGACCCTCCGCAGTCCAATTAGATGCACCGGTGGCTGGATGTACGTACGCTCTGTGACTACTAAAGCTCAAACTGCAGTCTCACTCTCCTCCCCCTCAGTCTCTTTTCCTGCTCTCTTTCCCACCTCGTGTCTCTCTCTCTCTCTCTCTCTCTCATTCTCTCTGCATCTTATCCAGCCCCCCTTCTTCTGCTTTCCATTCAGATTGTTTACCCATTTCCTCCTCACTCCGCTGCGTCTTTCTCCTCCCTCTCTTCTTGGTTCTTCCTTGTCGCTGCTGCTCTAGCCTCATCACCCTACATCCCTCCCTTTCCTACCAGCGCTCCCGCCTTCCTCCTCTTCCTCCTCTTCCTCCTCCTCCTCCTCCTCCTTTTTGGAGATCTTCAAAGCTGACCAGCACACACTTGCACATAGCATAACACACTCCTCTCCTGCGTGGGAAAAACATGTCAGCTATTCTGGACCTGGACCAGATTGCATGCTCAGGGAATGGAGTGGTGAGTGACAAATGCATCTTGCCTGCCTTGACACACCTGGCTGGGTCCATGCAGCAGGGGCTGCTGGTTGAGATTAGGGTTTGGAGGTTGTTGTGCAGTTTCCCCCAAAGAAGGTGACAGCAGCTGGCTCGAGGAAGGGAAAGCTGGTGCGGGTCTTTTCCTGGCTTTGCTTGTCACCACCTTCACTTTGGGGCTTTTTCCTCTGTGTGTGTGTGTGTGTGTGTGTGCCCATGTGTGCAGTCTGCTCAGCCTAAACATGCTGAGGGTGCAGTGGTGGATTTTAATGTGGTGATATGAAAGATGCATGTGTGCAGTGCTTACGGTAATCTGCAGATGCCACAACCAAAATGATGCGTACGTGTGTGTCAGTGCACGGCTGTCCTATCAGCACGATTGTTGGTACTTGTGTGTTTTTTAGGATGCATGTTTCTGAACATCTCAAATGTGTAGCTGTTTGTGTTTATCCATATAACTGCAGGAATGTTTTTGCCTGTGAATGGCTGTGGATGGTGCATAGTGCTAGCATTGTGTTCCTTATTCTGTTATCACTGAAAACAGGGAGGTCACCCCCCCCCTCCACACACACTCACTTTAGCGACAACACACTAAAACCCCTGTGGCGGCTCATTCCCTTCCCTGCAGAGACTTGAGTTTGTAGTTTCAACCCACTGCTTCAATGACACACATGCTTACTGTATGCGGGCTGTGTTTGTGTCAAAGTAGAGCGGGGGGGGGGGGGCACGTACCTGGGATGATCCCACTGGAGAACATGCATAAGAGACGTGGATGTGCTTGTGTATACATTACATCCATTTGCAGGCTGTTGGGTGGTTCTTGCCCTGTAATGCTGCTCTCAGGGGTGATGGATGTCGTTCCCGGCAGGGCGTGGAAAACGGGGAGGGGGAGGAGGGATTGATAAGAGAGGGATTGCGGGAAGAGGAACAGCATGACATGCTGCTCTCCTTTTTCTTTTCTTTTTTCACCCAAACCCAAGTGCTTACCTCCATGTTTGCCCCGGTCAACCTCCTGGAGCCCCTCTCCTCAAAGCACAAACCCCTACTCAGTATTCCAGTCTCATCTACAACACACACACACACACACACACACACACATACACTTATTGTCCAACTAACCAAAGATGAAGAGGGGTTGCTGCCATTGCAGTGCTCTCCCTGTTTTTTTCTTTCTCCCCCCTCTAGCTGTCCAGGCTAGCAGCCCCACCCCATGTATGTTTTTCTTGAGATGCTACTGTGTGTACATAAATACCAATATGTGTGTGTCTGCAAAAGAGGCAGCGCTCCCCGATCAATAAGCTTTTAAACTATGCCAAGAGCTAAATGGATAAATTAAAAAGTCCTCTCCCTCACTCCCTTTCCCACAGCCCCTTTTCTCCACGATTCTCCACCCTTGTTTGTGCCAGGACTTGGCTGGAGAGGCACGATGAATTGAAGCAAAGCCCTCTTCAGAGGCACATACCTCTGTTAGTCGTACAGGACCCCCCCCCCCCCCCCCCCGTGTCACTCTGTCCCTGCTCGCTTTTCACGCTCCATTTCCTCTCATCCACTTCCAGACTCCCTGTGCTATCCATCTCTACATCTTCTTACTTGATGTCTTCACCTTTTTCTGTTACTGGTGGGGCGTACATGCATGCTTCCTCCGTACACACACACACACGACAGAAGGCAGGCGTTTGCACAAATGTGTTTTTGCCTTTTTACTTTGCGCAAAGCCTCCATTACTAGACCGAGTGTCCTTGACTCTGTCCTTGTCTAATAAAGAAAGAAATCGGCAGCAACACAGCCATCATGACATTCCTCAGTCTATAACAGGTTATTGCCCCCCCAAAAAAACACACACACCAGGCCGAGGTTGCAGAATCATTTTGTTATCTGTGTAAAGGCCTCCGATAAACGCAAGGCTTCCTGTCAGCAGGAGACTTTCTTCTGGGTTTATTCTATTTCCTGTTGGGAGGTTATATCACGGTATCGGCAGACTGTAACACACAGTCAGTGACGGTGGCTCTGTGTGCATAGCTTTCATGTTTTATGTGACTAACACCCACACGCATGAAAATATCTCATTCTGGTACTGACTAGATGTGATGTTTTTTTTACAGATTGCAGATGCAAATTACTGCAGCCTTGTCCTTGAGAATATACCTTTATGTCCTCTGAAGGGACTGTGACACATATCCGTCAGACAAAATGTCTGCAGTGGAACCAGTCAGAGTCACAGCCTCTGTGTCTGTCTGACATAACCTGTGTGTGTGTGTGTGTGTGTGTGTGTGTGTGTGTGTGTGTGTGTGT